>NC_053393.1:102405186-102737349 GCF_905171765.1 Bufo bufo | reverse complement strand
ATCTGTCAGCACAATTATTTTTATGTTTGCCAGAGACAAACTTAAAAGAAGTTTGGTAGAGACAATTCCATTTTATACAGTACTTTACTTCTTTAAAACAAATGTTTTATTTCAGATAATATCATTTATTGCAGATTAACACAGCGGCATTGAACTTTCTTAATGATAGCATTTTTATCCATCATCATGAAATTTAATATTTCAGACTGGGGCACAGTATTACAAATCTCCGATTTTTCACTTAATACAATAGGTGTTGACAACTTGAGCACTACGATGACAGTGTAAAGTAGCAGCCAGCCACTAACAATAGTAATTTTTATATTCTCTTGCAATGGACAAGTCCAATCATGTCCTTCTGAGGCTAAATACTGCTAATACACAATGTGATATAAATTGTAAGTAAAAGTTGTCAGATAAATGTTCTCTTTTTGAGCAGATTAAGAATTCTCACTCTTTAAAAAGAAGAAAAGTAATGTCCAGGTTATTTGTGTATTTATTTGAGAATTATAAAGAGAGTAAGAGAAAAAAACTGATACTATAGGTTTACTGATTTTCTATGAAGGTCATCCTAGAGCAAATGTATGTAAGCAGCATATATTGGTAGTATATATATACACATCGTGATACTAGGCATAATTTAAAGGGGTTGTCATAAAGCTCATCAAAGACAGGAATTGTGAGAAAATAATAAAATAAGCTATACTCATCCATTTCATCCCTGTCCAGCCTTTCATGCCAATTCCTGTCGTTAAGGCTGTTTCAGATGAGCATGTCCAGTGCAGAAATCATGATCTGTGTGTGAGCGTGATTCTCCATTATGGACACTGCTCTTTTCGCAGGCGCGCTCGGCAGTATACTGATTTATAATGTGCGAGCCTCTGCCTGAAATAATGCTGTCAGCTTAAAGCCTCATTCACATGTCAGTGTTTTGGTCAGTAATTTCCATCAGTGATTGTGAGATGAGCGAAGCGAGCTTTGGATGTTACATCCGATGTCGCTTTGTTCAAAACTTCGGATTAATACTGTACCTAGATCCGTCTTCGTACAGTATTTGAATGTATGTGCTCTGATGAGCCAAAGTTAGTTATTTTCAAAGTAAACCACTTTAAAACTTGAAACCAAACTCAGCTTCGGTTCCCTGGTACCAGTCTCCAGGACTAGGACTCCAATGCAAATTTTGCAACATGGCTCCCCACTTATGGTACCATGTTTATGACATTGTTGTCTTATTAACTGGCAGAGCATCTTTTCACACCACTTAAGCACCAGGGCTCAAGACAGGATACATACAGCAGAGCCGTATACACAGGGTCTTGAGGCAATACTATACAATGGTCCCACAGACACTTATCAAAAATGTATTATCTTCCAGAGCTAACACTTCCAGGGTAGAAAGCCTCTGTAGCATGGCATTTGATGGAACAGGGAACTATTAGTTTTTCTCAAACACCATAAAAGTCATTATAATAAAAAAAATAAAAAAAATAAACTCTGTATGAAATTTGGGGCATATAGAAGTGTGGTATAGAACTGTAGATTTCTTTTGGTGTTGTGTTATTGCTGTCCACAACACTTTGTGGGGACCTTTAATACCCTTATGAGATTTAATGAAAAAGTAAAGATGTTGCTACTATACATATTATTTTTTTTTAAAATAAACTTTTATAGATTCTAAAATTGCATAAAAAAAACTAATTGAAGCAGCTTTTCATTTGTAGTATAATACTGTTTATTCAGTAATTACTGTACGAAGGAAGCAATAGAAATGTAAAGTAACTGCTCTAATGACCAAAAGTAATTAAAGTGTGAATAAATTATAATGGGATAATTATATGTTTACTTTCATATATATAAAATGAATAATGTAATAGTTTTTTTCTCTTTACTGAGTTGAAAGGCAAGTAATTATGGTAAATATGGTGAAGTAATATAAAAAAAAACAAATTATATATTCTTTGTAACCCATGATACAAAGGTTAATCTTTCTATGTCAAAAACCTCAATTTGATGCTTATGACAGTTAACTTAATTTGAGTTAGCAAAAAAAAAGATCATTAGTCATTATTTGTGTAAAAAAGATAATTATCATACATTGGTACTGTCTTGTGATAATTTAGACTTTTCATACATCAGTTACACTGACTTGGGCAATAGATTACTTTGTAATAGTTAAGACATATTAAGAAAATGCAACAATAACAATACAATATCAAGTACAAAATCCTTAAAATGTGTTTCTAAATGACGCATACAGGAGAAGTGGAGACATAGAAGCCAGAAGAGAAAAAAAAAAACAGAAAAAAGAATAAAGGGTTGGGGGGGGGGGTTGAGTTGTGGAATGGTCATCTGGAACAAAATCACCAATGAAATCATCCCAATGCAAGCCACTCTTTAGTGTAAATGGAGAAGAGTTACAACAGAAATGCTAAAAGTTCATTGTACTGTCATGTCTGTAAAATAGCTCCTGCTGGAGCTCTCATGCCAGAACCTTGTGAGCCGCAAGCCAGCTGTACACAACAATGATGTCACTTCTATTTAGAGTCTCTTTCGAGGATCAACAACATGTCTGCTCAGGTAACATATACTGTATAGTAGATCTTCTAAGTCTAAAGCTGGCTATAAACATAATTATTATTGCTAAAGAGGTTTTCTGGTACTTAAATGATGATGACCTATCCTCAGGATAGGTCATCAATAGTGTTGATCGAACTTGCGATTTGCAAGTTCCGCGTTCGGGTTATCTCAGAAGTCCGTAATGGATTTCATTAACACGGACAGCATAGACATGTATTATGACGGAATGCAATATGGAATGCCTCTTTTAGGCTTCCGTGGTGCATGCCATCATATAATTCCGTTATGGTCCGTGGTAACGGAATCCATCACAGAATTCTTAAATAGCCCAAACTCGAATGCCGAAATTGCAAATTGCACGTTCATCAATTTCAAATAGGTTGTGATCAGACTCCCTATACACCCACTGATCAGCTTTTTGACCAGTACCAGAAACTATACAGTGGATATGATTCCATCCACTGTGTAGTTTCTGGCAGTGGCATACTGCAGCTTAGCTGCCATTCACTCAAATGGAAGCTGAGCTGCAGTACCCTGGCACAGTAACTACACAGTGAATGGAATCTTGTGCTTGAGGATTTGTCTACTCTATACTGGTGGCTGCCTGAAACTGGTTGGTGGGGATGTACTGTAGGATATAGGATCCCAACCAATATTTAGGGTAGGTTATCAATACGTAGTTATGGAAAAAACCCACTTGCTAATTGCCGCACGACTATATACTTTGAGACGGTAAGCTCTTATCTGTAACCCAATGTATTAAAGTGTTAGGTTACATTATGATCTGGCAGCACCCTATGGTGCTCTAGATCACTGAGATTGTGCTATCGTAAGACAGCTGCGGTCACAGTGAAGATTCGGGAAGGGGTCTCCGAGTATGTGAACCCTATGACATGCTGTCGCAGGGATTCACATTAAAGAAAAGACGGCAGTGGTGTGTTCAGGGAAGATCCTTGATGTGAGAACGTCACCTGCTGGCTATAATATTAACTGTGATCCTTGGCACTGTACAACATTTGTTCTAGTAGTACGGTGCCATAAAACCAGCAATAGAAAAATAGAGGAGGATGATCGGAGTGGGGGAAGTTTAAGAGTACTTGGTGGACGATGAGGTCACTGACCCAACATGGGAAGGCGGAAACGCGAGCGAGGACAGCAGTCCCGAGGGGGAGCGATCTGCAGCACCGCAACAGGCTAGAAGAGACAGTGGGGTGGCAACAGAGAGAAGGCAGGCCACGCCAAACAGGCCCGCAAGTGTTCCACGGAGCACCCCCTTGCGGAAATCTCCCTTGCCAAGGGGTAGGTGTTCCGCAGTATGGCGCTTTTTTGCGGAAAGTGCAGACGACAAAAGAATAGTAGTTTGCAACCTGTGCCACACCAAAATGAGCCGAGGTGTGAACAGTAGCAACCTCACCACCACCAGCATGATCAGCCACATGGCAGTCAAGCAACGCAATAAGTGGGAGGAACGCCTGGGTCCACAATCTGTGTCCACGGGTCACACCACTACCTCCTCTTCCCCTTTGTTGGGTGACGACCAATCGCCTGTCGAAGGCTCAGGCCCGGATGCCTCCCGCGCTGCACCTTTACCGTCGCAAGCACCATCAGCAACCACATCCACTTCCCTGTCCCAGCGCAGCGTCCAAATGTCTTTACCCCAGGCATTTGAACGCAAGCGCAAATACCCAGCCACCCACCCACAGGCCATGGCACTAACCGCCCAACTTTCTAAGCTACTGGCGGTTGAAATGTTGCCATTTAGGCTTGTGGACACCGAGGCCTTTCACGGCCTGATGTCGGCGGCCGTCCCTCGGTACTCAGTCCCCAGCCGCCACTATTTTTCCCGGTGTGCCATCCCCGCCTTACACCAGCATGTGTCTGCTAACAACACCAGTGCCCTGACCAACGCAGTTACTGCTAAGGTCCACCTAACGACTGAGACATGGACAAGTGCTTGTGGCCAGGGACGCTACATTTCCCTGACGGCACACTAGGTGAACGTAGTGGAGGCTGGGAGCGACTTGTACCCTGGGATAGCACAGGTGCTACCGACGCCCAGGATTGCCGGCCCTACTTCCATCAGGGTTACCGCCAGCACCTATGTAAGTGGCTCCTCCTCCTCCACTTCCACCGCCGAATTCTCCACGTGCAGCACCAGTCAGCCATCTGCTGGTAGCTGGAAGCAGTGTAGCACTGCTGTGGGGATGCGTCAAAAGGCTGTGCTGAAGATGATATGCTTAGGGGATAAACAGCACACCGCTGCAGAGCTGTGGCAGGGGATAAAAGACCAGACTGAGCTGTGGCTCTCGCCACTCAACCTGCAACCAGGCATGGTTGTGTGTGATAATGGGCATTAATTTTCTTCAAGGACCCTTTAGACCCGGGAAGTGATAAATAATAAAGTTCAATTAGCCATAGGCTACTAGTTTCCTGTTTCTGGTCATTTTAAAACATAACATTTATTGTTTTTGCTGATTAAAATAAATCGGGAAGAAAAAGAAAAAATCCTATTTTAAAATTTACAAGTGTAGTTGAACTTAAGGCAATGTGGGATATAGGTTACTTCACCTATATATTCTACCATAATCACATGCGTCTATACTTCCAATAGGTGCTGTTATGACACACTTATTGTTTCTACTTGCCAGCTCTTTAAGGTATTGGCTAGGTTGTTATATTAATGTCTATATAGATCGCAATAATATAGGTAATATGCGGTCGCTTTTACATTCTAGTCCATCTTTTACACATATTGTATTCATTTTTTTTGCGACTCCGTGCCTTTACTGTGTCTTACACGAGGTGTGTCTGCAGTCAAACCATGCTCGGACACATAGTTTCATCTGCACCTAACTAAAACTTAGATTGCAGCTCCCCCAACATGTTTCGCCACAGATGTGGCGTCTTCAGGGGAAATGGAGCTAGGTCAACACGAGCGCTAGGCAAATAGGAGTTTTTAACCTCTATGGGTGGGTGTTTCTTTATTCGACATCCAATCAATATCAGCCGCTCATGTGACAGAGAGACAATCCAACCACTCACCACATCCGTAGTTGATTCGTCATACTTTCCCGTCGGGAAACATCCCGGTGCTCATGCGTCTGGACTTAGTCCTATTTCAGCTTCATTCGTCATACTTTCGCATCGGGAAGTATCCCGGTGCGCATGCGTCTGGACTTAGTTCTATTTCAGCTTAGTTCATCATACTTTCGCGTCGGGAGATATCAGGGTGCGCATGCGTCTGGACTTAGTCCCAATTTCACCTATGGGGGTCTGCGCATGTTCCGAGATTATGCCGCGCATGCGCTACGACTTAGATTTTTTCAATAGATGCAACTTCATACTGCAGTATAACCGACAATCAGATAAATATTTCTTCTAAGATTTCGCACATGCGCGAGATCTTTACTTCTTTATTCATTATACCATGCATGCGCTTCGACTTTGATTTTTTCTATGGTCGTGCTTCATACTACGGTATATCCGAAAGTCAATGCTTTTTTCTTCTAAGGCCTCGTGCATGCGAGAGATCTTATTCTCATCGAACATATTTATGCTCATAGGGTGGTGCCGCGATTGCGCTTGAACCTTGATTTTTCCTTTGGTAGTAGCTTCCTACTACGGTCATATCGAAGACTAGATGTTTATTTCTTCTAAGTATTTGCGCATGCGCAAGATCTTTTTCTGCCGAGAATCTGATGTGTTCTCTAGTCCATGCGCCGTCATCCTATTTTACATGGATTTTATGTGATGGTCAGTGCCATCTTAAGAGCATTATAGGCCCCCGGGCAATACAGTGCACTGGGGCCCTGTCTACACAATCACGCACTAGAATAAAAATGCAAATTATCAATAAGGCGATATTTATTGGTACTTTCAACAAAATCAGTGTTTAAACATTAAACACAACGTTTGAACAATATAACATGAGCTTGAAAAGCAAGAAATTGAAAAACAAGACATTACTGATTAAAATTGGACAGTACAAAAACACTAATCATTTATTAAATTTGCGACACTTTTTTGTACAGAATTCCTTTATAACTGGCTTGAAGTCAATGGTTTTTAGGATGTCATTTTCAATGCACATTAGTGAAAGCCAGTTCAAACGATGCTGCCCCATTGTGCTGCGAAGCTCATTTTTTATCAGTTTCAATCTTGAGAACGAACGCTCTCCTGCACAGTTGGTCACCATCATGCACATGAACACTCTGAGTGCAATTTCCACATTCGGAAAAACAGATTTCAAGTTGTCTGAAATTATTTTTCTGTACAATGCAGGAAGAGTCTCACAATTTTGATCAAGAATCATGTAGTGCTTGAGATGCTCACATTCATTTAGTAGGTCACCATAATCAAGATCTTTGTGATAAACATTAGCCAGGTATTCACACGTATTTCAGATTTTGATTGAATCTATCCACCTAATACACATTTTGAGTGATACACTTTGTACCCCTACCCTACATCAGTTTCTATGACCAGTGCAGACAGAAGCAGGACATTTGGCCCCCCCCGCCCCCCCCCCACCGCCGCCATGCTGTGTATATATAAAAAAAAACAAGAACACATTTACTGCAGCGCTGCTTTCTTACTTGCAAAATTGAGATACAGTCTGACACTGACTGTACTCCTGTCTCAATTGTTCCTCCTCGGCGGCTCTAGCGCGGCTCCTCTTCGTTGCAGCAGACAGGCAGCTCTCGTGAGTGACGTCACACCTCAGGGGGAGGGAAGTCGTGGGCGGTACGGTGGCAGCGACGGCGGTGATGTCTATTGGCTCAGGCTGGCGGGTACAGGTCAGAGGCTGAGAGAGAGCCGCGAGTGTGATCCATGCCCATGCCTGTGTGTGTTAGGCGGCCGTTCCCGCGGGCTCGCGGGAGGCTGCCGCTGGCCTGCGGCAACGCTGCTAAATGACGGTTGGGAAGTTGGCTGGTGGGTTCACTGGGCAGGCGGGCCCCCAGGCAAGTGGGGCCCCCGGGCAACTGCCCAGCATGCCCATTCGAAAAGACGGCCCTGGTGATGGTGGTTCTGGATTCTCCTCTTCTTCCTACTGCAAGAATATTTTTACATTATTTCAACATTATAATATTGTATTCTAGGGTTCCTCCGGTTAGGGTATATAATTATATGAATGCTGTGAAGGAAAATCCTTCATTCAGTCCCTGTGGGCTCATAGTGCCCAGTCTGTATATCCAGCGAGCCTCGCTTTTTAAGAGTTTTTTGTCCAGATTGCCTCCTCTTGGTCCCAGGGATATTTTCTCAATACCCCAAAAACGTAGGACAGAGCTCTTATTACCATGAAAATATTTAATGTGCCTAGCTATAGGTGTATCTTTCTCGGTCTCAATAGTGCTCAGATGACCTGAGATGCGGCGTCGCAGCTCTTGTATAGTTTTGCCCACGTATAATTTGGGGCATGGACAGGAGGCCACATAAATCACTCCCTGTGTTTTACAAGTAATAAGCTGTCTTATTTTGTATTCGTTTTTATCCCCAGGATTAGTAAACTTCTTGATACGTGTATTTGCAAAAAAAATAATCTCCACAAGGTGATGAGCCTGAATATCTCTCCTTTGATATTCCAGGGTTGACACCCTTCTCCAGAAGATGGCTATGGACCAACTGATCTTTTAAATTTGTGCCTCTTCTATATGTCACAGATGGATTTGGAGTAAGTATCATACCCAGATCTCTATCAGATTTTATTATGTGCCAGTATTTCCTAAGGATGCCATAGATCTCTCTATTATATCCATCATATGTCCCTATACATCTAATCACTTCACTCTTTTTGGGTGGCATGACTTTGAGTAAATCCTCTCTATCCACCCTATTAGCTCTATTGTATGCTCTTTTCAGGGATCTATTAGGATATCCTCTCTTCCTGAACCTTTGGAGAAGTTGTTCACTCTCTCTACTAAAAGAGGTGTCATCCGAGAAATTCCGGCGTGCCCTCAGATATTGGCCTACAGGAATTCCCCTTTTCAGGGGGGAGGGATGCCAACTGTCCCAATGTAGGTAACTATTTGTTGAGGTAGGTTTTCGATACACCTCTGTTGTCAGCTGACCACCTTCTGTTTTCTTTATTTTCAGGTCCAGGTACACAATCTCCTTGTCCTGAATTTCGTAAGTGTATTTCATGCTAATATCATTATTGTTCAATACCTGAGTGAATTCGTGAAACAAGGAGTGACCCCCATCCCAGAGGATGAGAATGTCGTCGATATATCTGCCTCAGAAAATTATGTGGCAGATATACGATGACATTCCCTCCGTGAATACGTGGCTATTCTCCCACCACCCTAGGAATAGGTTAGTGTACGTTGGGGCACATGACGTCCCCATCGCAGTACCATTGATTTGTTTGTAAAATTGTCCCTGAAAAACAAAAAAATTGTGTTCTAAAACAAACATAAGTGATGACAAAACAAACTTATCGTGCTTCTTAAAATTTTGGCTTCTAGTGTTTAAATAATATTCTGCCGCGTGTATCCCTAATGTGTGCTGGATGTTACTGTAGAGTGATTCTACATCCAGACTTGCTAAGATGGTGTGAGGTGTCAAAGTGATATTGTTTATTTTCAGAAGAAGGTCTTTAGTGTCCCTGATATATGAGGGAAGAGTGGTCACAAACGGTCTTAATATCTGATCGACATATTCGCTGATAGCCTGTGTTAAATTGTCGTTACCCGAGACTATAGGTCTCCCTGGAATTGGTCTCTTGTCCTTGTGTACCTTTGGTAAGGCATAGAAGATAGAGATCGTGGGATTTTTGTTATATAGATATTGGTATTCATCTTTCGCTATTATATTTTCTTGAAGTGCCTCATATAGCAGATCTTTGAGTTCAGTCAGGTATTCCTTTGTAGGGTCATTAGGTAAAGTCCTGTATGTTTTCCTGTCTCTCAATAGTCTCAGCACCATCTCAACATAGTCCTTTTTGTCTTGAATGACTATGTTGCCCCCTTTATCACTAGGTTTTATTATGATGTTATCGTTATAGGGCGTAACTTGGTGGCGGCTTTGGAGTTCGGCAAGCTCACACACATCCCATGCCTAGCCCACGTCTTTAACTTAGTGGTTCAGCGGTTTCTGAAAACCTACTCCAATTTGCCCGAGCTACTGGCGAAGGTGCGCCGCGTGTGTGCACATTTCCGCAAGTCATCAACAGCTTCAGCCGGTCTGTTGACGCTGCAGCACCGCTTGAAATTGCCAGCTCACCGGCTGTTGTGCAACGTGAGCACGCGCTGGAACTCCACGTTACACATGTTGGCCAGGCTTTGTGAGCAGCAAAGGGCAGTAATGGAATACCAGCTGCAGCTCGTCGCCTTTCCAGTCAGCTTCCGCTGTTCACAAGCGAGGAGTGGGCATGGATGTCTGACCTCTGTGAGGTGTTAAGAAACTGTGAGGAATCAACAAAGATGGTGAGCGGCGATAACGCTATTGTCAGTGTAACCATCCCACTTCTGTGTCTACTTAAACGCTCGTTGCTCACAATTAAGGCCAACGCTGTTCGTGGGGAAGAGTTGGAGATGGGAGAAGATGACATGACCCTGGGTGATAGCCAGAACACACTCAGTTTGTCTTCTCAGCGCGTATTAGAGGAGGAGAAGCAGGGGACGGTTGCCTCCGCTACACAGAGTAGTAGCCATGGAACTTTAATTCCATATGTTCAGCGTGGGTGGACAGAAGAGGGGGAAGAGGATGAGGAGATGGACAGTCATCCTCCTGATGACGACAGCGAAGTCTTGCCCACTGGTACTCTGGCACACATGGCTGACTTCATGTTAGGCTGCCTTTCCCGTGACCCCCGTGTTATACGCATTTTAGATAACAGAGATTACTGGGTGTTCACCCTTCTGGACCCCCGCTACAAAGAGAACTTCTCATCTCTCATTCCTCCGGTGGAGAGGATGAGCAAAATGGTGCTATAGCAGAAGTTCCTTGTTGACAGATTGCTGCAAAAATTTCCATCTGACAGCGCTGGCAGCAGAGTTCGTACTTCCTTGGGCAACCGAGGTGGGGAGACAAGGGGAACACACAGCACTTCCAGCAAAGGCAGGGCAACACTCTCCAAGGCCTTGGACAGTTTTATGACACCCCGCCAGCACCCTCAACATGATGCACGTCCTGGTGTCACAAGGAAGGAAAAGTTTTGGAAGATGTTAAAGGAGTACGTAGTAGACCGTGTCAGCGTCCTCAGTGATCCCTCAGTGCCTTACAACTACTGGGAGTCCAAGCTGGACACGTGGCACGAACTGGCACTCTATGCCTTGGAGGTGCTGGCCTGCCCTGCCGCCAGCGTTTTGTCTGAGCGGGTATTTAGTGCTGCTGGTGGCATTATAACAGATAAGCGTATCTGACTGTCAACTGAAAATGCTGACAAGTTGACTCTTATAAAAATGAACAAGGCCTGGATTGCCCCTGACTTCTCCACTCCACCAGAGGAAAGCCACGAGTGAACATAAAGGCACTTTAAATGTGTTGTTTAGAATGTACTCTGTATTCCCATGCACCCCTTCCGCCACAAAAAAGGGTATATGGTTGAATCTTCCTTTTCTCATCCTCCTCCTCCTCGTCCATCACGTATATGCCTTCTCATATAATTTTTCCGATGGTCAGCTCACCAGCAGGCCCTCACCCATAATGTTTTAGATGGTCAGCTCACCAGCAGGCCCTCACCCATAATGTTTTAGATGGTAAGCTCACCAGCAGGCCCTCGCCCATAATGTTTTAGTGGGTCACCAGCAGGCCATCAATCATACTTTACCTCTCCTGTATAACGTTTCCTCATCCTAAATACCTATGACATTCCCTGTAATTTATTTGTACTCATTCCAATGACAGGCTCTCTTAAGAGTCCTGTATTGTTATTTATCGTCACTACCTCCCTGAGTCGGTACTGGGAAATTTGCGTGCCCCAGTCTGCCTTTCTTGGAAGTGGTAGCCGTGGGCATCCCCCAGGTTCCCTCTCCGGAAGCAAACCCTGATTCCCCATTACCCATGGTCACCATGGTAGGCGCAAAAAAGAACATCGAAAGTTGATAGAGCAGACATCCGAATAGATTGTCAACATCACAGGGACGTGCGATCAGCTTAGAAGTTATCTAGAGTTAAAAAAGCGGCAGCAGGCCCTTACCTACAATTTTTTTTACACGGTCAGCTCAACGTCCGTTCCTCTTCCAAGTTCATTATCATCAGATGATAGTCTGGTCAACACAATCGTAATCACCGGGGGTCACGTAACTAATTAGCACAGAGGTGAGTCTTTGGTTATCGGAATGAACCACACAAATCGACTTGATTCACACGCTCAAAACGGCCATGCACCACCACCCACAGACTCGAGAAATAGGTATCAATCTGTCAATCCTTTCTGTGTCCGGCCGGTGAGGCTTCCCGTGCGTAGTCAAATTAAGCCGCAGGCTCCACTCCTGGTGGTGCCCTTCCATCAATTAGTTTAAGTTTCAGCTTGGCAACCATACTCCCCCCGGGGATCGTCTTCAAACCTCGACCTTAAGTTGTTGATTAATGAAAACGTTCGTGGCAGCAAAGGTTTCGACTGTGGTTCGGCTTGCGCCGGTACAAGAATATCACCTCTACGGGTACAATACGGATGCCACCAGCCGTTCCTCTTCCAATGAGTTCAGTTTGATCGTCCAAGAGTCCGGTCAACACAATCGAAACCACCGGCCGTCCCTCTTAGTCATGGCCCCAGTTCCGAAAATCACGAAAATTTTTGTCTGAACTTGCTCTTTAAATAAAAGTAAATATACAGGAAAGAATGTTCCCTAACAATTTTTCATCTAAAATCGCTTTTATCTTCGGTTTTGTGAGTTTTATGGTCAGTCTGTAAAAATGGCGTACAACTCGGGCAACATAGTTACCAGCAGCAACATTGTAGTCCAAGATGCATCCAGACATCCTCCCCATGCTGTCCCCGACCCATTTTGGTGGTGTTTCCATCAATTTATGACCTTTTCCTATGAACCAGGCACCCTCCCCTCTTCAGAGCAGGGGGTGCCTGATTTAATGCTGGGGTCCTCCCATTGACTTCTATAGGGCTCGGGTGCAGGCCAGCACTTCCAAGGCGTAAAGGGCAAGCTCAGGCCATGTGCCCAATTTGGAGACCCAGAAGTTGAAGGGGGCAGACCCGTCATTCAGTACATGTAGGCGTGTGCACACATACTGCTCCACCATGTTGGTGAAATGCTGCCTCCTGCTAAGACGTTCCATATCAGCTGGTGGTGCTGTTTGTTGTGGCATGCTGACAAAGCTTTTCCACATTTCGGCCATGCTAACCCTGCCTTCTGAGGTGCTGGCGGTGCCCCAGCTGAATTGGTGACCTCTTCCTCTGCCTTCGCCTTGTGCTTCCACTGTGCCCCCGCTGTCAGGTAGGAATGCCACCAGCAGCGCGTCTACCAGCGTGCGCTTGTACTCACGCATCTTACAATCATGCTCCAGTAACGGAATTAAGGACGGTATGTTGTCCTTGTAACAGGGATCCAGCAGCGTGGCCACCCAGTAATCAGCACAAGTTAGAATGTGGGCAACTCGGCGATCGTTGCGGAGACACTGCAGCATATAATCGCTCATGTGTGCCAGGCTGCCCAGAGGCTCCTGCTCCCTTTTACACCATAATATGTGCACATATCCTTGTGCTAGAAGGATTTTAGTGACATGTACCTTTACCAAGATGGTGTTGTGTGGAATAGTACGCATACACGCATGCGCCGGTTTGTAGTCACTTGGATACCACTACCAATATGGCGCTTGTTGGCTCATAGCTTGAGTGCGCAGGCTCAGGGAGGAGCCAGCATGATCGCTTTCTGTTTGCATTCTTGCGATGTTTGACGCAGGCGCAGTACTTGTTACAGCACACCGAGATTTCGGCGGTATAAATACATGTGGTCACCTCCACACCTGAATAGTATGTACTGTCGACAGTCCACTCCGGTGTGTCACACCATGATCTGGACTTGTATCACCTGTTATCAATTGAACACTTATTAGGATGCACATTAACTCCTTAAGGACACAGCCTTATTTCACCTTAAGGACCAGGCCATTTTTTGCAAATCTGACCACTTTAAGTGGTGATAACTTTAAAACGTTTTTACTTATCCTGGCCATTCTGAGATTATTTTTTCGTCACATATTGTACTTCATGACACTGGTAAAATGAAGTAAAAAAAATAAAAAAATTATTTATAAAAAAATACCAAATTTACCAAAAATTTGGAAAAAATGGAAATTTATAAGTTTCAATTTCTCTACTTCTATAATACATAGTAATACCTCCAAAAATAGTTATTACTTTACATTCCCCATATGTCTACTTCATGTTTGGATCATTTTGGGAATGACATTTTAGTTTTTGGGGATATTACAAGGGTTAGAAATTTAGAAGCAAATTTTCAAAAACCCAATTTTTAGGGACCAGTTCAGGTCTGAAGTCACTTTGCAAGGCTTACATAATAGAAACCACCAAAATATGACCCCAATCTAAAAACTACACCCCTCAAGGTATTCAAAACTGAGTTTACAAACATTGTTAACCCTTTAGGTGTTCCACAAGAGTTAATGGCAAATGGAGATAAAGCAAAAAAGCAAGGGTTAACAGCCAAATAAAACACTATATTTATTGCTCCGATTCTGTAGTTTGCAGAAACACCCCATATGTGGCCGTAAACTACTGTACGGGCACACAGTAGGGCGTAGAGGGAAAGGTGCGCCGTGTGGTTTTTGGAAGGCAGATTTTATTTACACCATGTCCCATTTGAAGCCCCCCTGATGCACCCCTAGAGTAGAAACTCCATAAAAGTGACCCCATTTTGGAAACTATGGGATAAGGTGGCAGTTTTGTTGGGACTATTTTTAGGGTACATATGATTTTTGGTTTATCTATATTACATTTTTGTGAGGCAAGGTTACCAGAAATAGAAATTCAGAAATTTTATCTCCATTTGCCAATAACTCTTGTGGAACACATAAAGGGTTAACGACGGTTGTAAAATCAGTTTTGTATACCTTGAGGGGTGTAGTTTCTTAGATGGGGTCGCTTTTATGGAGTTTTACTCTAGGGGTGCATCAGGGGAACTTCAAATGGGACATGGTGCCAAAGAAAAACGCCATCAAAATCTGCCTTCCAGAAACCATATGGCTTTCCTTTCCTTCTGCGCCCTGCCGTTTGGTCATACAGCAGTTTAAGACCACATATAGGGTGTTTCTGTAAACTGCAGTATGAGGGTAATAAATATTAAGTTTTGTTTGGCTGTTAACCCTTAGTTTGTTATTTAAAAAAAAACTGATTAAAATGGAAAATTTACCCAAAAAAGGCTTTTTTTTATTATTTTTTTTTACAGTGTTCATCTGAGGGGTTGGGGGGTATTTTTATAGAGCAGATTCTTACGGATGCGGCAATACTTAATATGTCTACTTTTTTAAATTTATTTATGTTTTACACTATATTATCTGTTTATAAACAAAAAAAAAAACATTTTAGTATCTCCATAGTCTAAGAGTCATTTTTTTTTTGTTTTTAGACGATTATCTTAGGTAGGGGCTCATTTGTTGCGGGATGAGAGGACGGTTTTATTGGCACTATTTTGGGGGGCATATGACTTTTTGATCGCTTGCTATTAGAATTTATGTGATGTAAGGTGACAAAAAAAACTTTTTTGCACCGTTTTTATTTTATTTTTTTGACAGTTTTCATCTGAGGGGTTAGGGGAGGTATTTTTATAGAGCAGATTATTACAGATGCGGCGATACCTAATACCTAATATAATAATATTTTTGAAAAAAAAGTTTTTTAGTTTGTGTCTCAAGTCTGAGAACCTGTTTTTTATCCGATTGTCAGTGGCTAAATTGGGATATAAATTTAGTACTCCATGGAAGTGTGGTACTTCCTGAAGCAACCAATAATGCAGAGGCCCGGATGATCGGGGCACGTGTCACACTGAGTAGTGGTGTCCTTCAGTCTCCCCCTCCTGTGACACACTCTGCAGTTTTTTTGGGTCCGTCCCTTCTTTCCAGTATGGGGGAAAGTGTTGGCCCAGGCGCCTACAGTTCCCGAGGTACTCCGGCCTGCTCTTTCCCGGTCAGAAAATATCAGGGCCTTGACGACTGCCTCATAGAACTGAAGGAATGTCCCTGTGTTGCCAGAACTCACAAAGGAGTTGTACAAGGCAACCTGTACCAAGTAGACCGCAACTTTTTTGTACCATGCCCGGGTTTTGCGCATGGCGTTATATGGCTTGAGGACTTGATCAGAGAGATCCACTCCTCCCATATACCGATTGTAGTCAATGATACAATCGGGCATGAGGACCGTTGCCGCGGTACCTCGCACAGGGACAGGGGTGATGCCGTTACCATGAATTGTGGACAGTACAAGGACATCCCTCTTGTCCTTATATCTGACCAGCAACAGGTTTCCAGTGGTAAGGGCACGGGTCTCACCCCTGGGGATAGGTACCTGGAGGGGGTAGGTAGGTGGGCCGCGTTGATTTTTCCGCACGGTCCCACAAGCGGACGTGGATCTGGCGGTGAGGGACTGGAACAAGTGGATACTAGTATGAAAGTTATCCACGTACAGGTGGTAACCCTTATCTAGCAGTGGGTGCATAAGGCCCCATACAAGTTTCCCGTTAACACCCAGAGTGGGGGGACATTCTGGGGGTTGAATCGCCCCTCGTACACACAAAACTTGTAAGTGTACCCTGAGGTACTCTCACAAAGTTTGTACAGCTTTACGCCATACCTCACCCACTTAGAGGGAACATACTGGCGAAAAAGGAGGAGTCTCCCCTTGAACGCAATGAGAGACTCATCAACCGCGACCTCCCTTCCAGGTACATAGGCCTGTACAAATTTGGCCCCAAAGTGATCGATGACCGGCCTCATTTTGTACAGGCGGTCATAGGCAGGATCACCTTGGGGGGGACATGCTGCATTATCTGAATAATGCAGGCATTTCCGGATGGCCTGAAACCGGGAGTGTGTCATGGCCGTATTGTAAAGTGGGGCCTGGTAGAGGACGTCCCCACTCCAGTAATGCCTGACACTAGGTTTCTTGACTAGGCCCATATGCAGCCCGAGGCAGCCACCGGGCCTAGCCAAAAAGGAGCCTGGGTGTTGAGCAACAAACTGTTGCTGAAGTTGTTTGCTCCACCATTAGATTTACAAAGTGGTCACTGAAAAAAAGACTTAAAAAGTCGTATTCAGTGAAGCCCACTGTGGAAATCTGGATTCCTGATTGGCCTACAAAATCAGGAATCACGGGCTCATAACGCTCTGGGGTATACCCGACAAGTTCACCGGCAGGGGGCTCCGGTGGATTTAACTGGTGGGCCAGAAAACTAGTACGAGCCCCAGAGCTGCTCGTACTAGAGTGAGCCACAGGGTCCCTAGAATGGCGGTCCCCTTGCTCCACTTGGCGGCGTCTCCGCTGCCTTGGGGGCTCATCATCATCGCTAGATGATTAGGAGGATGCGGAGGACAAAAGGAAAGTGGGGTCATCCTCGTCCAAGCTGGGCGTATGCCTCCTCGGCTGAGAACATCCGGCCAGCCATAGGGGAGTGTGTGTCTGCGTGTGTGTGTCTGCGTGTGTGTGTGCGTGCGTGCGTGTGTGTGGGGGCACGGGTGTTCGCGAACTCACCCTAAACCTAACAGACAAAAAAAAAAGACTAACTAAAAAAAGGGGGGAAATTCTCTTGACCGTCTGAAGTTGATCAGTGGTGGGGTGTGCGATGCGCTAACAGTGGCCGGACGCTAAGAGTGCCGGCCACAGTCAGCATATGTACAAAAAAAAAAAAAACTGCCTGTGCCACAAAAAAAATTGTGGGGGGGAGGGGGGCAAGCTGCAGCACCCCTGAGGGGTCTAGGGTCACACAGCTGTGCTGTGGACCCCAGACACCTGATTAAGGGTGATGCAATCAGTAACTTTATTTTTTTCCTCAACTAACTTAAATATCCCTGCCTAATCTAACTTGTCTCTAGCGTTTGCCTAAATACCTGGTGGTGCTGGGGCACAGATGGGGTGCTGGCTGGATCCTGATCTCTGCACAGATAGGGGGTGCTGGCTCCTCTCTCCTCGGGTTCCCGGACTGAAAAGGAGGAAGAGAGGAGCGCTGCGATGATTTGAACCTCCCGCCCCTGCAGCCGACCAATGAGAGCGATCCTGAGAGGTGATGTCACCATCACCTCTCAGGATCGCAGGATGGTGATTGGTGGTGTATTATCACACCACCGATTACCATCCTGCTCCGGGTTATCGGGTCCCCAGAGACCAGAATAACCCGGAAACGCAGCAAACGGCAGGTCTGAATTGACCAGCGTTTTGCTGCGATCGCCTACACGGGGGGTCACAGGACCCCCCCTCGCATTTAGCCAAGGTGCCTGCTCAATGATTTGAGCAGGCACCGGGTTCCGATCACCGCCCGCATAGCAGCGGTGATCGGAAATACATAGGACGTACCGTTATGCCCTGTGTCCTTAAGGATCAGGAAATCAGGGCGTACCGGTACGCCCTATGTCCGAAACAAGTTAAATAAACATTATGATGCACTGTATTTTTAATATGGATATGATTTTATGTATTAAATTACTTACATGATGGAATTATGTGATCACTACTGGATTATATGTCTTTAATCATGTTTTTTTATGTGATTTTATTATATTACTTGCTATTACCACTTATGCACTTGTGATATTCTTTGATTCGTTTGTCTATATATATATATATATATATCACTAGACACATGTGTTATTTGCTTTAGAAAGGCTCTATGGATGAGCCGAAACGTTACTGCTGCTATTTTGTTCCACATGGGTGAATACATTTTTCTATATTTTATAGCTTTGGAGTGCTGTCCATTTTTCCATTTGTATTTTGGGCTATTAGCCTATGCCCCAGGACATAGCAGCCGTTTATTTTAATTTTTTTTTTTCGATGCTGCCAACTTTTTCTTTTTATATATGAGCTTCATTGGCTTGAGCACGTCTTTTTCATAGATTATATTTCTGATATGTTTTCATTTTCACTTTAACATGGATTTGAATCCAACATGTGGTTCCACCTATACACAGGAGGAGAGGGAGCGAATTTTACAGGGGATAGAGGGAGATGCCGCCTTCCTCAACACTCCATCAGTGAAAGAACTAAAGAAGAAATATGAGTTTCTCTCAAGAAAAGCTGCATCTCTACGTTTACATATGACCACCCTTGGGAAGTATCACAAAATGCTATGGATACCACGAGGTATGAGGTCGAATTTACGACCAAATCTTTTTTCGGATAATCCAATTTTTTGTAAAACATTTTAGATATTATCCAATAGTTACTCCGTGAACTTTATTTTACTCAATATAGAGTTTTTGCAACATAAGTTATTTAATAATAATATGGACATTGCTGACGTTGAACAGTCTTTGTTAACATTGATGTCTGAAGATGAATGTAAACAGTTCAAGGACAATGTCATTACTCAAATACAGAAATTTAGGATGGATTCTGAGGAGGTGAAACGTTCTAAATGGAACAGAGATACCGATGATTATAAAAAAGGAAATGTCCACACATGGCAGTTTGATAACAGCAATAATATGCAAAGGGATGTGAGAAAACACAAGAGGAATATGCAGCAATCTACATCTGGACAGGCCTCTTTTTTAGGCAACAAGTTCAACAAGAACACTGCAGACGACCCCGGACTAGACGGGGTGGTCCTCCGACACCACAGAGCTCGGAAAATTGAGGAACAACAAAACACGCATCGCAGTCAACAAAACACAGACATCCAGGAGGAGATGACGGTGATCAATTTGTCTTCCAGGGTTCTCACAACTTTGAATGCCTTCTTCCATAATATTAAACTTAAGGTCTGGTTTAGTGATAAGTCACAGGTTAATATTCCACGATCAAGTGAACTCTCTTTAAAAATGTTTAATCTGTCCATCAAGAGTGGGTTCACACCTGAGGTGCATGAACCTGCTGTTGATGCTTTCATATCTGCTGTGAAGGCTGACATTGCGGTCTTGAAGTCCACTCATGACAACAAGGGATTTCAACACCCCAATCTCACTAGGCTAGAGGTGGAAGTGTTGGATTCATTAAGAAATGACCCCCTCCTTACAGTCAAGCCAGCTGATAAGGGGGGTGCGGTGGTCATCATGGATACTTTTAAATACATAGCTGAGATCATGAGACAACTAGGTGATACCAATGTCTATCAGATTATTGGTTCTGATCCTAAGTTTGCCATTGCCAGGGTCATCAAGGACTGTCTGAGTGATGCTGTAGGGGCGGAGGTCATCGATGAGGGTCTTTGTGATTATCTCACGGTGGTCCATCCTGTCACACCTGTGATATATGTACTGCCTAAGGTGCACAAGTTCCTCATTGATCCCCTGGCCGCCCTATAGTTTTGGGGTCGGACTCCATCTTCAGTCACTTGGCCATATTCTTGGATAAGGTACTGCATACTTATTCTATAGGGGGTGAGTCATACATACAGGATGCTACAGATTTTTTTATGCAAATTAGAGGTGATTGAGTTACCTGATACACAACCTATTACTTTAGCCTCATTTGATGTTACATTGTTATACACCTCCATAGATCATGACTTGAGCCTCTCAGCAATAAAACGTATGTTAGACATGTCCACACTTTACACAATGGCAAGTGATTTTATAATTAGATCACTTGACATTATGTTAAAATGCAACTATTTTTTGTTTCAGGACAACTATTGCAAGCAGGTATGAGGCGTTGCGATGGGGTCCCATGTGGCCCCAACATATGCCAATATCTTTATGAGAGCATTTGAGGAGGATGTTGTCTATCTGTCCCACCACTTCAGACATGTTCTGAGGTGGTGGAGATATATATCGATGACATCTTTCTCATGTGGACTGGTGATCCTAAGCAATTGGTGGAATTTCACACAGTATTAACCCCTTAGTGACCAAGCCTGTTTGGGCCTTTATGACCAAGCGTTTTTCTTCCTTTTTTTATGGTCTCGTTCCAAGAGCTATAACTTTTTTATTTTTTCATCTATATAGCTTTATGAGGGCTTGTTTTTTATGGGACAAGTTGTAGTTTTTAATGGCGCCATTTTGGGGTACACATAACTTTCTGATTAACTTTTATTAACTCTTTCTGGGAGGGAGATGGGGAAAAATAGCAATACTGCCACTGCGTTTTTACATTATACATTTTTTGGCGTTCATTTTTCGGTACAAATAACATAATATCTTTATTCTCTGGGTCAGTACGATTACAGTGATACTAAATACTTATAATTTTGTTTACATTTTACTACTTTTTTTGCAATAAAACACCTTTTATTAACCCAAAAAATTATTTTGCATTGCCACTTCACAAGACCCATAACTTTTTTTTATTTTTTTATATGGAATTGTGTGAGGGCTTGATTTTTGAAAGACAACTTGTATTTTTCATGGGTATGATTTTGGAGTAAATGCCGCTTTTTGATCGCTTGTTATTACGTTTTTTTTTTCGGTGGAAACTAAGAATAAATTCGAAATTCTGTCTTTTTTTATTTTTTATTTTTTACGGCGTTCACCATAGGGGATAATTTATGTAATATTTATGTATTCCCGGTCGTTACGGACGCGGCAATACCAAACATATGGGGGATATTTTCTTTTTGCAATTTATTTCATTGAAAAGCGTATTTTCAATGGAAAAAAAGGCATATTTTTTTATTTTATGGAATTTTTTTTATTTAATAAATGTGTATTTTTTTTCTATTTTTTTTACTACTTAATAGTCCCACAAGGGGACTATAATATACAGTATTTTGATTGCTTTTAAAATGTAATGCATTTTCTCTATAATGCATTGCATTTCAATAGCAATGCTATTCGAACATTGACCAGCAGGCTGCGCCAGAGAGGCACAGCCTGCTGGAAGTAACTGAAGACAGGCTCGGGCCCTCATCGGAAGCAAGGTAAGCTTCCCAGCACATCAGCCCCCCGCGATCGCATTTTCGGGGTGCTGATGGGAGACAGAGGGAGTCCGCTCCCTCTGTCACCACTTTACATGCAGCGGGCGCCATTGCGCCCGGCATGTAAAGGGTTAAACAGCCCGGATCGGCACTCCTGCCGTTCCGGGCTGTTAGAGCAGGGACCCGGCTCTCATGTGAGAGCCAGGTCCGCGCTCCCCGCTGCACGGGGGAGCCGCGCGGCGCTTAAACTGGGCCGCCGTAAAAACGCGGCGGCCCAGCCTAAGGCCCCTTAGTGACCGCCATAAAAACACGTATGGGTGGTCACTAAGGGGTTAAATAGTGTGAACATGGATTTGCAATTCACATTGGTATACTCAGACTTTGAGATACAATTTTTAGGTATACCACCGTGCGTTATCAAGAAGGAAGACTACATACAAGTTTATATACTAAACCTACGGACAAAAATAAAATTTTACGTTTTGACAGCAATCATCCCAGGAACACGATTAAACAGCTTCCTTTTTCACAGTTTCTGAGGGCAAAACTTTCCAATGACAACACACTTGATACCGCACTAGATACCATGACTGAAAGATTCAGGGAGAGGGGATACACACATAACTTACTAAAAACCCAAAGAGAGAAAGTATCTAGCATTGATAGAAAGGACACATTGATTAGTAAACAAACAATCTAAGGAGAACTGCAACATAATTCCATTTATTTCAGCTTATACTGAAAGCAGTGCAGGGATTAATCAAATAATCAGACAACACTGGGGCATCCTGAAAGGGTGTCTAGGCAAGACCACAGAATTTAAATCGCCTCCCCTGTTTGCATATCGTAGGACGAGGAATTTGCGTGATCAACTGACTAAAGCGGATGTTGGTCCTAAAAATAGGATGAAAGAAACTACACTGACACAGCCGGGCAGAGGCAGTTTTCCCTGCCTGTGCTCTGTCTGTTGTCGTTACATTTGTAGAGGTTCTGAGTTTAGACACCCCAATACAGGAGTGGTATATCCCAGTGGCGTAGGGATCGTCATAGCAACCATAGCAGTGGCTATGGGGCCCTACGCCACTGGAGGCCCGTCCGGACCGCATTCATTTTTTATTTTTTTATTAACACACACAGACACTACACACAGGCAGCCAAGCAGTGGCGTAACTACCGGGGAAGCTGGGGAAGCAGCTGCTTCGGGGCCCGGCGCCCCGGCAGCGTGTGTGACAGTTTATTTTCAAGTTAGTTAAATATTGATTCTTGTCTTAATGTTCAGGGCCCCTTCACAGCAGCAGATGCTGACCAGGCCCCCTCGCTAATGTGATCTAATCTTACTGTCTCCTAAAGTCTCCTGATGTGTCTGGGATTCGAACCCACAACCTCCAATGTATTAATGGCAAAGCATTTACCCACACAGCCATAAAGGCTGCATTATAACTGATTGAAAAAATATGAGACTTCTACTGTTATAGCTTGCTAAGTGTACATCTATACACATGACAGCTGCCCCAACACACCCAGCACTGCTATATCTCTATATAACAGCTGTCCCAGCACACTCAGCTCTGCTATATCTCTATATATGAGCAGCTGTCATGTGTATAGATGTACACTTAGCCAGCTATAACAGTAGAAGTCTCATATTTTTTCAGTCAGCAGCAAGGCAGCTCTTATGGTCTTGTGGTTAAGTGCTTTGCCATACAGGGTGGGACACAGGAAGAGGCTGCATCGCATCGCTGACATGGAGGTAAGTAGAAGTCTTTATTATTATTTTTTAATACCCGACTGTTACTGCCATGGGGGGAGCGGGGGGCACTTGATACTGGCACATGGGGGAGGGGGGTTTGGCACCTGATACTGGCACATGGGGGGGAGAGGGGTTGGCACCTGATACTGGCACATGGGGGGAGGGGGGGGTTGGCACCTGATACTGGCACATGGGGGGGAATAGAGGCACCTGATACTGGCACATGGGGGGAGGGGGGTTGGCATCTGATACTGGCACCTTGGGGGGTTTGGCACCTGATACTGGCACATGGGGGGGAGAGGGGTTGGCACCTGATACTGGCACCTGGGGGGGAGGGGGGGTTGGCACCTGATACTGGCACATGGGGGGGATAGAGGCACCTGATACTGGCACATGGGGGGGAGGGAGAGAGGCACTTGATACTGGCACTTTTTTTGTAGGGGGGGGAAGTGGCACTATGATACTGGGACATTGGAGGAGGAGAGAGGCACTTGATACTGACACCTGGGGGGGAGGGGGGGTTGGCACCTGATACTGGCACATGGGGGGGAGAGAGGCACCTGATACTGGCACCTGGGGGGGGAGGGGGGTTGGCACCTGATACTGGCACCTGGGGGGGAGAGGCACCTGATACTGGCACATGGGTGGGGAGAGGGGTTGGCACCTGATACTGGCACATGGGGGGAGGGAGAGAGGCACTTGATACTGGCACTTTTTTTGTGGGGGGGAGATGGCACTATGATACTGGGACATGGGGGGGAGGAGAGAGGCACTTGATACTGGCATGTGGGGGGGTTTGGCACTATGATACTGGCACATTGGGGGGACAGAGGCACTTGATACTGGCACTTTTTTGGGGGGGGAGATGGCACTATGATATTGGGACATGGGGGGGAAGAGAGAGGCACTTGATACTGGCACTTTTTTGGGGGGGAGATGGCACTATGATACTGGGACATGGGGGGAAGAGAGAGGCACTTGATACTGGCACATGGGGGGGTTTGGCACTATGATACTGGCACATGGGGGGTGGGAAGGAGAGAGGCACTTGATACTGGCACATTGGGGGGAGATGGCACTATGATACTGGGACATGTGGGGGGGAGGAGAGAGGCACTTGATACTGGCACATGATGGGGGGACATTATGGGGGACACTAGGCCGGCAGCCTATCAGAGGCCGGACACTGAGGGGCATCTACTGGGGCACTATATATGGGGCATTTTATACTGGTACATTATGGGGGGCACTAGCAGGAAGGGGGGAGAGGAGCACTATGGGGGAATTTACTGGGGGCACTATATAGGGGTATTTTATACTGGGACATTATGGGGGCACTATGGGGGCACTATGGGGATATTAGATCAACTGGGGGCATTACAAGGGGGTATTTTTGCACTGTCACATTATAAGGAGAATTATTACTACTGGGGGGGGCATTATAGTGGGCTTTATTACTCCCCCATGGTATGACCCCCTAGTAGCAGCACCAGCCTCTCCCTGCTCTGCTATTTCTTTGCCCCTTCTCCAAATCCTTATTATGAAATCTTTCTCATTAGGATAAAGCACATCAGCTCCGCCGAGCCCCCGGCCAAGTGTTGAAGTGGTGTCCGAGATCCCCAAGGGTCAAGTAACTGTAAGTTTTCATATGAAATATGTTTATGTTATACACATATAGCATCCACTGTGCCACACAATATACAGTATACTGCTACACTGTGCCAAAGGAGTGGGGTTTACACAGGAGGAGGGAGGTGCGAAGCGCGCTAGAGGGGCCCTTACAAATATTTGCTGTGGGGCCCAGTCACTTCTAGTTACGCCCCTGGTATATCCCATTCGATACCACCTCACGTGTAACTCAAATTATGTCATATATGTATTGACATGTCCCTGCAAACTACTCTATGCGGGGGAGACATCCACAGATCTCAAAACTCGATTGAGCAACCATCGGCTGTCCATACGTAAGAAACAACGTGACTTACCTGTACCAAAACATTTTACTGACTTTAATCACGTAGAAAAAGATCTAAAGTGCTGGATTCTTGACCATGTTCCCCTACCTAGGAGAAGGGATAATAGAACAACACTTTTTTTTAAAAAAGGATGATGCACTGGATTTACACACTCAACAGTCTCAAACCTATGGGTCCTAATGTTGAGTATAATCCAGAAGTGTTTGTATGAGGGGTGGCTTGCTGTCACCCCCTGTTTTATTTTGCTTCTTTCACCTCTTGTGTATATTTTGATATGCAGAATAACACAACCAATATTGCTTTATTGGATGAGTTGAACAAATAAGTATTTTTTGTTAAATTTTTTTTCTTTTTCTCTTTTCCTATTCGTTCATAGATGCTGTGATGGACCGAAGTGAGGATGTGGTGATCGTTGTGCATGGATCCATTGAAGTTGGATTGCGACCTTCATGTATATACTTGTTATGATTTATATTGTACTGCAGGTGTGCCAATATAATAATAATGGATGATGTTAGTGGCCCGTAACATGAGGAGAACCCTCAATGATTTGATGATGGGACTAGTTGAGGGACCAGACGGTATGTGCGCCTGATACTAAAGTGATGTGCGCTCATGCAGATATGGTCCAATAGGGGTGAGGGTTGATGTCCTTCATAAGATGTCACCTCCCTCCTGCTCCCTTTTACACCATAATGTGTGCACATATCCTTGTGCTAGAAGAATTTTAGTGACATGTACCTTTACCAAGATGTGGAATAGTACGCATGCGCCGGTTTGTAGTCACTTGGATACCACTTCCAATATGGCGCTTGTTGGCTCATAGCTGGAGTGCGCAGGCTCACGGAGGAGCCAGCATGATCGCTTCCTGTTTGCATTCTTGCGATGTTTGACGCAGGCGCAGTACTTGTTACAGCACGCCGAGATTTCAGCGGTATGAATACATGAGGTCGTCTCCAGACCTGAATGGTATGTACTGTCGTCAGTCCACTCCCACACTCCGGTGTGTCACACCATGATCTCGACTTCTATCACCTGTTATCAATTAAACACTTATTAGGATGCACATTAAATAAACATTATGATGCGCTGTATTTTTAATATGGATATGATTTTATGTATTAAATTACTTACATGATGGAATTGTGTGATCACCACTGGATTATATGTCTTTAATCATGTTTTTTGATGTGATTTTATTATATTACTTGCTATTATTACTACTTATGCACTTGTGATATTCTTTGATTCATTTGCCTATATATATGTCACTAGACACATGTGTTATTTGCTTGAGAAAGGCTCTATGGATGAGCCGAAACATCGCTGCTGCTATTTTGTTCCAGATGGGTGAATACATTTTTCTATATTTTATAGCTTTGGAGTGCTGTCCATTTTTCCATTTGTATTTTGGGCTATTAGACTATTCCCCAGGACATAGCACCCGTTTATTTTCATTTTTTATTTTGGGTGCTGCCAACTTTTTCTTTTATATATATATATATATATATACACACACATTTATCTGGATATATAGTGTTGTATTGATTGCAACATCTGAAATTGAGGAACATTTCTTTTTTTTTTCTCATAAGTTATGAATCATATTTCCTCTACAGTATGCAAGCCTTTACTGCTTCAGCTCCATCTCCATTCTTATGCTTTATTGGTCTTTTTCCAAGATAAAATATATGTCATCCTTATTTTATAATTAAAAAGGAAACTGTGAGAAAGCTGCCTTGTTTAGCCTCATACTGCTATGACATGTCATACTATCTCACTCCCAGAGTATAACAATTTGTGATAGGTTACATGAGATGCATGACATTAACATTTCAGCCTCAGAATCATTTAGATGTGCTTCTGACTCCTGCTTTCCAAGGCTTGCACATTGTGGTTTCAAAACTAAATGGAAGTGAATCACAAAGTCAGGTTACAGAACATTATGGTTGGTATCAGAATCACTGTACACAGTATAATGGAAGAATATAGATGTATAAGGAATATTGAAACACTGAACAGGAAAATTACTCCAATGGAAATCATGCTCAAAAATTACAATTCATGTTGAGCACATTTGAAGCGGAATTCGGTACGAAGATTAGGAAAATGATTCCTAACATATCAGAATTTCCTTGTGCTTCGTGGTAACGAATCAGTTTTTCCTAAAATGGCAGCTGCACGTTTTACATAGAGAAAGTAAGAATGTGGGATCACCCATAATGCCATGCAGCCAGCCAATCCCCAACCCCATCCCCTGTGATGTCACAGCCCTATAAAAGCCTCATCTTGCGCTGTCTACATTGTCCTGTGAGCTGAACATAGGGAGAGACGTAGCAAGCGCTCATGCGCTATACACAGTATTGCTGCAAAGTGTTAATAGGACAATATTGGAGATGGAGAGTGAAGGAAGACAGTTTTATTTAATTATGCCTACATTCACTTATTCCTACATCAGCCATAAACTAAGGTGTAGAAGATGGAAGCCTTTATAATTCCACTGCCAGCGTGCCAACCAATACCATCCAGTCTGCACCCCTTACGGGGCCAGGTCTTAATGATGACCATCCTCATCTTTTGCTGGCTTTACTTTTTCCAAATCATCCTTCAAAGTCTCCATGTCCTAGAAAAATGAGCAAGATGCAGAGAGGAGCTGGATGCTCCTGATGACATATTCTCATCGATATTAGATGATTTGGAAAAGGTAACAAGAAATAGCTGTTTTGGCACCATTTTTTTTGTTATTTACAACATTCATCTGACAGGTTAGATTATGTGGTATTTTTATTGAGCAGGTTGTCACAGACAAAACGATACCTAATATGTGTACAATTTTTTTTTTATTTATGTAAGTTTTACACAATGATTTCATTTTTGAAACCAAAAAAATCATGTTTTAGGCCTCTTTCACACTTGCGTTGTTGGGATCCGGCATGCACTTCCGTTGCCGGAGGTGCCTGCCGGATCCGTAACAACGCAAGTGTACTGAAAGCATTTGAAGACGGAACCGTCTTCCAAATGCTTTCAGTGTTACTATGGCACCCAGGACGCTATTAAAGTCCTGGTTGCCATAGTAGGAGCGGGGAGCGGGGGAGCGGTATACTTACAGTCCGTGCGGCTCCCGGGGCGCTCCAGAATGACGTCAGAGCGCCCCATGCGCATGGATGACGTGATCCATGTGATCACGTGATCCATGCGCTTGGGGCGCCCTGACGTCACTCTGGAGCGCCCGGGGAGCCGCACGGACGGTAAGTATGCTGCTCCCCTGCTCCCCGCTACACTTACCATGGCTGTCAGGACTTTAGCGTCCCGGCAGCCATGGTAACTATTCAGAAAAAGCTAAACGTCGGGTCCGGCAATGCGCCGAAACGACGTTTAGCTTAAGGCCGGATCCGGATCAATGCCTTTCAATGGGCATTGATCCCGGATCCGGCCTTGCGGCAAGTCTTCAGGATTTTTGGCCGGAGCAAAAAGCGCAGCATGCTGCGGTATTTTCTCCGGCCAAAAAACGTTCCGTACCGGAACTGAAGACATCCTGATGCATCCTGAACGGATTACTCTCCATTCAGAATGCATTAGGATAATCCTGATCAGTATTCTTCCGGCATAGAGTCCCGACGACGGAACTCTATGCCGGAAGACAATAACGCAAGTGTGAAAGAGCCCTTAGTGTCTCCATAGTCTGAGAGCCATAGTTTTTTCAGTTTTTGGGCGATTATCTTAGGTAGGATCTTATTTTTTGCTGGATGAGATGACGGTTTGATTGCCACTAATTTGGGGTGCATATGATTTTTTGATCGCTTGCTATTACACTTTTTGTGATGAAAGGTGACAAAAAATTGCTTTTTTAACACCTTTTTTTTTTACAGTGTTCACCTGAGGGGTTAGGTCATGTGATATTTTTGTAGAGCAGGTTATTACGGACGTGGCAATACCTAATATGTATACTTTTTTTTAATTTACTTAAGTTTTACACAATAACAGCTTTTTTAAGACCCCAAAAAATTATGTTTTAGTGTCTCCATATTCTGAGCCATAGTTTTTTTATTTTTTGTGCAATTGTCTTACGTAGGGGCTCATTTTTGGCGAATTAAGGTGACGGTTAGATTGGTACTATTTTGTTAGGCATACGCCTTTTTGATCGCTTGCTGTTGTACTTTTTGTGATGTACGGTGACAAAAAAATGGTTTAGTTAGCACAGTTTTTATTTTTATTTTTACGGTGTTCATCTGAGTGGTTAGGTCATGTGATATGTTTATACAGCCAGTTGACTTTTTTTTTCCTATCTTTTACCATTTTTTTTTTACTTTATTTGGGGGAAATGCAGTTTTTTTTTTACTTGAAACTTTAAATTTTTGGGGGGGAAAACTTTATTTTTTCACTTTATTTTTTGTCCCACTTTGGGACTTCAACTTTTGGGGGTCTAATCCCCTTCGCAATGCATTCCAATACTTCTGTATTGGAATGCATTGGCTGTATGAGTAATACAGTGTGTATTACTCATACAGCTTCCTGCCTGTGAGATCCAGGGGGCTGGATGTCACAGGCTCTTCAACGGAAGGCAGCGCCAATGCCTAAGGAAGACATCGCGCTGCCTTCCATGCCATCGGGTCCCCATTACAGCCGCACGGGACCCAATGGCACCTCCGACCGCCTGCTGCAACTCCCGTAAACGCCGCAAACCGCAGGTCTGAATTGACCTGCGGTTTGCGGCAATCGCTGATACGGGGGGGTCATGGGACCCCCCAGCGCATTGTTTCACGGTGCCTGCTCAATGATTTGAGCAGGCACCTAGTTCCGATCACCGCCCTCCGCGCACCCTCCTCGCTGGTTGTAGTCTTGTCTGAAGAGGTGGGTTTTCAAGTTTCTTTAGAAGGTTTCTACTGTAGGTGAGAGTCTGATATGTTGGGTTCCAAAGTGTGGGGGATTCACAGGAGAAATCTTGGAGGCGATTGTGGTAAGAGGTGACAAGAGAAGAGGAGAGAAGGAGGTCCTGTGAGGATCGGATATTGCGTGTGGGGAAAGTAGCTCAGAGATGTAAGGAGGGGACAGGTTGTGGACAGCCTTGTGTGTATTTGTTAGCATTTTGAACTGAATTAGCTGGGCAATGGGGAGCCAGTGAAGGGATTGGCAGAGGGGAGAGGAAGAGGAGTAACAGGGTGAGAGGTGGATTATTCGGGCATCAGAGTTAAGGATAGATTGGAGGTGTGCAACAGTGATAGATGGAAGGCCAAAGAGGAGGATGTTGCAGTAGTCTAGGCGGGAGATGATGAGGGCATGTACAAGCATTTTCGCAGACTCAAAGTTGAGGAAAGAGATGGGGGAGATGTTTTTGAGTTGGAGGCAGCAGGTGGTGAAAAGGGCTCGGCTGTGCGGTCGGAAGGAGAGGGCAAAATCCAAGGTCACTCCAAGGCAGTGGACTCTGTTGACCCGGGAGAGTGTGCAGCCATTGATCGTGATAGATAGGTCTGTTGGGGGGGTGAGCAAGATGGGGGAGAGATAATGAATTCTGTTTTATCCATGTTAAGTTTTAGAAAGCAAGAGGAGAAGAAGAAGGATATGGAAGATAGGCATTGTGGGATTCTGGATAGTAAGTAGTGATGAGCGGCAACGTCAATATTCGAATTTGCGATATATATCACAAATATTTAGGCGAATATTCCCCAAATATTTGTGATTTTGTGATATTCGTGATATTCTTTTCGATTGCTCTAATATGCGCGCATGCACTATTAGCTACATAATTGATGAAAATGGTTGGCAGCAACTTTCTGATGGTGAGGAAGAACTCCTGATCACGTTAAGTAATTGTACATTACAGCGCTATTTTAGATTAAAATTCCATGCTTGTCATAACAATAGCATTATATGCAGATAGAGTTTTTCAAAGTATTCGAGATCGCACAAATCGCCACTATTGATTTGAATATTTTAGCGCAATACATTCAACTTCACCTTTATTAAGGTCTGACAACATAATACTGATTGTTGAACTTAGTATTATTGGGACATCACAGCACTATTTCTGTAGCATGTATGTATGGACAGCAGAGAAATCTCTCTCACATGCACATTGCACATTTATTTTCCTGCCACACACTATAACCTATACTATCTAAAACTAACTATATGGATTATATATTCCAGCTAACTATCTCTATAACCTACACTACACAATTCCCTATTACTATCTAACACTATCAGGATTATTTATATGCGATTTGAAAAGAACAGCACCTCCAGACAGAATCGCAGTTGCAAGCTACCAAGGCAACAATGTACAAAAACACGGAAAAAAAAAGTAGCAGCACACTACTAAATGTGATTCTGTCTGGAGGTGCTGTTCTTTTCTTTGGTTATATGTATATATAGTAGAGGAATAAGGCGTCCTCTGTGGAACTTAGCACTCCCCGCCCACCCCCTGGTGCTTTTAGTCAGAGTAACAATGAAGCTGGACACTCCGTGTTAGAGTAGGTCCCATCTGATTAGAAGACACCTTGACGTCTGGTAGATGGGCTAGACATATTTTTGATCAATTATATGCACTAAGAGCTTCTACCCCACTTAATAGTAAGTATGGGCGTCATGTATTTGACCCTTTTCACACATTCACCTGTTCACCCAGTCTTAGTGCATTTAGTAGTGTGCTGCTACATTTTTCGTGTTTTTATACATTGTTGCCTTGGTAGCTAGCACTAGCGATTCTGTCTGGAGGTGCTGTTCTTTTCTTTGGTTATATGTATAGAGTCTTGATCAAAAGTTTAAGACCACTTGAAAAATGGCAAAAAATCATATTTAGCATGGCTGAATCTTAACAAGGTTCCAAGTAGAGCTTCAACGTGCAACAAGAAGAAATGGGAGTGAGACAAAACATTTTTTGAAAATTCAATTTAATGAAAATAACGAATTAATTGAAACAGGCTGTTTTTCAGCTGATCAAAAGTTTAGGACCACACCTCCAAAAAAAAACTAAACCCCCCCCAAAACAGAAATCCAACTTCCAAACATGAACTCAGTAATGAGTAGCTCCGCCATTATTGTTTATCACTTCAAAAATTTGTTTCTGCATGCTTGATGCAAGCGTTTCCATGAGATGAGTGGGAACATTTCTCCAAGTGGTGAAGACGGCTGCACGAACTCCATCTACTGTCTGGAACTGTTGTCCATTTTTGTAAACTTCCCTTGCCATCCATCCCCAAAGGTTCTCAATTGGATTTAGATCAGGGGAACACGCAGGATGGGTCAAAAGAGTGATGTTATTCTCCTGGAAGAGGTCCCTTGTCCTGCGGGCATTGTGTACTGTAGCATTGACCTGTTGAAAAACCCAGTCGTTACCACACAGACTAGGGCCCTCAGTCATGAGGAATGCTCTCTGCAACATCTGGACATAGCCAGCGGCCATTTGACGCCCCTGCACTTCCTGAAGCTCCATTGTTCCACTGAAGGAAAAAGCACCCCAGACCATTATGGTGCCCCCTCCACTGTGGCGCGTAGAAAACATCTCAGGTGGGATCTGCTTGTCATGCCAGTAACGTTGGAAACCATCAGGACCATCAAGGTTTAATTTTTTTCTCATCAGAGAATAAAACTTTCTTCCACCTTTGAATGTCCCATGTTTGGTGCTCTCTTGGAAAGTCCAAACGAGCAGTTCTGTGGCGTTCAAGGAGACGAGGGCTTTGAAGACGTTTTTGTTTTTGAAGCCCTTCAGTCTCAGATGCCGTCTGATGGTTATGGAGCTGCAGTCAGCACCAGTAAGGGCCTTAATTTGGGTCGAGGATCGTCCAGTGTCTTGACAGCCAATTGGATCCTCCAGCTCAGTGCTGATGAAATTTCTTTGGGTCTTCCACTTGACTTTTTTGTTCCATAACCCTCAGGATCATTTAAGAGATTCCAAATGACTGTCTTACTGTGTCCCACCTCAGCAGCGATGGCGCGCTGTGAGAGACCCTGCTTATGCAGTTACAACAACCCGTTCAAAAAGGGAGAGTTTTTTTGCCTTTGCCATCACAACTTGTGACTACCTGACAGAAAATGACAATGAATCCACATCTTTGCACAGATTTGGCCTTTTAAAGGCATGTGATCCTAAAATTTGGATCAGCTGAAAAACAGCCTGTTTCAGTTTAATCGTTATTTTCAATTAATTGAATGCTTAAAATTTAGTTATTCTTGTTGCATGTTGAAGCTCTACTTGAAACATTGTTAAAATGTTTTGCCATTTTTCAAGTGGTCTTAAACTTTTGATCAGGACTGTATATACATATATATATATATATATATATATATATACACACACACACACACATAGATATACACACAGTTTATACAGTGGATATAAAACATCTACACACCCCTGTTAAAATGTCAGGTTTCTGTGATTAAAAAAAATGAGACAAAGATAAATCATTTCAGAACTTTTTCCACCTTTAATGTGACCTATAAACTGTACAACTCAATTGAAAAACAAACTGAAATCTTTTAGGTAGAGGGAAGAAAAAATATAAAAATAAAATATGGTTGAATAAGTGTGCACACCCTTAAACTAACACTAATACTTTGTAAAGCACCTTTTGACTTTATTACAGCACTCAGGTTTTTTTTGGGTATGAGTCCATCAGCATGGCACATTTTGACTTGGCAAGATTTGCCAACTCTTATTTGCAAAACACTCCAAATCTGTTATATTGCGAGGGCATCTACTGTGCACAGCACTCTTCATATCACCCCACAGATTTTAAATCGGATTCAGGTCTGTTCTCTGGCTGGGCCATTCCAAACTTTAATCTTCTTCTGGTGAAGCCATTTCTTTGTTGATTTGGATGTATGCTTTTGGGTCATTGAGATGCTGAAAGATGAAGTTCCTCTTCATGTTCTGCTTTCTAGCAGAAGCCTGAAGGTTTTGTGTCAATATTGACTGGTATTTGGAACTGTTCATAATTCCCTCTAGCTTAACTAAGGTCCCAGTTCCAGCTGAAGAAAAACAGCCCCAAAGCATGATGTTGCCACCACCATGCTTCACTGTGGGTATGGTGTTCTCTTGGTGATGTGGTGTTGTTTTTGCGCCAAACATATCTTTTGGAATTATGCCAAAAAGTTCAACCTTGGTTTCATCAGACCATAACACCTTTCCCCACATGCTTTTGGGAGACTTCAGATGTGTTTTTGCAAAATGTAGCCTGGCTTGGATGTTTTTCTTCGGCTTTTGTCTTGCCACTCTACCCCATAGCCCAGACATATGAAGAATACGGGAGATTGTTGTCACATGTACCACAATGCCAGTACTTGCCAGATATTCCTGCAGCTCCTTTAATGTTGCTGTAGGCCTCTTGGTAGCCTCCCAGACCAGTTTTCTTCTTGTCTGTTCAACAATTTTGGAGGGACGTCCAGTTCTTAGTAATTTCACTGTTGTGCCATATTTTCTCCACTTGATGATGACTGTCTTCACTGTGTTCCATGGTATACCCTTCTCCTGACTGATACCTTTTAACAATGAGACAACCAAGCTCTCTGTGGACCATGGCTTTTGCTGTGGGATGCAACTAAGATTAATTTGGGGTTAATCAGAGGCACTTTAAATCATGGCAGGTGTATTCTGACTCCTATTTAACATGATTTTGAATGTAATTGCTTAATTCTGAACACAGCTATATCCCCAGTTATAAGAGGGTGTGCACACTTATGTTTTCTTCCCTCTACCTAAAAGATTTCAGTTTGTTTTTCAATTGAGTGGTACAGTTTAAAGGTCACATTAAAGGTGGAAAAAGTTCTATATACATTATATATGTGTATATCTACCACATATATGTATTGTGGCAATGTGAACATTGAGGTGTTGTTTCCCCAGGTTCCAGTCCAAGACTTGAGGCATGCTCATGTCCAGGGATCCTATTTAATCCTGCTACTGGATCTTGGGTGTGTCTCACTCTGGAGTGTCTTGTGAAGCAGAGTCCTGGTGAGGCTCTGTGTGAGTGGTCTCAGCCGGGTGGGCTGAGGGGCCACGGGGCTAGGTGTTAGCCTGAACTTTGGGGGACTCCGCGAGGTCTTGGAATCGATGGTCGCTAGGCCAGAGTCAGGAGGACTTCTGGGCCACAATCCCCCAAAAGGTACTGGACTTTGTTACAGCCTGGAAGTGCTGGATTGTTAGGCTGGGAAAATCCGCATGTTCTTCCCGTGTGTGAACGGGGCTTTCAGTGAGGTAGGGAGTCCTCATGTTTAGTTAGAGCCCAGCCGGGCAGGTGTTTATTTTGTATTATTTATATTTGGTTTGCTGAGGCACAATAAATGCATTGTTTGGACATGAAACCTGTTGTCCTGAAAACGATTCTTGTGAGAATGACCCCCGAATAAGAGACAATCCCTTACAGTATATACATGTGTATGTATATATAATATACTCTATAGAAAAATGAAAATACACATATTTTTGCTGAATTTTATGTATATATATATATATATATATATATATATATATATATATATATAATGTATATATATATTTTTTTTATATGTTTAAAGGGATTGTCCTGCCAGATATATTGATGACATATTCTCAGGATAGGTCATCAGTATCTGAACGGTGAGGGTCTGAAACCCGACATCCCCCCCAATCAGCTGAATGAAGAGGAGGCAGTACTCCATGCGAGCACAGCATCCTCTTCATTACACTAGTAATAACTGGAATGGGGCAACTACAGTACCCTGAAAGATTATCAAAATTAGGGATATTCACTTTAGAAAAAAGAGACTAAGGGGAGATCTAATTAATATGTATAAATATATCAGGGGTCAGTATAGAGATCTATCCCATCAACTATTTATCCCCAGGACTGTGACTGTGACGAGGGGACATCCTCTGCGTCTGGAGGAAAGAAGGTTTGTACACAAACATAGAAGAGGATTCTTTACGGTAAGAGCAGTGAGACTGTGGAGCTCTCTGCCTGAGGAGGTGGTGATGGTGAGTACAATAAAGGAATTCAAGAGGGGCCTGGATGTATTTCTGGAGCGTAATAATATTACAGGCTATAGCTACTAGAGAGGGGTCGTTGATCCAGGGAGTTATTCTGATTGCCTGATTGGAGTCGGGAAGGAATCTTTCATTCCCCTAAAGTGGTGAAAATTGGCTTCTACCTCACAGTTTTTTTTTGTTGCCTTCCTCTGGATCAACTTGCAGGATAACAGGCCGAACTGGATGGACAAATGTATTTTTTCGGCCTTATGTACTATGTTACTATGTTACTATGTTACACTGCTTGTCATCTCGCAAGTGCAGTGTAATCAAAGTACTTACTCCTCCATTCAGGTGAATGGAGCCAGTGCTTGTAATTATGCTATGTATCGGCTTCACACCACATAAAATTCTAAAGTAGATGGTGCTAATAGAAAATACTATTTAGTCCGCAAAAAATAAAAAACAAGCCCTCATACAGCTATAATGGAAAATTATGTTATGGCTCCAGGAAAACCAAAAGTTAAAAAAAATGGAAAATGGCCTGATCCTGAAGGGGTTAAAGGGGTTGTCCTGCCATATACATTCATGACCTATCTGTCCCATTTCCGTTATGCAGGAGAGGACTCCCCTGCATAATGGAAACGGGACGGATCCATTATGCAGGCCATATACTTCAATTATGACGGAATGAATAACGGAATGCCTCTTAAAGGCATTCCGTTATACATTCCGTCATAGAATTGCATTATGGTCAGTGGTAACGGTATCGATAATGCAATTCTGCTTTTACCACCAAATGAAGCGCAAACTATATTCAAAATATGAAATTCGCTTATCTCTACTCCTAATGATTGCTCCCCAGACACAATGAGCCATTATAACTAATGAAAGGTATTTGGGAATATATTTATAATAAAGTAATATTTAGGTATTTTCATTTTCTTAATTCCCGGAGAACCCCTCTACAGACATTAGACCTGGGTCTCTGCTCTTTAACCCTTTCACTGCCGGAGGTTTTTCATTTTCATTTTTCTTCCCTATCTACCCTGAGCCATAACTTTTTTTAATATTTCTGTTCACATAGCTGTATGAGGGCTTATTTTTTTGCGGGACAAGTTCTACTTTCTAATATCACTATTAATTATGCCATACAGTGTAGTGGGAAGCGGTAAAAAAAATTCCAAATGGTGTGGAATTGAAAAAGAAAACTGAGTTCCTCCACCGCTTGACCCATGCAATTAGTTTTTTAGGTCAATACGATTACGTTACCCTATATATATATAGGTTTTTATGTCTAAATAGTGGGAATTTTTTTTTTTACTTTGAAACAAAAACATTTTTTTTTACATCACTATATTCTGACCCCATAACTCTTTTTATAGTTAAGTCTACTGAGCTGGGACAATCTGTACTTTTTATTGATACCATTTTGGGGTGTGTGTGACTTTTTTACAACACTTTATTAAATTTTTGGGGTAAGACAAGCAATGAAAAAATGGCAAATTGGCCATTTTGACCATTTTTTCCATTACTCCATTCGCCGTATTGGACAAAATATTTTTATATTTGAATAGTACGGGGGTTTTCGGTCCCCGTGATACCCATGATGTTTATATTTTTTGTTATTTAGGTATTTATTTTTTTATTATACGGAAAGGGGGGTGATTTAAACTTTGATATTTTAAAAAATTGTTATATATTTTTTGTAATGATTTTGAAGCTCAATTAAGAGCCTATAAAATCTGTTTTTTTATTTTGAACCAACATGTATTTTTAAAATGACTTTGCTATGAATTGCTCATTTCTTATCTTGGCCTGCCAAGATATTTGGTGGCCAAAATAGGAATTGCAGCATGAATGCTGTGAGCCTCGTCAGTAAAACTCACAGCATTAAGCAACTACAAACAGCCCCATTGGCCGCAGTTTTTTTTTTTTTTTGACCATTTAGATGCCATGATCTCACTTGATCATGGCATCTAAAGCTTTTAATTACAGCGACCCTTCGGCGTGCACACGGTGTGTGCCGGGTGTGCCTGGGCACACCCTAACCAAGCCTGCTGGCCAGTGAATACTAATGAAGCGCTTCCATTTTGGAAGCGCTCATTAGTACCGGAGGACCAGGAAGCGGTAAATGCTATGTACTTACCGCCTCCTGGTCCTCGGCTATCAACCATGCAGGGCAGCGCATAGAGTGAGGTGCTTTGTGATGTCACAGTGTGCGCACCACTTCAGAGCACAGCTGACAGCAGGATCGCGGGTGGCGTCCAGGAGCAGAGAGGTAAGTGTTTTTTTTTATTTTATAAAAAATGAGGGTGCTGGGGGCATAATGGTGGCTAATGAGAGGCATAATGATGGCTAATGAGGCATATGGGGGCTAATGAGGCATATGCAGGCTAATGAGGCATATGAGGGCTAATGAGGCATAATGGGGCTAATGAGTGTCATAATGGGGGCTAATAAATGTCATAATGGGGGCTAATGAGGCATAATGGCGGCTAATGAGAGGCATAATGAGGGCTAATAAGAGGCATAATGGGGGCTACTGAGAGGCATAATAAGGGCTAATGAGAGGCATAATAGGGGCTAATGAGGCATAAGGGCTGATGATGGGGGCTAATAGCATAAAGGCTATATATATATATATATATATATATATATATATATATATATATACATATACACATGCATACACAGGAGCGCGGTGTGGGTGTTTGTGCTTTAGGCTGCGCAATAGGCTGTGCATGCCTATGCAGCGACCGGCATTATTGCCGGTCACGATAATTAGCGGCAGGTCTCTGCTGTTTGCACAGTAGATATAGATAGATATAGAGATGTAAATAGATACAGTAAATGATGATAGATAGATATCTCTCCATCTTCACACACACATATTATATATATATATATATATATATATATATATATACACTGCTCAAAAAAATAAAGGGAACACAAAAATAACACATCCTAGATTTGAATTAATTAAATATTCTTCTGAAATACTTTGTTCTTTACATAGTTGAATGTGCTGACAACAAAATCACACAAAAATAAAAAAATGGAAATCAAATTTTTCAACCCATGGAGGTCTGGATTTGGAGTCACCCTCAAAATTAAAGTGGAAAAACACACTACAGGCTGATCCAACTTTGATGTAATGTCCTTAAAACAAGTCAAAATGAGGCTCAGTAGTGTGTGTGGCCTCCACGTGCCTGTATGACCTCCCTACAACGCCTGTGCATGCTCCTGATAAGGTGGTGGACGGTCTCCTGAGGGATCTCCTCCCAGACCTGGACTAAAGCATCTGCCAACTCCTGGACAGTCTGTGGTGCAACGTGACGTTGGTGGATAGAGCGAGACATGATGTCCCAGATGTGCTCAATTGGATTCAGGTCTGGGGAACGGGCGGGCCAGTCCACAGCATCAATGCCTTCGTCTTGCAGGAACTGCTGACACACTCCAGCCACATGAGGTCTAGCATTGTCTTGCATTAGGAGGAACCCAGGGCCAACCACACCAGCATATGGTCTCACAAGGGGTCTGAGGATCTCATCTCGGTACCTAATGGCAGTCAGGCTACCTCTGGCGAGCACACGGAGGGCTGTGCGGCCTTCCAAAGAAATGCCACCCCACACCATTACTGACCCAATGCCAAACCGGTCATGCTGGAGGATGTTGCAGGCAGCAGAACGTTCTCCGCGGCGTCTCAAGACTCTGTCACGTCTGTCACATGTGCTCAGTGTGAACCTGCTTTCATCTGTGAAGAGCACAGGGCGCCAGTGGCGAATTTGCCATTATTGGTGCTCTCTGGCAAATGCCAAGCGTCCTGCACGGTGTTGGGCTGTAAGCACAACCCCCACCTGTGGACGTCGGGCCCTCATATCACCCTCATGGAGTCTGTTTCTGACAGTTTGAGCAGACACATGCACATTTGTGGCCTGCTGGAGGTCATTTTGCAGGGCTCTGGCAGTGCTCCTCCTGTTCCTCCTTGCACAAAGGCAGAGGTAGCGGTCCTGCTGCTGGGTTGTTGCCCTCCTACGGCCTCCTCCACGTCTCCTGATGTACTGGCCTGTCTCCTGGTAGCGCCTCCATGCTCTGGACACTATGCTGACAGACACATCAAACCTTCTTGCCACAGCTTTCATTGATGTGCCATCCTGGATAAGCTGCACTACCTGAGCCACTTGTGTCGGTTGTAGACTCCGTCTCATGCTACCACTAGAGTGAAAGCACCGCCAGCATTCAAAAGTGACCAAAACATCAGCCAGGAAGCATAGGAACTGAGAAGCGGTCTGTGGTCACTACCTGCAGAACCACTCCTTTATTGGGGGTGTCTTGTTAATTGCCTATAATTTCCACCTGTTGTCTATCCCATTTGCACAACAGCATGTGATTGTCACTCAGTGTTGCTTCCTAAGTGGACAGTTTGATTTCACAGAAGTGTGATTGACTTGGCGTTACATTGTGTTGTTTAAGTGTTCCCTTTATTTTTTTGAGCAGTGTATATATATATATATATATATATATATATACACACTAGAGTTGTTGCGATACCAAATTTTTTATTCGATTTCGATACCATAAAAAAGTATTGTGATACTCTATACCAGTGATGGCTAACCTTGGCACTCCAGCTGTGGTAAAACTACAACTCCCAAGATGCCCCCCTTGCTTGGCTGTTCTCAGTACTCTATAGAAATAAATGGAGCATGCTGGGAGTCGTAGTTTCACCACAGCTGGAGTGCCAAGGTTAGCCATCACTGCTCTATACCATTCGATACCACGCGAAAAAAAATAAACCAAAAAAGCCACGTGCATTCTGCATTTTAAAAAAATGGCGAATCGATTTTTTTCTATTTTAATAGTTTGGACTTTTCGGACGTGGCGATATGTGATATGTTTATTTATTTATTGCTTATATATCATTTTTTTTTTTTTTTTACTTTTTATTTAATAACTATTTCCCCCCTTAGGGGCTAGAACCTGGGATTTTTTCATCCCTTGTCCTATTCATCCTGATAGAGCTCTATCAGGGTGAATAGGATTTTACAATCTCCCTGCTGCTCTGTGCTTTGTGCACACAGCAGCAGAGAGCCGACTATGGTAGCTTCCTGGCTGCCATGGCAACCGATCGGAGCCCCAGGATTACACTGCTGGGGCTCCGATCGGAAGCTGCACTGCACCACCAATGAGAGGAGATGAGGGAACTCTGTGGCCACTGCCACCAATGATTTTAATACTGGCAGGGTTGAGGGGGGGAGGGGGCGCTGTGCCACCAATGATTCTAATACTGGGGGGGAGGGGGAAGGCGCACTGTGCCACCAATTATAATTAACCTTTAATACAGGAGGCGGGTACTGGCAGCAAATCAGTGGCAGTTAACCCCTCAGGTGCCGCACCAGGAGGGGTTAATTGCCACTGATCGCAGCTCCCTGTCAGAGGCAGGGTGCCGGCTATGTGATTCTGCTGCCGGCACCTGCCTCCTGTATTAAAAGTTAAAGATGACATTTCATGGGTTCGGACTTAGTTAGCAGGACATGTTGAGTGGCGCCCAGGGATCTCACTGCACCTACTATTATTCCTGGGCGCCGCTCTGTTCGCCCGCTGAGCTGCAGTTACAGTCTCCTGCTCCGTATGCTAATTACTACTATCCGAGCGATGGGGAGGAGACATCAGCTTCTCTCCTGGGCGTTCCGAGAAGGAGACTGTAACTGGGGCACAGCGGGCGAACGGAGCGGCGCCCAGAAATAATAGTAGGTGCAGGGAGATCTCTGGGCGCCGCTCTACATGTCCTGCTATCTTAACTAAGTCCGAACCCATAAAAAAGGTCGTCCTTTCATTGGTGGTGCAGTGCGCCCGCCCCTCTCTCCCCATTGGTGGCAGCAGTAGCAGCAGCACAGGGGGAGGGATAGACTGCTTCCTTCTCCCCTGTGCTGCTGAGGGAACAGGAGCGCACTGACAGTAGCGCGTTCATGTTTTGTGATACTAGACTGCACAGCAGCGCAGGCCAGTATAAAAAAAATGGAAATCCCGGTATCATATCGATACAGGGACAAAAGTATTGATTGGGTATCGAAATTCCGATACCCGCAACAACCCTAATATACACACACACCCTGTACACATATATACATATACACACACATGTATGTACTGTCTATATCACATTGTGGGAAAAGCAGTAACCTTTTATTCAATGCTGGGAATGCAATATTTCTATCATTATGTTGATTTCTCTCTGTAGTTATTTGACTGGAGGACTGATGAGATGACACCTGAGATGCTGTTGTCACTATGGCATCACAAGTAGGCAGAGATGTCATGTGACCATTCCTCTGAAGTATGCTGGGATTTTAACTTTCACTTTGCAGCTGCTCCGCCCACACAGCCTCTCATCAATGTGAGCATGCTATGCTGAATGCAGTAGAAAAAAAAAAGTATATATATATATATATATATATATATATATATATAGCATATCTGTCATTATACAAATACCTCTTTGCTTTAGTTATTGTCTGGGGCACTTTATTGTTTTTTATACTTATGGTGGACAACCCCTTTAACTTATATTAAATTGCACGACAAACTATGTTCACAGACAATGATTTCTGGAAGTGTTCCTGAGCCCATGCAGTGATTTCCAGAACAGAATCCAGTACAGTATTTAATGTAGTGCCGCCTGAGGGTCAGTGGCTAATGAGCCTCCAGTATTGACCATCTGCCTTGTCCCCTCCACAGATTGATTTCTCTAGATTTTAATTGATTGATGATATGTTGTATTGTAGATTGTTTTTATGTACAGTTTTTTGCAGATTGGTGAACCTCTGCCCATCTTTGTTTCTGAGAGATTCTGCATCTATAACATGCTCTTTTTATACCCAGCCATGTGACTTAGGACCAAATTGCTCCTCAAGCTGTTTTCTTTATTAGTATCACTTACTTTTCCAGCCTTTTGTTGCCCCATGCCAATTTTTTTGAGATATGTTGCTACCATCAATTTTCAATGAGTAATTATTTTTTTAATTAAAAGGTTAAATATCTCACTTTTAACATTTCTAGATTCTGTGTACTATTATGAATAAAATAGGGGTCTATGAGAATTGTAAATCATTGCATTCTGTATTTACTTCCATTTATTTTTATATTACACAGTGTCCTAACTTTTTAGGAATTTGGGTTGTACATATAAGCACAATAGGCAGCTGCCTAAGGAATCATTAAGTTGTAACGGAACAATTTAAGGGTTAAGAATGCTCTCTTTTTAAACAGCTTTAATGTGCCTGGGTGAAAATTAATGAATGACTCTGTATCCAAACATTTTAAGTAGGATGTGGAACCTGTGTCCTGTTGGTTGGGTGCTCTAGTTGTGCGGTCCCACCCACATAGCAAGCAAAGAAAAAATAAATAAACTTAGGCACTTGTTGAAATTGTGTGAAGTATTGTGTTGATTTTTATTTGGTTTTCATATGCAAGGCAACTTATTTGTGTACATGTGACGTTTCGGTCCTACATGGACCTTTTTCACACACTAGTTGGCAATACACTAATAAGTTGCCTTGCATATGAAAACCAAATAAAGATCAACACGATACTTCACACAATTCCTACGGAGTGCCTAAGTTTATTTCTTTTTTCTTTGTTCTGTATCTAAATATTTATCATTATCAAATTAAAACACTAACTGGAGGTGCATCCTGAATACACTACTGAGGGCACCAAGAGGGCTTGTACCGCCCCTGTGGACACCTCTTCTGACCTGATTAGCGATGTAGTGTTATGAATTTTACCAAACAATAAACTATATACTCAAAAAAACTACCATGCTTTAAAAAGCAAAACAACCACAAAACTCAATGAACACAACAGGAATGCAGAAACATGTACCATGATTGGCCAAATAATTTACTTCATACTATGGAGGTCATTAGGTCCAAATTTATGATACAACATTTTGAATTTATAACACTAATACTAACACACGTGTTTGAGACTAACTACACTACTTGCAATAAACAATGATAAAATGCAGCAGCTTGTTAAAAGACCCTCACGGTGACTAAAAAAGAGAGATCTTTGGGACAAAAAAATATTATTAGCTTTCTCTTTTTAAAACATATAAAATAAATGAGTTACGGTGTGAATACAATTTAGCAGCCTTAGAACAATTCCTCTGTTCCAATATTTTTGATGAAATATTATGGAGCTGTGTTTTAGCAGTTCCATAATATATCATTGGCCATATCACAACTGCTCCAAAATTTGGCATTGATGGAGGAAGTTATTTGCATGGAGTTCAAATTAGATGGCATTAACTAGGAATGAATTGCCATTTATGGCAATGATGTCTGTAAATGGGATGTGAATAACAAGTTGGCATTAGATAACAGTTGACAAGCTGACAGAAAAGTCAAAAATGGGATTTGAAATTCCCCGCAGCTGCCCTCTTCTCTGTTCTCACAGCTTCATCTAAAAACTGAATTCAAATAGTCAATAGCAAGTGTTTCATGCTTTTGAAGCAAATTGACAGAAATTACATATTTTGACCCTACCTCCCAGTACGTGTTTCTTACACCTCCTACTCCTACATGAATCTTGGGCTTGCATGGAAAATTTGCTAAAGATGGATGAGAAAGTAGGATTTTAATGGCACTTTATTGAACCACCCAACTCCAGTATAAAAATATCAACATATCTAAGCCTTATTAAATCTGAAGGCTTGTCAAATAAAAGATAGAGACAATTGGAGATGTCGGGGAAGTCTAGATTTCAATATTGTATCTCTCTCACTTTTCTGCTTGATGCAGTAGGCACTGATGTCTTGATCATACCTAATAAAATCCATACTATACATTTCAACATAACACCAGTTGTGAATTATGTAAATCTAATGTTAGCAGCAGAAAATGACAGTTGATATCGAGGACATGTATCCAGAAAAGATATTTGAAGGTCTGTAAAGAAGAACTTGGAAAGAAGTATATTTTCACTTCAAGTAATATCTCAGTAATGTTAATTAGCTAATGGTTTTAATATTATATTTTAATATTTATCCTTAATATTATAACTGTGTTGAAGGCATCAAGATATTATGTTGAACTTCAACAGGGGAAATAGGGGACAATAATTTATTGTTAAAAGTAGCCACTGACCACATGGTCTCCTACTTCTAAATATCCAAGCAATCAAAAGTAATCTGTGTGGGAATCCAGCAGAATGTGAAACCCTTGTCCACTATGGCTCATGGATGAAGGTCCTGAATAGAATATTTGAAAATGAACAAGACAAGGGTCTGTTTCGTACTTTAGCATTCATGTTTTAGAATATTTGGGTATTTTTCTTTTACGTTTCAACATTGCTATGCCATTGAAAATTAAATTTCAAATATTGTCCTTCTGTAGCAGTCAACACAGATGATATGAGCTATATAGACAGGAACTCCATTGTCAGTTTAATGCTGCTTTGAGGGAAAGATGTTATCTGCAATGTAATCCTCATTATAATAATGCATACACTGTCAAACAAAGATACAATAAAGTACTGATTCTGTAATGCTTACAGCATATAGATTTGACATTAAGTTCAATGGATGCTACATAACACCATATAACCCAAGTGGTGGCTGAAGGCAGTCAGAATGTTATTTCACTCTATAGCTATGTGGAGGAAAGAAGCACGTTTGGAGCTATGTCACAGAAAAACAGACCCCTACCTAATAGGGATGAGCGAACCCGAACTGTATAGTTCGGGTTCGTACCGAATTTTGGGGTGTCCGTGACACGGACTCGAACCCGAACATTTTCGTAAAAGTCCGGGTTCGGGTTCGGTGTTCGGCGCTTTCTTGGCGCTTTTTTAAGGGGCTGCAAAGCAGCCAATCAACAAGCGTCATACTACTTGGCCCAAGAGGCCATCACAGCCATGCCTACTATTGGCATGGCTGTGATTGGCCAGTGCACCATGTGACCCAGCCTCTATTTAAGCTGGAGTCACGTAGCGCCGCACGTCACTCTGCTATGATCAGTATAGGGAGAGGTTGCAGCTGCGACGTTAGGGCGAGATTAGGCAGATTAACTCCTCCAAAAGACTTCATTCTGTGATCGATCTGCAGCTGTGGATCATTGAAGTGCTATTATTGACTTGCTCACTTTTTTGAGGCTGCCCAGAGCGTTTTTAGATCACTTTTATTCTGGGGTGATCGGCGGCCATTTTGTGACTTGTGGTGCGCCAGCACGAGCTATCACCAAGTGTATTTAACCATCGATAGTGTGGTTATTTTGTGCTATATCCTACATCAGCTGCAGGCTAAGCCTGTGTCACCGAAGTGCATTTAACCATCAACAGTCTGGTTATTTTTTGGCCATATACTACATTAGCTGCAGGCTGAGCCTGTGTCAAAGAAGTGCATTTAACCATAAACAGTCTGGTTATTTTTTGGCCGTATACTACATCTGGAGCAGGCTGAGCCTGTGTCACCCAAGTGCATTTAACCATCAACAGTGTGGTTATTTTTTGGCCATATATTACATCAGGGGCAAGTTGAGCCTGTCACCCAGCGCCTAAAAAATAGACCTGACATTTCTATTCAACCAAATCTGCACAGTTTTAGCTGGTCAAGTTATTTGTAGTGACCGTAAAAGCAGACTTTTTGTTCTGGGTTGAAAAAGCATTCCCAAATTTGCCATTCTGAAAATAACTAGTTTGTGGTATTTGAGGCCTACTTGAAATCTATCCCAAAAAGAAAATCTTACATTGAAGGTATTGATAGTGTGATTCAGAAAAACCTAAGACACACGCTAGCGTGCTGATAGAAGTGTCATTCTGTGATGAAACCTATAACTGTCACACAGCGCAAAAAAAAAACAGGTCTCACATCTCTATTCAACCAAATCTGCACAGTTTTAGCTGGTCAAGTTATTTGTAGTGACCGTAAAAACAGACTTTTTGTTCTGGGTTGAAAAAGCATTCCCAAATTTGCCATTCTGAAAATAACTAGTTTGTGGTATTTCAGGACTACTTGAAATCTATCCCAAAAAGAAAATCTTACATTGAAGGTATTGATAGTGTGATTCAGAAAAACCTAAGACACACGCTAGCGTGCTGATAGAAGTGTCATTTTGTGATTAAACCTATAACTGTCACACAGCGCAAAAAAAAAACAGGTCTCACATCTCTATTCAACCAAATCTGCACAGTTTTAGCTGGTCAAGTTATTTGTAGTGACCGTAAAAGCAGACTTTTTGTTCTGGGTTGAAAAAGCATTCCCAAATTTGCCATTCTCAAAATTACTAGTTTGTGGTATTTGAGGCCTACTTGAAATCTATCCCAAAAAGAAAATCTTACATTGAAGGTATTGATAGTGTGATTCAGAAAAACCTAAGACACACGCTAGCGTGCTGATAGAAGTGTCATTCTGTGATTAAACCTATAACTGTCACACAGCGCAAAAAAAACAGGTCTCACATCTCTATTCAACCAAATCTGCACAGTTTCAGCTGGTCAAGTTATTTGTAGTGACCGTAAAAGCAGACTTTTTGTTCTGGGTTGAAAAAGCATTCCCAAATTTGCCATTCTGAAAATAACTAGTTTGTGGTATTTGAGGCCTACTTGAAATCTATCCCAAAAAGAAAATCTTACATTGAAGGTATTGATAGTGTGATTCAGAAAAACCTAAGACACACGCTAGCGTGCTGATAGAAGTGTCATTCTGTGATTAAACCTATAACTGTCACACAGCGCAAAAAAAAACAGGTCTCACATCTCTATTCAACCAAATCTGCACAGTTTCAGCTGGTCAAGTTATTTGTAGTGACCGTAAAAGCAGACTTTTTGTTCTGGGTTGAAAAAGCATTCCCAAATTTGCCATTCTGAAAATAATTAGTTTGTGGTATTTGAGGCCTACTTGAAATCTATACCAAAAAGAAAATCTTACATTGAAGGTATTGATAGTGTGATTCAGAAAAACCTAAGACACACGCTAGCGTGCTGATAGAAGTGTCATTCTGTGATTAAACCTATAACTGTCACACAGCGCAAAAAAAAACAGGTCTCACATCTCTATTCAACCAAATCGGCACAGTTTTAGCTGGTCAAGTTATTTGTAGTGACCGTAAAAGCAGACTTTTTGTTCTGGGTTGAAAAAGCATTCCCAAATTTGCCATTCTGAAAATAACTAGTTTGTGGTATTTGAGGCCTACTTGAAATCTATACCAAAAAGAAAATCTTACATTGAAGGTATTGATAGTGTGATTCAGAAAAACCTAAGACACACGCTAGCGTGCTGATAGAAGTGTCATTCTGTGATTAAACCTATAACTGTCACACAGCGCAAAAAAAAAACAGGTCTCACATCTCTATTCAACCAAATCTGCACAGTTTTAGCTCGTCAAGTTATTTGTAGTGACCGTAAAAGCAGACTTTTTGTTCTGGGTTGAAAAAGCATTCCCAAATTTGCCATTCTGAAAATAACTAGTTTGTGGTATTTGAGGCCTACTTGAAATCTATCCCAAAAAGAAAATCTTACATTGAAGGTATTGATAGTGTGATTCAGAAAAACCTAAGACACACGCTAGCGTGCTGATAGAAGTGTCATTCTGTGATTAAACCTATAACTGTCACACAGCGCAAAAAAAAAAACAGGTCTCACATCTCTATTCAACCAAATCTGCACAGTTTTAGCTGGTCAAGTTATTTGTAGTGACCGTAAAAGCAGACTTTTTGTTCTGGGTTTAAAAAGCATTCCCAAATTTGTCATTCTCAAAATTACTCGTTTGTGGTATTTGAGGCCTACTTGAAATCTATCCCAAAAAGAAAATCTTACATTGAAGGTATTGATAGTGTGATTCAGAAAAACCTAAGACACACGCTAGCGTGCTGATAGAAGTGTCATTCTGTGATTAAACCTATAACTGTCACACAGCGCAAAAAAAAAACAGGTCTCACATCTCTATTCAACCAAATCTGCACAGTTTTAGCTGGTCAAGTTATTTGTAGTGACCGTAAAAGCAGACTTTTTGTTCTGGGTTGAAAAAGCATTCCCAAATTTGCCATTCTCAAAATTACTAGTTTGTGGTATTTGAGGCCTACTTGAAATCTATCCCAAAAAGAAAATCTTACATTAAAGGTATTGATAGTGTGATTCAGAAAAACCTAAGACACACGCTAGCGTGCTGATAGAAGTGTCATTCTGTGATTAAACCTATAACTGTCACACAGCGCAAAAAAAAAACAGGTCTCACATCTCTATTCAACCAAATCTGCACAGTTTTAGCTCGTCAAGTTATTTGTAGTGACCGTAAAAGCAGACTTTTTGTTCTGGGTTGAAAAAGCATTCCCAAATTTGCCATTCTGAAAATAACTAGTTTGTGGTATTTGAGGCCTACTTGAAATCTATCCCAAAAGAAAATCTTACATTGAAGGTATTGATAGTGTGATTCAGAAAAACCTAAGACACACGCTAGCGTGCTGATGGAAGTGTCATTTTGTGATTAAACCTATAACTGTCACACAGCGCAAAAAAAAACAGGTCTCACATCTCTATTCAACCAAATCTGCACAGTTTCAGCTGGTCAAGTTATTTGTAGTGACCGTAAAAGCAGACTTTTTGTTCTGGGTTGAAAAAGCATTCCCAAATTTGCCATTCTGAAAATAACTAGTTTGTGGTATTTGAGGCCTACTTGAAATCTATCCCAAAAAGAAAATCTTACATTGAAGGTATTGATAGTGTGATTCAGAAAAACCTACAGTAAGACACACGCTAGCGTGCTGGTAGAAGTGTCATTCTGTGATTAAACCTATAACTGTCACACAGCGCAAAAAAAAAACAGGTCTCACATCTCTATTCAACCAAATCTGCACAGTTTTAGCTGGTCAAGTTATTTGTAGTGACCGTAAAAGCAGACTTTTTGTTCTGGGTTGAAAAAGCATTCCCAAATTTGCCATTCTGAAAATAACTAGTTTGTGGTATTTGAGGCCTACTTGAAATCTATCCCAAAAAGAAAATCTTACATTGAAGGTATTGATAGTGTGATTCAGAAAAACCTAAGACACACGCTAGCGTGCTGATAGAAGTGTCATTCTGTGATTAAACCTATAACTGTCACACAGCGCAAAAAAAAAACAGGTCTCACATCTCTATTCAACCAAATCTGCACAGTTTTAGCTGGTCAAGTTATTTGTAGTGACCGTAAAAGCAGACTTTTTGTTCTGGGTTGAAAAAGCATTCCCAAATTTGCCATTCTGAAAATTACTAGTTTGTGGTATTTGAGGCCTACTTGAAATCTATCCCAAAAAGAAAATCTTACATTGAAGGTATTGATAGTGTGATTCAGAAAAACCTAAGACACACGCTAGCGTGCTGATAGAAGTGTCATTCTGTGATTAAACCTATAACTGTCACACAGCGCAAAAAAAAACAGGTCTCACATCTCTATTCAACCAAATCTGCACAGTTTCAGCTGGTCAAGTTATTTGTAGTGACCGTAAAAGCAGACTTTTTGTTCTGGGTTGAAAAAGCATTCCCAAATTTGCCATTCTGAAAATAACTAGTTTGTGGTATTTGAGGCCTACTTGAAATCTATCCCAAAAAGAAAATCTTACATTGAAGGTATTGATAGTGTGATTCAGAAAAACCTAAGACACACGCTAGCGTGCTGATAGAAGTGTCATTCTGTGATTAAACCTATAACTGTCACACAGCGCAAAAAAAAAACAGGTCTCACATCTCTATTCAACCAAATCTGCACAGTTTTAGCTGGTCAAGTTATTTGTAGTGACCGTAAAAGCAGACTTTTTGTTCTGGGTTGAAAAAGCATTCCCAAATTTGCCATTCTCAAAATTGTTGTGAACGGGAACAATGAGGAAAACATCTAATAAGGGACGCGGACGTGGACATGGTCGTGGTGGTGTTAGTGTACCCTCTGGTGCTGGGAGAGGACGTGGCCGTTCTGCCACAGCCACACGTCCTAGTGAACCAACTACCTCAGGTCCCAGTAGCCAGCAGAATTTACATCGATATTTGGTGGGGCCCAATGCCGTTCTAAGGATGGTAAGGCCTGAGCAGGTGCAGGCATTAGTCAATTGGGTGGCCGACAGTGGATCCAGCACGTTCACATTATCTCCCACCCAGTCTTCTGCAGAAAGCGCACAGATGGCGCATGAAAACCAAGCCCATCGGTCTGTCACATCACCCCCATGCATATCAGGGAAACTGTCTGAGCCTCAAGTTATGCAGCAGTCTCTTATGCTGTTTGAAGACTCTGCTGCCAGGGTTTCCCAAGGGCATCCACCTAGCCCTTCCCCAGGGGTGGAAGAGATAGAATGCACTAACGCACAACCACTTATTTTTCCTGATGATGAGGACATGGGAATACCACCTCAGCACGTCTCTGATGATGACGAAACACAGGTGCCAACTGCTGCGTCTTTCTGCAGTGTGCAGACTGAACAGGAGGTCAGGGGTCAAGACTGGGTGGAAGACGATGCAGGGGACGATGAGGTCCTAGACCCCACATGGAATGAAGGTCGTGCCACTGACTTTCACAGTTCGGAGGAAGAGGCAGTGGTGAGACCGAGCCAACAGCGTAGCAAAAGAGGGAGCAGTGGGCAAAATCAGAACACCCGCCGCCAAGAGACTTCGCCTGCTACTGACCGCCGCCATCTGGGACCGAGCCCCCCAAAGGCAGCTTCAAGGAGTTCCCTGGCATGGCACTTCTTCAAACAATGTGCTGACGACAAGACCCGAGTGGTTTGCACGCTGTGCCATCAGAGCCTGAAGCGAGGCATTAACGTTCTGAACCTTAGCACAACCTGCATGACCAGGCACCTGCATGCAAAGCATGAACTGCAGTGGAGTAAACACCTTAAAAACAAGGAAGTCACTCAGGCTCCCCCTGCTGCCCCTTCTGCTGCTGCCGCCTCGGCCTCTTCTGCTGCTGCCTCGGCCTCTTCTGCTGCTGCTGCCGCCGCCTCGGCCTCTTCCTCTGCCTCTGGAGGAACGTTGGCACCTGCCGCCCAGCAAACATGGGATGTACCACCAACACCACCACCTGCGTCACCAAGCATCTCAACCATGTCACACGGCAGCGTTCAGCTCTCCATCTCACAAACATTTGAGAGAAAGCGTAAATTCCCACCTAGCCACCCTCGATCCCTGGCCCTGAATGCCAGCATTTCTAAACTACTGGCCTATGAAATGCTGTCATTTAGGCTGGTGGACACACACAGCTTCAAACAGCTCATGTCACTTGCTGTCCCACAGTATGTTGTTCCCAGCCGCCACTACTTCTCCAAGAGAGCCGTGCCTTCCCTGCACAACCAAGTGTCCGATAAAATCAAGTGGGCACTGCCCAACGCCATCTGTGGCAAGGTCCACCTAACCACAGATACGTGGACCAGTAAGCACGGCCAGGGACGCTATATCTCCCTAACTGCACACTGGGTAAATGTAGTGGCGGCTGGGCCCCAGGCGGAGAGCTGTTTGGCGCACGTCCTTCCGCCGCCAAGGATCGCAGGGCAACATTCTTTGCCTCCTGTCTCCTCCTCCTCCTACTCAGCTTCCTCCTCCTCTTCTTCCACCTGCTCATCCAGTCAGCCACACACCTTCACCACCAACTTCAGCACAGCCCGGGGTAAACGTCAGCAGGCTATTCTGAAACTCATATGTTTGGGGGACAGGCCCCACACCGCACAGGAGTTGTGGCGGGGTATAGAACAACAGACCGATGAATGGTTGCTGCCGGTGAGCCTCAAGCCCGGCCTGGTGGTGTGCGATAATGGGCGAAATCTCGTTGCAGCTCTGGGACTAGCCGGTTTGACGCACATCCCTTGCCTGGCGCATGTGCTAAATTTGGTGGTGCAGAAGTTCATTCGCAACTACCCCGACATGTCAGAGCTGCTGCATAAAGTGCGGGCCGTCTGTTCGCGCTTCTGGCGTTCACACCCTGCCGCTGCTCGCCTGTCTGCGCTACAGCGTAACTTCGGCCTTCCCGCTCACCGCCTCATATGCGACGTACCCACCAGGTGGAACTCCACCTTGCATATGCTGGACAGACTGTGCGAGCAGCAGCAGGCCATAGTGGAGTTTCAGCTGCAGAACGCACGGGTCAGTCGCACTGCGGATCAGACACACTTCACCACCAATGACTGGGCCTCCATGCGAGACCTGTGTGCCCTGTTGCGCTGTTTCGAGTACTCCACCAACATGGCCAGTGGCGATGACGCCGTTATCAGCGTTACAATACCACTTATATGTCTCCTTGAGAAAACACTTAGGGCGATGATGGAAGAGGAGGTGGCCCAGGAGGAAGAGGAGGAAGAGGGGTCATTTTTAGCACTTTCAGGCCAGTCTCTTCGAAGTGACTCAGAGGGAGGTTTTTTGCAACACCAGAGGCCAGGTACAAATGTGGCCAGACAGGGCCCACTACTGGAGGACGAGGAGGACGAGGATGATGAGGAGGTGGAGGATGATGAGGATGAAGCATGTTCACAGCGGGGTGGCACCCAAAGCAGCTCGGGCCCATCACTGGTGCGTGGCTGGGGGGAAACACAGGACGATGACGATACGCCTCCCACAGAGGACAGCTTGTCCTTACCTCTGGGCAGCCTGGCACACATGAGCGACTACATGCTGCAGTGCCTGCGCAACGACAGCAGAGTTGCCCACATTTTAACGTGTGCGGACTACTGGGTTGCCACCTTGCTGGATCCCCGGTACAAAGACAATGTGCCCACCTTACTTCCTACACTGGAGCGTGATAGGAAGATGCGCGAGTACAAACGCACGTTGGTAGACGCGCTACTGAGAGCATTCCCAAATGTCACAGGGGAACAAGTGGAAGCCCAAGGCGAAGGCAGGGGAGGAGCAAGAGGTCACCAACGCAGCTGTGTCACGGCCAGCTCCTCTGAGGGCAGGGTTAGCATGGCAGAGATGTGGAAAAGTTTTGTCACCACGCCACAGCTAAGTGCACCACCACCTGATACGGAACGTGTTAGCAGGAGGCAACATTTCACTAACATGGTGGAACAGTACCTGTGCACACCCCTCCACGTACTGACTGATGGTTCGGCCCCATTCAACTTCTGGGTCTCCAAATTGTCCACGTGGCCAGAACTAGCCTTTTATGCCTTGGAGGTGCTGGCCTGCACGGCGGCCAGCGTTTTGTCTGAACGTGTATTCAGCACGGCAGGGGGCGTCATTACAGACAAACGCAGCCGCCTGTCTACAGCCAATGTGGACAAGCTGACGTTCATAAAAATGAACCAGGCATGGATCCCACAGGACCTGTCCATCCCTTGTGCAGATTAGATATTAACTACCTCCCCTTAACAATATATTATTCTACTCCAGGGCACTTCCTCATTCAATACTATTTTTAATTTCATTTTACAATTATATTGCGGGGCAACCCAAAGTTGAATGAACCTCTCCTCTGTCTGGGTGCCGGGGCCTAAATGTGTGACAGTGGCCTGTTCCAGTGGTGGGTGACGTGAAGCCTGATTCTCTGCTATGACATGAAGACTTATTCTGTGCTGACATGAAGCCAGATTCTCTGTTACGCGACCTCTCTCCTCTGTCTGGGTGCCTGGGCCTAAATATGTGACAGTGGCCTGTTCCAGTGGTGGGTGACGTGAAGCCTGATTCTCTGCTATGACATGAAGACAGATTCTGTGCTGACATAAGGCCAGATTCTCTGTTACGGGACCTCTCTCCTCTGCCTGGGTGCCTGGGCCTAAATGTGTGACAGTGGCCTGTTACAGTGGTGGGTGACGTGAAGCCTGATTCTCTGCTATGACATGAAGACAGATTCTGCGCTGACATCAGGCCAGATTCTCTGTTACGGGACCTCTCTCCTCTGCCTGGGTACCTGGGCCTAAATGTGTGACAGTGGCCTGTTCCAGTGGTGGGTGACGTGAAGCCTGATTCTCTGCTATGACATGAATACAGATTCTGCGCTGACATAAGGCCAGATTCTCTGTTACGGGACCGCTCTCCTCTGTCTGGGTGCCGGGGCCTAAATGTGTGACAGTGGCCTGTTCCAGTGGTGGGTGACGTGAAGCCTGATTCTCTGCTATGACATGAAGACAGATTCTGTGCTGACATCAGGCCAGATTCTCTGTTACGGGACCTCTCTCCTCTGCCTGGGTGCCTGGGCCTAAATGTGTGACAGTGGCCTGTTACAGTGGTGGGTGACGTGAAGCCTGATTCTCTGCTATGACATGAAGACAGATTCTGCGCTGACATTAGGCCAGATTCTCTGTTACGGGACCTCTCTCCTCTGCCTGGGTACCTGGGCCTAAATGTGTGACAGTGGCCTGTTCCAGTGGTGGGTGACGTGAAGCCTGATTCTCTGCTATGACATGAATACAGATTCTGCGCTGACATAAGGCCAGATTCTCTGTTACGGGACCGCTCTCCTCTGTCTGGGTGCCGGGGCCTAAATGTGTGACAGTGGCCTGTTCCAGTGGTGGGTGACGTGAAGCCTGATTCTCTGCTATGACATGAAGACAGATTCTGTGCTGACATGAAGCCAGATTCTCTGCTATGGCATGAACAGACTGATTCTGTGCTGACATGAAGCCAGATTCTTTGCTATGGCATGAAGAGACTGATTCTCTGCTGACGTGAAACCAGATTCTCTGCTATGGGACCTCTGTCCAATTGATATTATGTAATTTATTTATTTTTTTTTAAATTCATTTCCCTATCCACATTTGTTTGCAGGGGATTTACCTACATGTTGCTGCCTTTTGCAGCCCTCTAGCTCTTTCCTGGGCTGTTTTACAGCCTTTTTAGTGCCGAAAAGTTCAGGTCCCCATTGACTTCAATGGGGTTCGGGACGAAGTTCGGATCGGGTTCGGATCCGAACCCGAACATTCCCGGGAAGTTCGGCCGAACTTCTCGAACCCGAACATCCAGGTGTTCGCTCAACTCTACTACCTAATAAAATTAATTATCACAGAATTCTGGATGCATTTAGAATGAAAGTCATGATTCAAAGACAATAAAAATGTATATTTTTATTCTAAATAATTCCCTGGCACAATATAATCTTACGTACAGTACAGACCAAAAGTTTGGACACACCTTCTCATTCAAAGAGTTTTCTTTATTTTCATGACTATGAAGGCATCAAAACTATGAATTAACACATGTGGAATTATATACATAACAAACAAGTGTGAAACAACTGAAAATATGTCATATTCTAGGTTCTTCAAAGTAGCCACCTTTTGCTTTGTTTACTGCTTTGCACACTCTTGGCATTCTCTTGATGAGCTTCAAGAGGTAGTCCCCTGAAATGGTCTTCTAACAGTCTTAAAGGAGTTCCCAGAGATGCTTAGCACTTGTTGGCCCTTTTGCCTTCACTCTGCGGTCCAGCTCACCCCAAACCATCTCGATTGGGTTCAGGTCCGGTGACTGTGGAGGCCAGGTCTTCTGGCTCAGCACCCCATCACTCTCCTTCATGGTCAAATAGCCCTTACTTTCCAAGTTTTCCCAATTTTTCGGCTGACTGACTGACCTTAATTTCTTAAAGTAATGATGGCCACTCGTTTTTCTTTACTTAGCTGCTTTTTTCATGCCATAATACAAATTCTAACAGTCTATTCAGTAGGACTATCAGCTGTGTATCCACCTGACTTCTCCTTAACGCAACTGACGGTCTCAATACCATTTATAAGGCAATAAATCCCACTTATTAAACTTGACAGGGCACACCTGTGAAGTGAAAACCATTTCAGGGGACTACCTCTTGAAGCTCATCAAGAGAATGCCAAGAGTATGCAAAGCAGTAATCAAAGCAAAAGGTGGCTACTTTGAAGAACCTAGAATATTACATATTTTCAGTTGTTTCACACTTATGTATATAATTCCACATGTGTTAATTCATAGTTTTGATGCCTTCAGTGTAAATCTACAATTTTCATAGTCATGATAATAAAGAAAACTCTTTGAATAAGAAGGTGTGTCCAAACCTTTGGTCTGTACTGTATATAGCTAGAGATTACCTAGTCAAATGTCTTAAACTTTTGGAAGACTGGGAAAAAACCTCTTAAGTCCATGTTTACATGCTGGGAATTCTGTGATAGCCATGTCAGGGCAATTATTGCTATGGATTCCACACTAAAGGGCTGCAGATTAGTTGCATTACTTTGAGACTAACACTTGGGATCTGCTAGCCAATCAACACAGACATCTTTTAACTGTGGATTTCTACATTGAATTGCTTAGAAAATTCATAGCTGGTTTGAAATATGTGCCATCAAAACACAGACATATACAGAGACACCAATCAGACCCCCTAGGTTAATTAGACCTCAGATCAGACCCTCAATGTTAATGACCCCCAATCAGACCTCTGATCAGACCTCCAATGTTAATAAGACCCCAATCAGACATCAGCTCAGACCTCAAATGTTAATAAGATCCCCAATCAGACCTCCAATGTAAATAAGACATCAGATCCCCAAAGTAAATGACCCCCAATCAGACCTCAGATCAGAGCCCCAATGTGCATAAGGCACCCCATTCAGACCTCAGATCAGAGCCCCAATGTGCATAAGGCACCCCATTCAGACCTCAGATTAGACTCCTATGATAATCAGACCACAGTAATTAGACCTTTGCACCTGACATCCAGCGCTCCAGGGTGGTCGTAACTCATTTCAAGGGGTTAGAACCACCCTGCAATCCAGCAGGGGTGGCCGTGCTTGCACACTATAGAAAAAAGGCACTTTTTCCTATATTGTACAAGCACGACCACCATTGCTTGTTGGTAGAGTGGTCATAACCCCTGGATACATGCAGCGTACAATGTAGTAAAAAAATTAATCAGGCCAGCAAATGAAGGAATATGGACAATCACAATACATTAGTAAGTACCTTGAATTTACTTTATCTACATGATAAATGCCATTTTCATAACCAAGACAACCCCTAAAATCTCTCAGTGACCTAAATAAATACTGATCTATTCAATCGTTTCAAAAAGCGGCTCATATCTAATACGGCTTCCATGGGTCAAACAGGCCCTAAATCCTCTGATGATGAAGATGATGATGATGATGATGCTAAAGAGGAGTGTGACTCATTTATAATACTGGTGTCTTTTCATACACAGCAGTAGGGTATTTGATCTTCCTCAGCACTAGAACTCAGATGTAACTGCCACAGTACTTCATCACCCCCTGTAGCTTCACCCCTGTTATCCAAAGACAAATTACAATAAAACACATTGCTCTAAATAGGAATTATCTATATTATCAAGGAAAATTAGTGACACTCTTAGTATCTTCATTTTGAGTATTTATTGTAAACGGAAATTTGGCAAGAAAGCTAGACAATAAAAATAAATTAAAAAACATTATTTTCCCTGACATTAACATTACCTTCCATATAGCCTTTTTCCTTTAAGTGATTTCTTTCTACAGTAATATAAAAAATACAACCACTCCAATCTTCATATTACCATGCAACCTTGAACTTAAAGGATAATTCTTATCACAAACTTGACCTTTAGATCTATTGGGTCTTATCTTATTTTCTCATATTTTTACTTTCACCTTTGAAAAATGCAAAATACATTAAAAGTTCTTTTTAAAAGCAGCAAATCCAAAATATGTTCTAAGCATCTCTGATCTGTAACACATTAAAGATGGAAATTAAAGTCTCAAGTGTTTGTTGAAATCACCCTTCCGTACCACTTTTTTTTTCTCTCAAAGTAGAGTAAAAGTACATCCATGTGGTCAGCTTTAGATTTGTCTCACTGGGAGTTTACATGTATTTTTAACTACCTTCAATTGTTAATGTATTCCTCAAATGAGATGCATCACCTTGAAGAATGACTTTTTGTCCCCCTGGGAATTAGCCAAACAACTATTTCATTCACTATGATAATCAGTTCTACCTCAAGCAATATATGAAACTGAAATTTAATAGGCACTTGTGATTAGTTTTTAAAACAGCGAGCCATCATTGTCCATTGTAGAGAAAAAAAAAGGAAGAAAGAAAGCAAAAAATGAGCTGGCAAAGGTTAACATTGATGTTTTTACTTGTATGATTCATTAACATCTTTGATCATGTCTAATAATCCTTATTACCATCCTCATTCTGCTCATTATGAAGTTACAATGTTGATAAGAATAGGTTTGAAACTGCATACAAAAGAAGAACAATACAGCCATGTGTCTACACAAGGATTTTCTACTAATAAAGCAAAGGTGTAAAATATATGTAAATGACTACATATAATTATACTGGCAGCATTAGTTTACAAATGTTTTTCAATACACAAAGTAATAAGCAAAATCAAATCAAACTTAGAAAAATATTTCAAACAGCTAGGAACTAGGTAATTAGAGGATGTTCAGATCTATTTGTATCAGATTTAGTTGGCCTGACTTAAGAAAAAATAATCTTCTCTTTCTGTTGATACTCAATATACAGTATCAGCTACCACTCATCCATAGGTCTTAATGACATAGGAGAGCAGTGTGCAGGGAGCCTGTACAAAACTGCTGTACATGCTCCAATGGCAGGAGCTATACTATTCAAGAAGCAACGCTTCTAGGGAGAAAATGTCCTTGCATCAATGAGAATTGCACAATCTTTAACTTTCAGATCCCACACAAATCAGAGGCAAACAGTATTGTTACAGGGGTGATGGCAGATACCTCTGGAGAATGAAGCTAAGAATGTGCAAATTGATTCTACCTGGAAAATTACATTGCATGCCTCACTTTAATTTAAATATTTTGCAATTCATTTTCACAAAAATAAAGAGACATCCCTATGTGAAAAAACATGTGCAATTCAGTTTATTTTTTCAAAAAAACATTTTAAAAACCCTGAGTGTTTCACAACTATAGCACATCCTTTCAGTCATTGCTCAGCCTTTTAAACATACTTAAGTAGCAAAACTAGGAAAAAAGCTAAGCCAAAATCCCTTTATCAAAGCAAAGCAGATGGAATAAGCCTTTCTAGTTGAGAGGCCTTAGGTGGACCTCTGGGTGGGCACAGTTTATATTATTGAGATCAGTTAATATGCTTGATTACTATTGCCTACTAGGCAACATTCCTGTGGGTTTCTGGGGAAAAATATATGTAAATTAGCACATCTTATATCTGCTGGCATCAGATAGGCTTAGGAAAGCTAATTTAAAAAGCTTTCCCAGAAACCCAGAGAGGCATTGCCTAGCCTACAATACTCCATGTACTTGTTCTATTCTGCTATTAAAAAAACACCCATTTAGGGCAAAAACTAAATTTTTCAGCCTTTGCTGTATGTCATTGTGAGATACACCCTTTAGATAGTGTTGTTCTATTCTGCTATAAAAAAAAAAAACACTCATTTACATCCGTAGGGCAAAAAACTAAATTTTGAAGACTTTGCTGCATATGTAATTGTGAGATACATCCTTTAGATACTGTGGTTCTATTCTTCTATTAATAAAATACACATTTAGGGCAAAAAACTTAAATTGCGGCCTAGTCTGCATCTGTACGTGTGAGATACACCCTTTAGATACTGTGGCTCTATTCTGCTATAAAAAAAACACCCTTTTTGGGCAAATAACTTAATTTTGCAGACTTTGCTGCATATGTCATTGTGAGATACACCCTTTAGATACTGTGATTCTATTCTGCTATTAGAAAAACACCCATTTAGGGCAAAAATCTTAAATTGCGGCCTATTCTGCATCTGTCATTGTGAGATACACCCTATAGTTACTGTGGTTCTGATCTGCTATTAGAAAAACACGCATTTTGGGCTAAAAATCTTAAATTGCGGCCTAGTCTGCATCTGTACGTGTGAGATACACCATTTAGATACTGTGGTTCTATTCTGCTATTAAAAAAAACACCCATTTAGGGCAAGATACTAAATGTGAGAAATATGAGGAGAGCATCAAACAAAGAACGTGGCCCCGGTCATGGTGCTGCTGGTGTAGCTCCTGTTACAGGGAGTGGACGTGGTCGATCTGTGCCAGCTACACGCAAAAGTTAAACACCTTCATCAGGTGCGATTAGGCGACAGAACCTGCAGCGGTATTTGGTCGGGCCTAATACAGCTCTATGAATGGTGAGGCCAGAACAAGTACAGGCGATAGTAGATTGGGTTGCTGACAGTTCCTCCAGTTCCTTCACATTGTCTCCCACCCAGTCTGCTGTTGAAAGATCAGAGTTGGCACCTGCAGCCGAAGTCCATTAGTCTTTCACCTCACCCCCTTGCAAATCAGCCAAGCAGTCTAAACCCCAAATCATGCAGCAGTCTCTTCTGCTTTTTGATGACTCTGTTAGCAGGGTTTCCCAGGGCCATCCACTTAGCCCTGCCCCAGAAGTGGAAGATATTGAGTGCAACGATGCTCAACCACTTACACTCACCTAAAGAATTATTAGGAACACCTGTTCTATTTCTCATTAATACAATTATCTAGTCAACCAATCACATGGCAGTTGCTTCAATGCATTTAGGGGTGTGGTCCTGGTCAAGACAATCTCCTGAACTCCAAACTGAATGGAGATGATGGAAGAGGATGTGGAGGAAGAGGAGGAAGAGGGATTATTTCATAGGGTTTCCGACCAGTCATTCAGAAGTGGCTCCGAGGGTGCATTAATGCACCCACAAACGCCAGGTACACAATTGTCCAGCCAGGGCACAGTTCTGGAGGATGACGAGGTGGACGATGAGGAGGAGGAGATGGAGGAGGAGGAGGAACCATGTTCACAGCAGGGTAGCACCCAGACCAGCTCATGGCCATCACTGGTGCATGGCTGGGGGGATAAAGAGGACACAGACGATACACCTCCTACAGAGGACAGCTTTTCATTGCCTCTGGGCAGCCTGGCACATATGAGCAATTACATGCTGCAGTGTCTCCGCAACGACCGCCGAGTTACCCACATTCTAACTTGTGCTGATTACTGGGTGGCCACGCTGCTGTTTCCCCGTTACAAGGACAAAGTATTGTCCTTAATTCCCTCACTGGAGCGTGATCGGAAAATGCGCGAGTACAAGCGCACGCTGGTAGACGCGCTGCTGGTGGCATTCCCACCTGACAGCGGGGGCACAGGCGAAGGCAGAGAAGGAGGAAGAGGTCGCCAACGCAGCTGGGGCACCACCAGCACCTCAGAAGGCAGGGTTAGCATTGCCAAAATGTGGAAAAGCTTTGTCAGCACACAACAACCAGCACCACCAGCTGATATGGAACGTCTTAGCAGGAGGCAGCATTTCACCAACATGGTGGAGCAGTATGAATACACGTACTGAATGACGGGTCTGCCCCCTTTAACTTCTGGGTCTCCAAATTGGGCACATGGCCTGAGCCAAATCACTAATTTGTCTGTTACATTTTTGGGTGAAATTCACCAATTTTTGGGTGTGATATACCACTGCTATACCTTCTAGACAGGTTTAAAAAAATCACTAATTTCTCTGTTATATTATCGGGTGAAATTAACCAATTTTTGGCTGTGATATACCACTGCTCTACCTAGTTGACAGCTTAATAAATTTCACTAATTTTTCTGTTACATTTTCGGGTCACATTAAACATTTTTTGGCTGTGATAGACCCCTGCTCTACCTCGTAGACAGGTTAATAAATTTCACTAATTTTTCTGTTACATTCTTGGGTTGACATTTACAATTTTTGCCGTGAATAAACCCCTTCTCTGCATAGGTGACAGGGACCGAAATGTTAAAAAATAATCTGTTCCATTGGTGGGTGGGATTAACCCATTTCTGGCAATGAAAAACCCCTGCGCTGCATAGGTGACAGGGACTAAAGAGCGTCTTTAATTGGCCCTTTCATTCAAACCTTTCTGCTTTAATAACTTGTACCACATTTCCGCTTCATCCCATTGCAGCCATTGACCTCCCTTGGATGAGGTCTCCCTTTCTCACGCTCCCTCTCTGGCGTGGAACCCTGATTCGCCGATAACCATGGTAGTCTCAGAAAAGAACATCGAAAGTTAATAGAGAAGATATCCAAATGGATGGTGGACATCACAGGGACGTGCGATCAGGCAGAAGTTATTTAGAGTCAACAAAGCAGCAACAGGGCCTCTCCTGGCTAACGTTTCAAAGTCCAAAATACCCCAGTGACATTCCCTATAATTTTTTATTAATCATTCCAATAACAGGGCATCTTAAGAGTCCTGTATTGTTATTTATCGTCACTACCTCCCCGAGTCGGGAGTGGGTAATTGCCGCGCGCGCCCTCCTTTCCTTCAATTCTTCTGCTTTAATAATTTGTCCCACATTTCCGCTAGATCACAATAAAATTTCATCCATTGATCTCCCTTGGATGTGGTCTCTCTTTCTCACGCTCCCTCTCTGGCGTTGAATTCTGATTCGCCGCTAACCGTGATGAACATGGTAGGCGCATAAAAGAACATCAAAAGTTGATAGAGCAGATATCCAATTGGATCGTGAACATCACGGGGACGTGCGACATGGTGGGGCAGTATGTTTGCACACGCCTACATGAACTGACTGATGGGTCTGCCCCCTGCAACTTCTGGGTCTCCAAATTGGGCACATGGCCTGAGCTTGCCCTTTACGCCTCGGAGGTGCTGGCCTGCCCTGCAGCCAGTGTATTGTCTGAACGTGTGTTATCACAGGTTATATTTCCCAATGTTTTGGGGTGTACCCTAATTAAAAAAAATAAAACAAAATTTAAAAATAAAATGCAGTGTAGGCTACCTCCTCCTCCTCCTCCTTCACCGCTGCTTCCACCTACACCGCCACATCCACAGCCTCCTCAACCTCCTACTCCATATTTGACCTCGTCCTCCTAGAACAAGATTATTATTATTTTTTATTTTTACCTATTTTATGTTATTTAAAGTCATTTCCCTAACCACATTTGTTTGCAGAGCACTTGTGATTCTCTTAACCACATTTTGATGCCATTTGCAGCCCTCTAGCCCATTCCATGACATTTTTACAGCCATTTTAGTGCTCAAAAGTTCAGGTCCCCATTGACTTCAATGGGGTTCGGGGTCAAGTTCGGGTCCCGAACTCGAATTTTTATTGTGACGTTCGGCCGAACCCGAACATCCAGGTGTCCGCTCAACTCTACTAGTGCCTACTGTACAAGACTGTGGGGGCAGTGCTATGATCTGGGGTTGCTGCAGTTGGTCAGGTCTAGGTTCAGCAACAGTATGTGCTCCAAGAATGAGGTCAGCTGACTACCTGAACATACTGAATGGCTAGGTTATTCCATCAATGGATTTTTTCTTCCCTGATGGCATGGGCATATTCCAAATTGACAATGTCAGTATTCATCGGGCTCAAATTGTGAAAGAGTGGTTCAGGAAGACATCATTTTCACACATGGATTGGCCACCACAGTGACTATAACGCCATTGAGAATCTGTGGGATGTGCGGCAGAAGGCTTTGCGCAGCAGTCAGACTCTACCATCATCAATGCAAGATCTTGGTGAAAGATTTATGCAACACTGGATGGAAATAAATCTTGTAACAATGCAGAAGCTTATCGGAACAAAGCCACAGCGAATGCATGCCATAATCAAAGTTAAAGGCGGTCCAACTAAATATTTTTGGTGGCGACTTTTTTTTAGACGGGCAGTGTATTTGGTCTCATCATAATTGCATTACAGCTATCAGAACAGTGTCATCTCCTGAAAGTAAACAGCAAGACTGTGTTTGCACATTGTAGATGATAACATCATTTAAAATGCATACATTTTTAATGTGATTTACAGTGGTTTTCTGATGTGGTAATTTTAGAACACAGTAGGCACTTATTACATTGCAACACTATTTTTATTATGCAATTCTTTGTTTGTTTTTCACCATTGCTCATCTGCAATATGTGAACACAGCCATTTGTCTCTATTTAGTTATGTGTTTATTTAATTTTTGTACAGAGTTTGTTCTTTTCCACACCTTTACTATTGATGGCCTATCAGAATAGGCCATCAGTATCTGATCAACAATGGTATGACACCCTGCATCTCTGCCAATTAGTTGTTCTGCAGTAGCTCTGGCAGTGGATCTACACATCTCCATACATTGTGTAGTGAACAGAGCAAATTATTCACTTAACTAGGATCAGTTATGCAATAACCACCACATGAACCTAAAGATTTTACCATATATAACTGCAGCGCTGACCGCTGAATACATTTTGTTTTTCAACCAAAATAGTTCAATAAAGATTTCATGGCATATAACTGCAGCACTGCCTGCTTAATAAATTGTTTTACGACCAAAATACTTCAATAAAGATTTTACCACATATAACCACCGCGTTGACCACTGAAAAAATTTAGTTTTAGACCGAAGTAGTTCAATAAAGATTTTACCACATATAACCACAGCTCTGACCACTGAATTTAATTAGTTTTTCGACCAAAATACGTCAAAAAAGATTCTACCACATATAACTGCAGCTCTGACCGCTGAATAAATTTTGTTTTTCGACCAAAATAGTTTAATAATGATTTTACCATATATAACCGCAGCGCTGACCGCTGAATACATTTTGTTATTCGACCAAAATAGAACAGTTAAGATTTTATGGCAATAATTACAGCACTGACCGCTGAATAAATTTTGTTTTACGACCAAAATACTTCAATAAAGATTTTACCACATATAACCACCGCGCTGACCACTGCATTAATTTTGTTCTTCGAGCAAAATACTTTAATAAAGATTTTACTGCATATAACCGCAGCGCTGACCGCTGAATACATTTAGTTTTTCGACCAAAATTTTTCAATAAAGATTTTACCACATATAACCGCAGCACTAATCGCAGAATAAATTTAGTTTTTCGACCAAAATAGTTCAATAAAGATTTTACCACATATAACTGTAGCTCTGAACGCTGAATAAAATGAGTTTTTTGACCTAAATACGTCAATAAACACTTTACCACATATAAATGCAGCGCTGAAGGCTGAATAAAATTAGTTTTTCGACCTAAATACTGTACGTCAATAAAGATTTTATCACATGTAACTGCAGCGCTGAACAATTTTTTTTTTCTTCACTCGAAATACGTCACTAAAGGTTTTGCCACATATTACTGGAACAGTGAATGCTGAATATATTTTGTTTTTCTACCGAAATACGTCACTAAAGGTTTTATCACATAACTTACAAAAGTGAACGCTGAATAGTTTTTGTACTGAAATAATAACTGCAGAAGTGAAATGCGTATATATTTTTCATTTTGTACTGAAATAGGCTACTAAACTCTTTTACCACAAAAAAATGCCCCAGTGAATTGCGTATATATTTTTCTTTCTGTACTGAAATAGGCCACTAAACGCTTTCAACACATATAAAGCAGAAATTAACAGAGAATATATTTTTCTTTTTGTACTGAAATAGGCCACTAAACGCTTTTGCTACAAATAAGTGCACCAGTCAAGTGCGTATATTTTTTCTTTCTGTATTGGAATAGGCTAATAAATGCTTTCAACACATATAACTGCAGAAGTGTACTGAGAATATATTTTTCTTTTTGTACTGAAATTGGCTAGTAAACGCTTTTTGCAGAAATAAATGCACCAGTAAAGTGCGTTTATATTTTTCTTTCTGTACTGAAATAAGCCACTAAACGCTTTTGCCACAAATAAGTGCACCAGTGAAGTGCATATATTTTTTCTTTCTGTACTGAAATAGGCCAGTCAACTCTTTTGCCACAAATAACTGCACCAGTGAAGTCTGTGTATATTTTTCTTTTTGTACTGAAATAGGCCACTAAACGCTTTTGCCACAAATAAGTGCACCAGTGAAGTGCATATATTTTTTCTTTCTGTACTGAAATAGGCCAGTCAACTCTTTTGCCACAAATAACTGCACCAGTGAAGTCTGTGTATATTTTTCTTTCTGTATTGAAATAGGCCAATAAACGCTTTCAACACATATAACTGCAGAAGTGTACTAAGAATATATTTTTCTTTTTGTACTGAAATAGGCCAGTAAACACTTTTAGCAGAAATAAATGCACCAGTGAAGTGTGCATATATTTTTCTTTCTGTACTGAAATAAGCCAATAAACGCTTTTGACACATATAACTGCAGAAGTGTACTGAGAATATATTTTTATTTTTGTTCTAAATTAGGCCATTAAACGCTTGTAGCAGAAATAAATGCAACATTGAAGTGCGTATATTTTTTTTATTTCTGTACTGAAATAGACTAATAAACGCTTTTAGCTGAAATAAATGCACCAGTGAAGTGCATATATATTTTACTTTTTGTACTGTAATAGGCCAATAAACGCTTTAGACATATATAACTGCAGAAGGGAACAGAGAATATATTTTTCTTTTTGTACTAAAATTGTCCACTAAACGCTTTTAGCTGAAATAAATGCACCAATGAAGTGCGTATATTTTTTTCCTTTTTGTACTGAAATAGGCCACTAAACTCTTTCACTACAAATAAATGCAACAGTGAAGTGCATATATTTTTTTAGTTTTTGTACTGAAATAGGACACTGAACGCTTTCACCACATATAACTGCAGAAGTGAAATGCGTATATATTTTTCCTTTTTGTACTGAAATAGGCCACTAAACTCTTTTAACACAAATTACTGCAGAAGTGAAATGCGTATATATTTTTCTTTTTCCACAGATACAAGCCACTAAAGGCTTTTCAACATAGCACTTGCACCCCAATAACAAGAACAATTTGCTGGAATGCCAGAGCTGTATAATGGCTATTTGGATAGCCAAATAATGTTTCTCTGCACTTGTAATTTTTTAAATTTTTTAAAAAAGTGAAAAAAAAAGTAAAAATAAAAAAAAACATTTATTCCTGATTAAAAAAATATAAAAATTCCCTACACATGTTATATATCACCACGTCCGTAACGACCGGATCTATAAAACGGTCATGTTACATTTCCCCGCACGGTGAACGCCATAAAAAATAAAAACTATGATGAAATTGAAATTTTGCCCACCTTACTTCCCAAAAAAGGAAATAAAAGTGATAAAAAAGTCGTATGTACGCCAAAATAGTACCATTCAAACCGTCGCCTCATCTCGCATAAAATGAGCCCTTACATGAGACAATGGCCCAAAAAATAAAAAAAACTATAGCTCTCAGACTATGGAGACACTAAAACAAGTTTTTGGGGTTTCAAAAATGATATTATTGTGTAAAACCTTAAAAAATTAAAAAAGGTACACATATTAGGTATTGCCATGTCTGTAAGAACTGGCTCTATAAAAATATCACATGATCTAACCCCTCAGGTGAACAACGTAAAATAAAAAAATAAAAATGGTGTAAAAAAAGCCATAATTTTGTCACCTTACATCACAAAAAGTGTAATAGCAACCACTCAAAAAGGTATATGCACCCCAAAATCATACCATTAACCCCTTAGGGACGCATGACGTACCGGTACGGCATGTTTCCCGAGTCCTTAAGGACCCATGACGTACCGGTACGTCATGTGTTGTTCCGGTCACTGCCGCCCAGCCGGCGGTGATCGGAACACGGTACCTGCTCAAATCATTGAGCAGGCACCTCGGCTAAATGCGCGGGGGGGTCCTGTGACCCCCCCATGTCGGCGATCGCAACAAACCGCAGGTCAATTCAGACCTGCGGTTTGCTGCGCTTTTTGCAGTTTCTGATCCCGATCAGAAACTTTTATATGCCTAAAATTTATATGTGTCACCCCCCCTGCACCCCTGAATGATATTATGGTGGCGGGAGGTGCAGGGGGGGTTTTGAAGGCGGTACGGGCGGAGCGGGAAGTGGGCGGTGCGGCAGGCGGGATCGTGATCCCCCGCCAGCCTCCCATTGAATAATCGTTGGTGTACAGTGGTATACCAGGGTGTCAGCATATTGCTGACACCCTAGTATAAACGGCTGACATCTGTGATGCGATGTCAGCCGTTTAACCCTTTCCATACCGCGGTCCGTACGGACCGCGGTATGGTAAAGCACAGGTTAACAGTCGGGAAATCCCTCCCTCTCCCAATTTGGAGCTGCTGTGCCTTTGCAGCCCCCCGACAGGATGGGGTGACAGAGGGAGGGAGCCCCAGTCCTTACCCTTCCCCGTCTGCGCAGTTGTGGCCACAACTGAGCAGACGGGGAAGGTTCCCATGGCAACAGGATGCCTTCTCAGGCATCCTGCTGTCCATGGTGCTGAACAGATCTGTGCTAAAGGCATAAGTAAAATACAGTACAAAACACTATATAGTGTACTGTACTGTATTATACAGACATCAGAACCACTGGATCTTCAAGAACCAAGTGGGTCTGGGTAAAAAAAAAAAGTGAAAAAAAGTGAAAAAAAGTAAAAATCAAAAAACCCATTTATCACTGATTAAAAAAAAAATAAAATTCCCTACACATGTTTGGTATCGACGCGTTCGTAATGACCTTATTTATAAAACGGTCATGTTACTTTACCCGAACGGTGAACGCCATAAAAATAAAAAATAAAAAACTATGATGAAATTGAAATTTTGCCCACCTTACTTCCCAAAAAAGGTAATAAAAGTGATCAAAAAAGTTGCATGTACGCCAAAATTGTAACAATCAAACCGTCATCTCATCCCACAAAAATCATTCCCTACCCAAGATAATCTCCCCAAAAACTGAAAAAACTATGGCTCTTAGACTATGGAAACACTAAAACATGATTTTTTTTGCTTAAAAAATGAAATCATTGTGTAAAACTTACATAAATAAAAAAAAGTATACATATTAGGTATCGCCGTGTCCGTATCAACCGGCTCTATAAAAATATCACATGAGCTAACCCCTCAGATGACCACCGTAAAAAAATTAAAATTAAAACGGTGTAAAAAAAGCCATTTTTGTCATCTTACGTCACAAAAAGTGTAATAGCAAGCGATCAAAAAGTCATATGCACCCCAAAATCAAACCGTCATCTCATCCTGCAAAAAATGAGACCCTACTTAAGATAATCGCCCAAAAACTGAAAAAACGGTGCCAAAAAGGCTATTTCTTGTTACCTTGCCGCAGAAAAAGTGTAATATACACTGCGTGCAGAATTATTAGGCAAATGAGTATTTTGACCACATCATCCTCTTTATGCATGTTGTCTTACTCCAAGCTGTATAGGCTCGAAAGCCTACTACCAATTAAGCATATTAGGTGATGTGCATCTCTGTAATGAGAAGGGGTGTGGTCTAATGACATCAACACCCTATATTAGGTGTGCATAATTATTAGGCAACTTCCTTTCCTTTGGCAAAATGGGTCAAAAGAAGGACTTGACAGGCTCAGAAAAGTCAAAAATAGTGAGATATCTTGCAGAGGGATGCAGCACTCTTAAAATTGCAAAGCTTCTGAAGCGTGATCATCGAACAATCAAGCGTTTCATTCAAAATAGTCAACAGGGTCGCAAGAAGCGTGTGGAAAAACCAAGGTGCAAAATAACTGCCCATGAACTGAGAAAAGTCAAGCGTGCAGCTGCCAAGATGCCACTTGCCACCAGTTTGGCCATATTTCAGAGCTGCAACATCACTGGAGTGCCCAAAAGCACAAGGTGTGCAATACTCAGAGACATGGCCAAGGTAAGAAAGGCTGAAAGACGACCACCACTGAACAAGACACACAAGCTGAAACGTCAAGACTGGGCCAAGAAATATCTCAAGACTGATTTTTCGAAGGTTTTATGGACTGATGAAATAAGAGTGTGTCTTGATGGGCCAGATGGATGGGCCCGTGGCTGGATTGGTAAAGGGCAGAGAGCTCCAGTCCGACTCAGACGCCAGCAAGGTGGAGGTGGAGTACTGGTTTGGGCTGGTATCATCAAAGATGAGCTTGTGGGGCCTTTTCGGGCCAGTTTCTGGAAAACACCTTCTTCAAGCAGTGGTACAGGAAGAAGTCTGCATCCTTCAAGAAAAACATGATTTTCATGCAGGACAATGCTCCATCACACGCGTCCAAGTACTCCACAGCGTGGCTGGCAAGAACGGGTATAAAAGAAGAAAATCTAATGACATGGCCTCCTTGTTCACCTGATCTGAACCCCATTGAGAACCTGTGGTCCATCATCAAATGTGAGATTTACAAGGAGGGAAAACAGTACACCTCTCTGAACAGTGTCTGGGAGGCTGTGGTTGCTGCTGCACGCAATGTTGATGGTGAACAGATCAAAACACTGACAGAATCCATGGATGGCAAGCTTTTGAGTGTCCTTGCAAAGAAAGGTGGCTATATTGGTCACTGATTTGTTTTTGTTTTGTTTTTGAATGTCAGAAATGTATATTTGTGAATGTTGAGATGTTATATTGGTTTCACTGGTAAAAATAAATAATTGAAATGGGTATATATTTGTTTTTTATTAAGTTGCCTAATAATTATGCACAGTAATAGTCACCTGCACACACAGATATCCCCCTAAAATAGCTAAAACTAAAAACAAACTAAAAACTACTTCCAAAAATATTCAGCTTTGATATTAATGAGTTTTTTGGGTTCATTGAGAACATGGTTGTTGTTCAATAATAAAATTAATCCTCAAAAATACAACTTGCCTAATAATTCTGCACTCCCTGTAGAGCAACCAAAAATCATATGTACCCTAAACTAGTACCAGCAAAACTGCCACCCTATCCCGTAGTTTCTAAAATGGGGTCACTTTTTTGGAGTTTCTACTCTAGGGGTGCATCAGGGGGGCTTCAAATGGGACATGGTGTCAAAAAAACCAGTCCAGCAAAATCTGCCTTCCAAAAACCGTATGGCATTCCTTTCCTTCTGCGCCCTGCGTGTGCCCGTACAGCAGTTTACGACCACATATGGGGTGTTTCTGTAAACTACAGAATCAGGGCCATAAATAATGAGTTTTGTTTGGCTGTTAACCCTTCCTTGTAACTGTAAAAAAAATATTAAAATGGAAAATCTGCCAAAAAAGTGAAATTTTGAAATTGTATCTCTATTTTCCATTAAATCTTGTGCAACACCTAAAGGGTTAACAAAGTTTGTAAAATCAGTTTTGAATACCTTGAGGGGTTTAGTTTCTTAGATGGGGTCACTTTTATGGAGTTTCTACTCTAGGGGTGCATCAGGGGGGCTTCAAATGGGACAAGGTGTAAATAAACTAGTCCAGCGAAATCTGCCTTCTAAAAACCAAACGGCGCACCTTTCACTCTACGCCCCGCTGTGTGGACGTACAGTAGTTTATGACCAAATATGGGGTGTTTCTGTAAACGGCAGAGTCAGGGCAATAAAGATACAGTCTTGTTTGGCTGTTAACCCTTGCTTTGTTAGTGGAAAAAGTGGGTTAAAATGGAAAATTAGGCAAAAAAATGAAATTCTCAAATTTCATCCCCATTTGCCAATAACTCTTGTGCAAAACCTAAAGGGTTAACGAAGTTTGTAAAATCAGTTTTGAATACCTTGAGGGGTGTAGTTTATAGAATGGGGTCATTTTTGGGTGGTTTCTATTATGTAAGCCTCGCAAAGTGACTTCAGAGCTGTAGTGGTCCCTAAAAATTGGGTTTTTGTAAATTACTGAAAAATTTCAAGATTTGCTTCTAAACTTCTAAGCCTTGTAACATCCCCAAAAAATAAAATATTATTCCCAAAATAATTCAAACATGAAGTAGACATATGGGGAATGTAAAGTCATCACAATTTTTGGGGGTATTACTATGTATTACAGAAGTAGAGAAACTGAAACGTTGAAATTTGCAAATGTTTCAAAATTTATGGTAATTTTGGTATTTTTTTATAAAAAAAAAATATTTTTTTGACTTCATTTTACCAGTGTCATGAAGTACAATATGTGACGAAAAAGCAATCTCAGAATGGCCATGATAAGTCAAAGCGTTTTAAAGTTATCACCACTTAAAGTGACACTGGTCAGATTTGCAAAAAATGGCCAAGTCCTTAAGGTGAAATAGGGCTTAAGGGGTTAAAACAGTCGTCTCATCCTGCAAAAAATGAAATGAGACCCTAACTAAGACAATCGCCCAAAAAATAAAAAAAACTATGGCTCTCAGACTATGGAGACACTAAAAAGATTTTTTTTGTTTCAAAAATGATATTATTGTGTAAAACTTTAATAAATTTAAAAAAGTTAACATATTAGGTATCCCTGCATCCGTAACAACCTGCTATATAAAAATAGCACATGATCTAATCTGTCAGATGAACGTTGTAAATAATAAAAACGGTGCCAAAACAGGTATTTTTGGGCAAATTTTCGATTTTAATCCATTTTTTTCCCGTAACAAAGCAAGGGTTAACAGCTGGACTTGTTTTTGGACACCATGTCCCATTAAAAGCCCCCCCTGATGCACCCCTAGAGTAGAAACTCGAAAAAGTGACCCCATTTAAGAAACTACACCCCTTAAGGTATTCAAAACTGATTTTACAAACTTTGTTAACCCTTTAAGTGTTCCACAAGAGTCAATGGCAAATGGAGATGAAATTTCAGAATTTCTATTTTTTGTTACTTTGCTTTCACAAAAAGTGTAATATAGAGCAACCAAAAATCATATGTACCCTAAAATAGTGCCAAAAAAACTGCCACCCTATCCCGTAGTTTCCAAAATGGGGTCACGTTTTTGGAGTTTCTACTCTAGGGGTGCATCAGGGGGCTTCAAATGGGACATTGTGCAAATAAACCAGTCCAGCGAAATCTGCCTTCCAAAAACCACACGGCGCTCCTTTCCCTCTACGCCCTGCTATGTGGCCGTACAGTGGTGTACGACCATATATCGGGTGTTTCTGTAAACCGCAGAGTCAGGGCAATAAATATAGAGTTTTGTTTGGCTGTTAACCTTTGCTTTGTTAGTGGAAAAAATGGATTAAAATGGAAAATTCGGCAAAAAAATGTAATTCAGAAATTTCATCTCTATTTGCCATCAACTCTTGGGGAACACCTAAAGGGTTAATGAGGTTTGTAAAATCAGTTTTGAATACCTTGAGGGGTGTAGTTTCTAGAATGGGGTCAGTTTTGGGTGGTTTCTATTATGTAAGCCTCACAAAGTCACTTCAGACCTGAATTGGTCCCTAAAAAGTGGGTTTTTGAAAATTTCTGAAAATTTTCAAGATTTGCATCTAAACTTCTAAGCCTTGTAACATCCCCAAAAAATAAAATGGCATTCCCAAAATGATCCAAACATGAATTACACATATGGGGAATGTAAACTAATAACTATTTTTCGAGGTATTACTATGTATTATAAAAGTAGAGAAATTGAAACTTGGAAATTTGCTAATTTTTCAAAGATTTTGGTAAATTTGGCATTTTTTTATAAATAAAAATGTTGTTTTTTTTACTCCATTTTACTAGTGTTATGAAGCACAATATGTGACTAAAAAACAATCTCATGATGGCCTGGATAAGTAAAAGCGTTTTAAATTTATCACCACATAAAGTGACATTGGTCATGTTTGCAAAAAATGGCCTGGTCCTTAACCACCTGCCGCCACGCTAACGCCGAAAGGCGTCATTGCGGCGGTCCCAGGTCACACTAACGCCCATTGGCGTCATCTCGCGTGAGCCGAGATTTCCTGTGAACGCGCGCACACAGGCGCGCGCGTTCACAGGATCGGAAGGTAAGCGAGTGGATCTCCAGCCTGCCAGCGGCGATCGTTTTGATAACAGCATCTAATATACCTGCTACCTGGTCCTCTGGTGGTCCCTTTTGCTTGGATCGACCACCAGAGGACACAGGCAGCTCTGTAATAAGTAGCACCAAACACCACTACACTACACCCCCCCTGTCACTTATTAACCCCTGATCACCCCTGATCACCCCATATAGACTCCCTGATCACCCCCCTGTCATTGATCACCCCCTGTCATTGATCACCCCCTTCTAAGGCTCCATTCAGACGTCCGTATGATTTTTACGGATCCACTGATACATGGATCGGATCCGCAAAACACATACAGATGTCTGAATGGAGCCTTACAGGGGGGTGATCAATGACGGGGGTGATCACCCCATATAGACTCCCTGATCACCCCCCTGTCATTGATCACCCCCCTGTAAGGCTCCATTCAGACGTCCGTATGATTTTTACGGATCCACTGATACATGGATCGGATCCGCAAAACACATACGGACATCTGAATGGAGCCATACAGGGGGGTGATCAATGACAGGGGGGTGATCACCCCATATAGACTCCCTGATCACCCCCCTGTCATTGATCACCCCCCTGTCATTGATCACCCCCCTGTAAGGCTCCATTCAGATGTCCGTATGTGTTTTGCGGATCCGATCCATGTATCCGTGGATCCGTAAAAAACATACGGACGTCTGAATGGAGCCTTACAGGGGGGGGGATCAATGACAGGGGGGTAATCACCCCATATAGACTCCGCAAAAAAAGGGGGGTCAGTCAGCAACTCCCAGTGCGCAGGTGCACGCCGCCATGGCAAAGACCTAGAGGAAAAAAAAGAAACAGTGCAGCAGCACTCTGCAAATCCGATAAAGTACAAAAATGCTTACAAAAATTATGGTGCTAATACTACGCTTATTTATAAAAGCGAGATGCTTGGTCAATGCATTTTGTACAAAACCATTTTGGCATACGGGCTTAGATGGTTTTGTACAAAATGCATTGACCAAGCATCTCGCTTTTATAAATAAGCGTAGTATTAGCACCATAATTTTTGTAAGCATTATTGTACTTTATCTGATTTGCAGAGTGCTGCTGCACTGTTTCCTTTTTTTCCCATATAGACTCCCTGATCACCCCCCTGTCATTGATCACCCCCCTGTAAGGCTCCATTCAGATGTCCGTATGTGTTTTGCGGATCTGATCCATGTATCTGTTGATCCGTAAAAAACATACGGACGTCTGAATGGAGCCTTACAGGGGGGTAATCAATGACAGGGGGGTGATCACCCCATATAGACTCCCTGATCACCCACCTGTCATTGATCACCCCCCTGTAAGGCTCAATTCCGAAAAAAATTTGGCCCAAGTTAGCGGAATTTATTTTTTTTTTCTTACAAAGTCTCATATTCCACTAACTTGTGTCAAAAAATAAAATCTCACATGAACTCACCATACCCCTCACAGAATCCAAATGCGTAAAATTTTTTAGACATTTATATTCCAGACTTCTTCTCACGCTTTAGGGCCCCTAAAATGCCAGGGCAGTATAAATACCCCACATGTCACCCCATTTCGGAAAGAAGACACCCCAAGGAATTCGCTGAGGGGCATATTGAGTCCATGAAAGATTGAAATTTTTGTCCCAAGTTAGCGGAAAGGAAGACTTTGTGAGAAAAAACAAAAAAAAAATTAATTTCCGCTAACTTGTGGCAAAAAAAAATAAAAAATAAAAAATTCTAGGAACTCGCCATGCCCCTCATTGAATACCTTGGGGTGTCTTCTTTCCAAAATGGGGTCACATGTGGGGTATTTATACTGCCCTGGCATTTTAGGGGCCCTAAAGCGTGAGAAGAAGTCTGGGATCCAAATGTCTAAAAATGCCCTCCTAAAAGGAATGTGGGCCCCTTTGCGCATCTAGGCTGCAAAAAAGTGTCACACATCTGGTATCGCCGTACTCAAGAGAAGTTGGGGAATGTGTTTTGGGGTGTCATTTTACATATGCCCATGCTGGGTGAGAGAAATATCTCGGTCAAATGCCAACTTTGTATAAAAAAATGGGAAAAGTTGTCTTTTGCCGAGATATTTATCTCACCCATCATGGGTATATGTAAAATGACACCCCAAAACACATTGCCCAACTTCTCCTGAGTACGGCAATACCAGATGTGTGACACTTTTTTGCAGCCTAGGTGGGCAAAGGGGCCCAAATTCCAAAGAGCACCTTTCTGATTTCACCGGCCATTTTTTACAGATTTTGATTTCAAACTACTTCTCACGCATTCGGGCCCCTAAAATGCCAGGGCAGTATAACTACCCCACAAGTGACCCCATTTTGGAAAGAAGACACCCCCAGGTATTTAGTGATGGGCATAGTGAGTTCATGGAAGTTTTTATTTTTTGTCACAAGTTAGTGGAATATGAGACTTTGTAAGAAAAAAAAAAAAAAAAGAAAAAAAATTATCATTTTCCGCTAACTTGTGACAAAAAATAAAAAATTCTAGGAACTCGCCAGGCCCCTCACGGAATACTTTGGGGTGTCTTCTTTCCAAAATGGGGTCACTTGTGGGGTAGTTATACTGCCCTGGCATTCTAGGGGCCCTAATGTGTGGTAAGTAGTTTGAAATAAAAATGTGTAAAAAATGACCTGTGAAATCCTAAAGGCGCTCTTTGGAATGTGGGCCCCTTTGCCCACCTAGGCTGCAAAAAAGTGTTACACATGTGGTATTGCCGTACTCAGGAGAAGTTGGGCAATGTGTTTTGGGGTGTCATTTTACATATACCCATGCTGGGTGAGATAAATATCTTGGTCAAATGCCAACTTTGTATAAAAAAATGGGAAAAGTTGTCTTTTGCCAAGATATTTCTCTCACCCAGCATGGGTATATGTAAAATGACACCCCAAAAAACATTGCCCAACTTCTCCTGAGTACGGCAATACCACATGTGACACTTTTTTGCAGCCTAGGTGGGCAAAGGGGCCCACATTCCAAAGAGCACCTTTCGGATTTCACCGGCCATTTTTTACAGATTTTGATTTCAAACTACTTCGCACGCATTTGGGCCCCTAAAATGCCAGGGCAGTATAACTAGCCCACAAGTGACCCCATTTTGGAAAGAAGACACCCCAAGGTATTTTGTGATGGGCATAGTGAGTTCATGGAAGTTTTTATTTTTTGTCACAAGTTAGTGGAATATGAGACTTTGTAAGAAAAGAAAAAAAAAATCATCATTTTCCGCTAACTTGTGACAAAAAATAAAAAGTTCTATGAACTCACTATGCCCATCAGCGAATACCTTAGGATGTCTACTTTCTGAAATGGGGTCATTTGTGGGGTGTTTGTACTGTCTGGCCATTGTAGAACCTCAGGAAACATGACAGGTGCTCAGAAAGTCAGAGCTGCTTCAAAAAGCGGAAATTCACATTTTTGTACCATAGTTTGTAAACGCTATAACTTTTACCCAAACCATTTTTTTTACCCAAACATTTTTTTTTTATGAAAGACATGTAGAACAATAAATTTAGAGAAAAATGTATATATGGATGTCGTTTTTTTTGCAAAATTTTACAACTGAAAGTGAAAAATGTAATTTTTTTGCAAAAAAAACGTTAAATTTCGATTAATAACAAAAAAAGTAAAAATGTCAGCAGCAATGAAATACCACCAAATGAAAGCTCTATTATTGAGAAGAAAAGGAGGTAAAATTCATTTGGGTGGTAAGTTGCATGACCGAGTAATAAACTGCTAAAGTTGTGGAGTGCCGATTTGTAAAAAAGGGCCTGGTCACTAAGGGGGTATAAACCTGTGGTCCTTAAGTGGTTAAGGTAAAATATGGCTGTGTCCTTAACCCCTTAAGGACTTAGGAAGTACCGGTACGCCATGTTTGCCGAGTCCTTAAGGACCCAGGACGTAGCGGTACGTCCTAAGTTCAAAACTGCTTTGCGGCGCGGCGGGGGTTAATCTGAACAGGATGTCCGCTTAAATCATTCAGCGGGCATCCTGTCACAACGCCGGGGGCAGTCATGTGACCCCCCCGCATCGGCGATCGCAGCAAACCGCAGGTCAATTCAGAGCTGCTGTTTGCGGCTTTTACCTGGTGCGGCGGCGGCAGTGCCATCGGGTCCCCATGCGGCTGTAGGGGGGACCCGATGGCATGGAAGGCAGCGCGCTGCCTTCCGTTGACGAGCCTGTGAGATCCAGCCCCCTGGATCTCACAGGCCGGAAGCTGTATGAGTTATACACACAGTATTACTCATACAGCCAATGCATTCCAATACAAAAGTATTGGAATGCATTGTAAAGGGGATTAGACCCCCCAAAAAATTTAAAGTTTCAAGTAAAAGTAAATAAAAACGTAATTTTCCACAAATAAAGTAAAAAAAAAATTGTAAAAAATAGGGGGAAAAAAAGTATACATATAAGGCATCGCCGTGTCCGTATCGACCGGCTCTATGAAGATATCACATGACCTAACCCCTCAGATGAACACCGTAAAAAATAAAAACTGTGCTAAATAAACCATTTTTTTGTCACCTTACATCACAAAAAGTACAACAGCAAGCGATCAAAAAGGCGTTTGCCCACCAAAATAGTACCAATCTAGCCATCACCTCATCCCGCAAAAAAAGAGCTCCTACCTGAGACAATCGCCCAAAAAATAAAAAAAACTATGGCTCAGAATATGGAGACACTAAAACATAATTTTTTTTGTTTTAAAAAAGTTGTTATTGTGTAAAACTTACATAAATAAAAAAAAGTATACATATTAGGTATTGCCGTGTCCGTATCGATCGGCTCTATAAAAATATCACATGACCTAACCCCTGAGATTAACACTGTAAAAAATAAAAAATAAAAACTGTGCTAAATAAACAATTTTTTGTCACCTTACATCACAAAAAGTGTAATAGCAAGCAATCAAAAAGTCATATGCACCCCAAAATAGTGCCATTTAAACCATCATCTCATCCCGCAAAAATCATACCCTACCCAAGGTAATCGCCCAAAAACTGAAAAAACTATGGCTCTCAGAATATGAAGACACTAAAACATGATTTTTTTTTGTTTCAAAAATGATATTGTGTAAAACTTACATAAATAAAAAAAAGTATACATATTAGGTATTGCCGCGTCCGTATCGACTGGCTCTATAAAAATATCACATGACCTAACTCCTCAGATGAACACCGTAAAAAATAAAAAATAAAAACTGTGCTAAATAAACAATTTTTTGTCACCTTACATCACAAAAAGTGTAATAGCATGCGATCAAAAAGTCACACGCACCCCAAAATAGTGCCTGGAACCCGTGCTCAAACGCTGATGTCCACAACAAACATAGAGGGAGACAGCACACACACATAAAACACACAGGAACCAGATCCATAGCTGCAATAAGGTAAAACACCACACAAACATACGCTTAACATCAATACATGTTTTATGACCACAAGGGTGGCCCTCACTGGACAGATGGTATAAGACCAGGAGGATGACTCCAGCATAAGGCATGGCTGGAGTACCCCTCAGATACAGGGATCCAGCAAAAGCTAAATAGCCCAAGAAACCACACCCACTCAGACACACTAGGAAGGGAGTTAACCCTTCTAACACCAAACAGAGTAGTGAAGCCACTTAAAGGGAGATGCACACACAACTAAAGCCCCGTGCACACCAAAGTTAGAAAGTGAACACATACATACATATGTTGCCAGATGCAACTGCATGCCTTGACAGCTAGCCGCCTAGCAACCAGCTCAGGCTGCTACACTGCCAAACATCATTATGTTGCCAGCGGCAACCACACGTGAGTCAAACATACAAACTGTCCTCACCTGCGATAGACAACAAGCAGACCGCTGGCAACTACATGCGACACAAAGAGTCACGACCATAGGCCGTGACAGTAATTCGCCCACTGGCTCCTGGTATTGCCCATACGGCCCAGGTAGGTTTAGCGTTAGGTCCCGAGCTACTTGAGAAACCTTGGCGCGGTGCTCGGGCTCAGACATGTCCTCCAAGCAGGATATGTTGGCTAATTCTCAATTTTACACCAGTATGAGGGTTAGTAAGACCGCAGAGTGCACCTGTCTTTGTTTTTGTTATGTTAAATGATTCCTCCCTATTCTTTACCTGCACTTATAAGTGTTTTTTTTCACAATGAGGTTTTTCCTATTGCTGTCCATAGCACCTTCTCTGTCCCTGCACTTGGAATGCTGAAAAATGTCTGACTCTAAGATGGCCGCTATATTTTTAGAGCTGTGACATCACAGGACTGGCTGGCTGCTGATTGGCTGCATGCATGGCATTATGGGCCCGCCTTTCCAGAGTTCCTTGCCCCATGTACTCACATGTGTAGCTGCCATTGTAGCCACCATTTTAGAAAAATTAACATGGGGAGTCACTGTGGGTTGAGATACATGGAGCTAAAAACAACAATAAATTACTAATAGGAGTTTACTATAAACCGCCTAATATACCAGAGTCCACAGAAAATCTACTACTAACTGAGATAGACAAGGCGGCAAATCATAATGAGGTGGTTATTATGGGGGACTTCAACTACCCAGATATAGACTGGGAAACTGAAACTTGTATATTTCATAAAGGAAACAGATTCTTGCCAATAACCAAAGACAATTACCTCTCCCAACTGGTTCAGGACCCGACTAGAGGGACGGCCATACTGGACTTAGTATTAACCAATAGACCTGACAGAACAACAGACGTGCAGGTTGGGGGACACCTGGGAAATAGTGACCATAAAGTAATAACCTTTCAATTATCATTCAAAAGAGCGTTTCTACAGGGAGGAACAAAAATACCAAACTTCAAAAAAGCTAAATTTAGCCAACTAAGAGAGGCCATAGGCCAAACTAACTGGGACAAAGTCCTCACAAATACAGACACAAAATGGGATATCTTTAAAAACATCCTAAAAACTCATTGTGAGAGGTACATACCGTATGGTAATAAAAGGTTAAGGAACAAAAAGAAACCAATGTGGATAAACAGAACTGTAAAGAAAGCAATAAATGACAAAAAGAAAGCATATAAAACACTAAAACAGTAGGGTTGCACGGAAGCACTGAAAAACTATAAGGAAAAAAATAGAACATGTAAAAAACAAATAAAAGCGGCCAAACTAGAGACCGAGAGATTAATTGCCAAAGAGAGTAAAACTAACCCTAAAATGTTCTTCAATTATATAAATGTTAAAAAGTATAATTCTGAAGGTGTCGGCCCTTTAAAGAGTAATGAGGGGGGATTCGCAGAGAGCGACGAGGAGAAAGCAAAGCTGTTAAATATTTTTTTCTCCAATGTATTCACTGAGGAAAATAAACTGTCAGATGAAATGCTGAATGTTGAAATAAATTCCCCATTGAAGGTGTCCTGTCTGACCCAGGAAGAAGTACAACAGCGACTTAAAAAGATCAAAATAGACAAATCGCCAGGACCGGATGGCATACACCCCCGTGTCCTAAGAGAATTAAGTAATGTCATAGCCAGACCCTTATTTCTGATATTTGCGGACTCTATACTGACAGGGAATGTCCCACAGGATTGGCGCATGGCAAATGTGGTGCCAATATTCAAAAAGGGTCCATAAACAGAGCCTGGAAACTATAGGCCGGTAAGTTTAACATCTGTTGTGGGTAAACTGTTTGAAGGTTTTCTGAGAGATGCTATCTTAGAGCATCTTAACGGAAATAAGCAAATAACGCCATATCAGCATGGCTTCGTGAGGGATCGGTCATGTCAAACTAATTTAATCAGTTTCTATGAGGAGGTAAGTTCTAGACTTGACAGCGGCGAATCAATGGATGTTGTGTATCTGGACTTCTCCAAAGCATTTGACACTGTACCACATAAAAGGTTAGTATATAAAATGAGAATGCTCGGACTGGGAGAAAACGTCTGTAAGTGGGTAAGTAACTGGCTCAATGATAGAAAACAAAGGGTGGTTATTAACGGTACATACACAGATTGGGTCACTGTCACTAGTGGGGTACATCAGGGGTCAGTATTGGGCCCTATTCTCTTCAATATATTTATTAATGATCTTGTAGAAGGCTTGCATAATAAAATATAAATGTTCGCAGATGACACTAAACTGTGTAAAGTAATTAACACTGAAGAGGACAGTATACTGCTACAGAGGGATCTGGATAGATTGCAGGCTTGGGCAGATAAGTGGCAGATGAGGTTTAACACTGACAAATGTAAAGTTATGCACATGGGAATTAATAATGCAAGTCACCGGTACATACTAAATGGTAAAACACTCGGTAACACTGACATGGAAAAGGATCTAGGAATTTTAATAAACAGCAAACTAAGCTGCAAAAAACAGTGTCAGGCAGCTGCTGCCAAGGCCAATAAGATAATGGGTTGCATCAAAAGGGGCATAGATGCCCGTGATGAGAACATATTCCTACTACTTTACAAATCATTAGTCAGACCACACATTGAGTACTGTGTACAGTTCTGGGCTCCAGTGAATAAGGCAGACATAGCAGAGCTGGAGAGGGTCCAGAGGAGGGCAACTAAAGTAATAACTGGAATTGGACAACTACAGTACCCTGAAAGATTATCAAAATTAGGGTTATTCACGTTAGAAAAAGACGACTGAGGGGAGATCTAATTACTATGTATAAATATATCAGGGGTCAGTACAGAGATCTATCCCATCATCTATTTATCCCCAGGACTGTGACTGTGACGAGGGGACATCCTCTGCGTCTGGAGGAAAGAAGGTTTGTACACAAACATAGAAAAGGATTCTTTACGGTAAGAGCAGTGAGACTATGGAACTCTCTGCCTGAAGAGGTGGTGATGGTGAGTACAATAAAGGAATTCAAGAGGGGCCTGGATGTATTTCTGGAGTGTAATATTATTACAGGCTATGGCTACTAGAGAGGGGTCGTTGATCCAGGGAGATATTCTGATTGCCTGATTGGAGTCGGGAAGGAATTTTTTATTCCCCTAAAGTGAGGAAAATTGGCTTCTACCTCACAGGGTTTTTTTTCCTTCCTCTGGATCAACTTGCAGGATAACAGGCCGAACTGGATGGACAAATGTCTTTTTTCGGCCTTATGTACTATGTTACTATGTTACTATTCGTTTCCACGAAGTGCGAGGAAATTCGCATTCGTCACTAATCAAATTTTTCCTGAAATTCGGATCGAATTCCACTTTGTCTGATTCAATTAGCTCATTTCTAGTTATCAGCATTGCTGAAGATAATGCAAATTCGATTTTACACTTTTTAAAGGGATTTATGTCTACAGTGTTAAAAAATAATTTCAGTTTTTTCAGTAGTTTTCCATTTGACAGAACAGAGCCATTTAAATTTTAATGTGTACATTTTTAGATTTATTCTCAGTCCATTTTTAAAAGTTATTCATTATTTGTATTGTTTTGAAAGCATATAATACGAGGCTGATTATTTTTTTTTTTCCTCCCAACATTCCAATAGCCATAATTTTTTATTTTTTTTCATTCATATTGCCATAAGACGGCTTTTTTTTGGCGGGACAAGTTATACTATTGAAGGGCACCATTTAATTTATCATTTCTGCTATTGGAAAATGGGAAAAAATTATTTGTAGGGTTAAATTGAAAAAAAAAATATACTATTCCACCAAGATGTTTGGGGTTTTTACATCACAGCGTTCATTGCACACTAAAAATGATATAATGTCCTTTTTCCCTTCCCCACGACTGCACCACAGAGATAGAGAGGATTCGCCCACAGGGACAGGAAACCTACAAAATAAAAAGGTGGAGCCTCTCTACCCCTTCAGTGGTTTCCTGTCCCTGGAGTAGGAGACCTACAGTTTTTCTTCCAGGTACTTACTGCTAGTCTGTGTATCCTAGGGGGGTCCCTAGAGGACAAGCGGTATCCTGCCGGGGTCCATCGCGCTGCGGTTGCAGGCTGACAGAACTCTAGGATCCAGGGGGCTCCAGGGGCTCCTCTGGGTCTTGCAGCAGGTACGTGGGCATCTTTCTGAGGAAGTATTGCCACACGGTGTCAGGAGGTTGCTCCCGGTAGCTGAACAGCAGATGCATAGGCATCTTTCTTGGTGAAGCATTGCCATGCGGTGTCAGGAGGTGGCTCCAGGTAACTGGTCGGTAGGTGCGTCGGCATCCTTTCGATAAGGTAATGCCACGCTGCTTCAGGATGGACGAGAGGCTACAGAATAGCGTGGCTACTTCCGGTAGCCAGCGGAGCAGGTGACGTACTTTCGGAAGACGTGGGGACGTACTTCCGGCCCGTGATATTCAAAAGGATGTGTTTTACAGCCGGGATGCCTAGGCTGTAACAGGTGGCTTACCGCGACTGAGGAACGGCTCATTGTGCTTGAAGCAGCTTTTATAGGCTTCCAAGTTGTAGAGGCAGGATGTTTGTGTCCCTCTCTCTCTCTCTCCTTGTAACGGTCACGTGCACACACACACAGGGGGAAGGATAGTGACCACTGCGCTCCACCCTCACCCCTGGCCCTGCCTACTTGCCTCACGAGTCCTGATGACAGGCGACAACTGGACGACAGTCCCTAACTTAGAACATGAACGGACCGAGTCAGAACCAAGAGAGCTACGCAGTACAAAGGATTACGCAAAGAATGGTCAGGAGAAGCCGGGGTCAAATACCAGGAGAGCAGAGAAGTACAAGAGGAGTCCTAAGAGAGTAGTCAGGTGGGAGCCGAGGACACAATACCAGGACGGATGCGCAGTACAGGAGGAGCAGGCAAAGGATCGTCAGGGAACAGGATCAGGTAAGTATTCAGTAGGCCAACAAATAGCCAGGAACCTAGAAATTAACAGGCAACATGTGGCCAGCAGGCTGCCTGTATTTATAGTGGGGAGTGAGGGTCATGTGACGTGGCCAGCGTCACATGACCGACAGACCAACCAGTCGAGCACTGAGTGATCAGCTCGGCGCTCAAGGCAGACTAGGAGCAGGGAGCCACCCAGATAGTAAAGCCGCCCTGGGAATGAGGTCAAACACAGATCCTCATTCCCAAAGCTAAGCAACAGGTCTGCGGGTAATGGGGGACCGAGTGCACCTTCGGAACCCCATTGCCCGCAGACCTGTTGCTTAGCTTTGGGAATGAGGATCTGTGTTTGACCTCATTCCCAGGGCGGCTTTACTAGCTGGGTGGCTCCCTGCTCCTAGTCTGCCTTGAGCGCCGAGCTGATCACTCGGTGCTCGACTGGTTGGTCTGTCGGTCATGTGACGCTGGCCACGTCACATGACCCTCACTCCCCACTATAAATACAGGCAGCCTGCTGGCCACAGGTTGCCTGTACCCCCCCTTTTACGAGGGGCCACCGATCCCAAGACTTCAGGCGATTGCTTTTCAGGGTGTTCTAAATGAAATTTATGAACAAGTCTAGGAGCAGGTACACAAGATCTCTCTTCAAGACCATACCCCTTCCAGTGAATCAGGTACTGCAAGGAATTACGCACATTCCTGACATCCACTATCTTAGACACCACATACTCGACAGCATCATTAACAAGAACCGGCGGACGCGAGGCTTTCGATGGTACTACCGGTTCAAAATACTTTTTAAGTAGAGATTTATGGAACACATTATAAATGTGGAATGACTCGGGCAGCTCCAACCTAAAAGATACCGGGTTAATCACTTCCGTGATCTTATATGGTCCAATAAAATGAGGAGCAAATTTTCTAGAAGCTACCTTGAGAGATAGATTCTTGGAGGACAACCATACTTTATCTCCAACCTGAAAGTTCACCCCCCTTGAAAGTCTCCTATCGGCCTTGAGTTTTTGAGAATTTTAAGCCTTTTCTAGGTTCGATTGAACCCGGGCCCAAACTGTGCACAGTTCGGAGGAGAGTTTATCCGCTTCAGGGTTAGAGGAGGAGACGGATGACCCAGAATGAAAATGGGGATGAAAACCATGGTTACAAAAGAAAGGGGAGACCCCAGCCGAAGAATTGACACGGTTATTCAAAGCGAATTCAGCCAACGGAAGGAATTTGACCCATAATTGCTGGTCATCAGCAACATACAACCTCAAGAATTGTTCCACAGACTGATTAAGGCGTTCAGTCTGCCCATTACTCTCAGGATGGTAGGCGGAAGAAAAAGACAATGAAATTTTACATATTTGACAGAAGGCCCTGTAGAATTTGGACACAAACTGCACACCCCTGTCAGAAACAATATTTTCCGGGATGCCATGTAAACGAACAATCTCTCACAAAAATAGACGCCAGGGTTTTAGCATTCGGAAGTTTAGACAGGGGCATGAAATGAACCATCTTGCTAAACCTATCGACTACCACTCAAACCACAGTATTACCCTCCGCCAGCGGTAGGTCAGTTATAAAGTCCATCGAGATATGGGACCAGGGTCTACTGGGAATGGGTAGGGGTCGTAGGTTACCAGCAGGGCGAGTCCTAGGTGTCTTAGACCTGGCACAAACCTCACAGGCTGACACGTAGGACTTGACATCCCTGGTCAGAGTGGGCCACCAATAAGATCTAGAAATCAGATCCTTAGTGCCCTCAAAACCCGGATGTCCACAAAAGGCAGAATCGTGACACTCCCCTAACAGCTGGAGAGAAAATTGTACGGGAACAAACAACTTATCTGTTGGGGTGGATGCCGGTGCCAGATGTTGTTCAGCCTTAATGCGGGCCGAGATATTCTGGGTTAGAGCCGCTAAGAAGATGTTTGCTGGTAGGATGGATTCAGGCGGCGTCTCAGTGGGTTGAAAAGCATGGAAGCTCCGAGATAATGCGTCTGCCTTCACATTTTTACTTCCCGGCCTGAACGTAATGGAGAAATCAAAACGGGTAAAAAACAGAGCCCATCGGGCTTGTCGGGGATTCAACCTCTTAGCCGACTCGAGAAACATTAGGTTTTTATGATCAGTGACAACAGTTACTCGATGCCTTTCCCCCTCCAAAAAATGCCTCCACTCCTCAAATGCCCATTTAATAGCCAGCAGCTCCCTATTCCCTATGTCGTAGTTTCTCTCCGTGGGAGAGAATTTCCTGCAGAAGAAGGCACACAGTCTCAGGTTAGTGAGGCTAGCAGGTCCTTGTGAAAAGACTGCTCCTGCGCCGTCCTCGGACGCATCCACCTCCACAATAAAGGGTCTCTCCTGATCAGGCTGGATCAGAATGGGGGCGCTATTAAATGCCTTTTTTTAAGGTTTCAAATGAAGATATGGCCTTGGTAGACCAATTCTCCAAATCCGCCCCTTTCTTAGTAAGGTCGGTCAATGGCTTAGCAATTACAGAAAAATTCATGATAAATTTACGATAGTAATTAGCGAAACCCAAAAATCTTTGTAAAGCCTTTAAGGATGAAGGCCTTACCCATTCCTTAATTGCTAAAACCTTACCAGGATCCATCTTAAAGGCGTGAGGAGTCAAAACATGCCCTAGAAACAGTATCTCCTGTACACCAAAGACACATTTCTCTTGCTTAGCGGATAGCTGGTTCTCCCTCAACACCTTTAATACTTGTTTGACATGAGACACATGAGATTCGAAATCAGGAGAGAATATCAAAATGTCATCAAGATAGACAATAATAAACTTACCTAAGAACTCCCTGAGAATATCGTTCATTAAGTTTTGGAACACAGCTGGGGCATTGCTGAGTCCAAAAGGCATCACCTGATATTCAAAGTGTCCTATCAGAGTATTGAACGCTGTCTTCCATTCGTCTCCCTCCTTGATTCGGATTAGATTGTATGCCCCTTTCAGGTCAATCTTTGAAAACCAGGTTGCCCCCAAAACCTGGTTAAATAAATCCGGAATCAATGGGAGAGAGTATCTATTTTGGACAGTGATCTTACTCAATCTCCGGTAATCAATACAAGGCCTAAGACAACCATCCTTCTTTTTAACAAAGAAAAACCCTGCTCCCATAGGAGAGACTGAAGGTCTAATATGCCCTTTAGCAAGGCTCTCCTTAATATAATCTTCCATAGCCTTGCGTTCGGGCCCTGAAAGATTATAAATTAGCCCTTTAGGAAATTCGGCACCCTCTATTAGCTCTATGGCGCAATCATAAGGTCTATGGGGGGGGGGGGGGGGTAGAACCTCTGGAGTAGGGGATGAGAATACCTCAGAAAATTCTTTAATAACTGAGGGTAATGTATTAGACCTTACTGAAACCTCTGCCTGGACCACAGACAAGCATGAGTCACACTTAGGTTCCCATTTCCCCAACTCTCCTTTGGACCAATCAATTGTGGGGTTATGTAAACGGAGCCAAGGCAACCCTAGTACCACCTTAACAGGTAGGTTCTCCAGGACTAAAAGAGAACATCTCTCAGAGTGGCACACACCCACGGTCAGAGAAATTTCAGAGGTACATGACCTCACCGTACCACCCATCAGGGGAGTAGCCATGACATGTATAGGTGTAGGTAAAGCAAACATTGGAATACCCAATTTACTAGCAAATTCAAAGTCAATAAAGCTGGCCGCTAAACCGGAATCAATAAAGGCCTAAAGCTTATATTTAGAAAAATCAGGGTGTACCTGGTCTTTAGGTTGTCTTGCCTTAGGAGACTTGTCAGAGAGGACCCTCTTAGGACACTTGTTGATCCAATGGCCAGGATCTCCACAGTAGAAGTACTCTCCGCGTCTGCGACGAAGATTACCCTGGGTCATGCCAACCTGCATGGGTTCCTCGGTGGAGACCTCAGTGTTGTCCCTGGAAAAGGCCTCTGGCTGGACCACCATCTGAGAACAGAACTGTCGTTCTTGTCGTCTCTCTCTAACTCGTCGGTCAAGTCGGACAACTAGGGTCATCATCTCCTCTAAGGTCTCTGGAATTTGATAACTGACTAATAGGCCTTTTAAATTATTAGACAGACCAGACCTAAACTGACTCTTCAGGGCTGGTTCATTCCATCCTGAGGGGACGCACCACCGTCTGAATTGGGTGCAATACTCCTCCGCAGGGAGATGGCCCTGAACCAGTGACCTAAGAGCCGTCTCGGCTACCAGAGCCCTGTCTGGTTCGTCATAGAGGGTACACAGGGCCTGAAAAAAAACCTTCACAGAAGTCAGACAACTGGCCCCAGGAGGTAGCGAGAATGCCCAGGCCTGGGGATCACCCTGTAGTAGAGAAATGATAATCCCCACGCGTTGGCTCTCGGGACCGGAGGACACGGGGCACAAACGGAAGTAGAGTTTGCAACTCTCCTTAAAGGAGAGAAACCTCTTCCGGTCGTCAGAAAAGGGTTCTGGGAGCTTGATCTGGGGTTCAAAATGTGGACTGGAGGGCAGAGGAGTGGAAGAACCTTGCCCTAACTCAAAAGAACAGAGTTTCTCTCCTAGCTTCTGCACCACCTGTGTCAAGCTAGAGACATGGTCAGTCAGGGTAGTCATGATACAGTGGTTATTGGGCCTGTTAATCTGTAACGGTCACGTCCACACACACACAGGGGGAAGGATAGTGACCACTGCGCTCCACCCTCACCCCTGGCCCTGCCTACTTGCCTCACGAGTCCTGATGACAGGGGACAACTGGACGACAGTCCCTAACTTAGGATATGTGCAGGGAAGACAGACAAGACAAAATACGGAACATGAACGGACCGAGTCAGAACCAAGAGAGCTACGCAGTACAAAGGATTAAGCAAAGAATGGTCAGGAGAAGCCGGGGTCAAATACCAGGAGAGCAGAGAAGTACAAGAGGAGTCCTAAGAGAGTAGTCAGGTGGGAGCCGAGGTCACAATACCAGGACGGATGCGCAGTACAGGAGGAGCAGGCAAAGGATCGTCAGGGAACAGGATCAGGTAAGTATTCAGTAGTCCAACAAATAGCCAGGAACCTAGAAATTAACAGGCAACCTGTGGCCAGCAGGCTGCCTGTATTTATAGTGGGGAGTGAGGGTCATGTGACGTGGCCAGCGTCACATGACCGACAGACCAACCAGTCGAGCACCGAGTGATCAGCTCGGCGCTCAAGGCAGACTAGGAGCAGGGAGCCACCCAGCTAGTAAAGCCGCCCTGGGAATGAGGTCAAACACAGATCCTCATTCCCAAAGCTAAGCAACAGGTCTGCAGGTAATGGGGGACCGAGTGCACCTTCGGAACCCTGTGACACTCCTTCTCCATGGCCAGGGCTCTGGCAGTAGAAGCAGGGAGTATCTTGGAGGTTAATAACAGTCTGAGTAATTTCATTTTTTAACCCTAAAGCAGGACCTCCCTTGCTATGATGGAAGAAGAAAAGACACACAAATCTGCAGAGAGAGAGATGGTAGCACCAGTTCTGGCAAAATCTAAGAAAATGCTGACTAAAATAAAGAACAAGGAATGTGCCTTATGTAAAACAGCTCTTTTGTCATCTTATGACAAAAAGTTATGTCAGCACTGTATTGATAAGACTATTTCGGACGAATCCCCATCCCTCTTGGAGAATGCTAAAACACTAATTTGGATGGAAGTTAAAAATATGTTTAAAACCAGTAAGAAACTTAAAGTGACGCAAAGGACAACATATCTCAAGACAATTCTTCTGGCGACGGTGAATCCGCTCTGGATACCTTTTCTTCAGAATCATCTTCAGAAGAAGAAATTGTAGAAAGTAGAAAGAGCCTTTTTTCCTCCTGAAAATACGGATAGATTCTTAAAAGTTATTAGATCCACTATGAACATTGAAGAAGTTAAGGTAGATAAGTTGGTAGCAGACTCTTTGTTTGAAGGGTTGTATAATAGTGTTCTTTCCCTAATTCAAAAGGAATGGAAGAAACCATGTAGGAAGGTTTTTATTTCAAAAACATTTAAACGATTCGGAAGGCGATGTTGGTCCTGGGATCCCTAGTATCCTGTATTCCGGCGGTCGAATGGGCTCAGCTACATTCTCGTCAATTACAGAGAGAAATATTGACGACCTTCAAGAAGAGCAAAGGAATTCTAGATGTCAGACTACAAATCTCAAGAACAACAATGAAGAGTCTAGCCTGGTGGGAGGACAGACAAAATCTGATACAGGGTGTCCCATGGACCTATCCAGATCCGATAGTTATAACTACAAATGCAAGCACCTGGGGGTGGGGAGCTTATGTTCAGGGTCACAGTTTTCAGGGTCAGTGGTCACTGAGTCAAATACGCTTTTCCTCTAACAGAAAAGAGCTTTTGGCAGTGAGATTGGCTATAGAAGCTTCTCAATCCCTAATAGGTTCGGGCTATGTCAGAGTCCTATCAGATAATCAGACTACAGTAGCCTATATAAATCACCGGGGGGGACAAAGTCGGTTAAAAGTCGGCAAAACGATTGTTGAAAAAACTAGAGGGGCAGGTCAGTCATATTTCAGACATACATATAAAAGGTAAAGAAAATATTCAAGTCGACTTCCTGAGCAGGTATCCTTTAACACAGGGAGAATGGTCCTGTCTTCTCCATGATCACAACATTATGGGGCATGCCCGTGATAGACCTGTTCGCCTAATTTCCGAACAAAAAAGTAGATCTATTCTGTTCCTTGGATCCGAGGGAATCCCCTTATGAGGTGGATGCCCTTCTCCTGAAATAGGACTACTCACTGGCCTATGCCTTCCCCCCTTTCCAAATACTACCATTGGTTCTGAAAAAAATCAGAAAGGACAGGGCAAAAGTAATTCTGATTGCTCCATTGTGGCCAAAGAGAGCATGGTTCACTCCTCTTAGAATAATGTCAGAATCAGACCCTTGGATACTTACGGAGATTCCCGATCTGCTGTCCAAGAGTCCGGTTTTCCATCCAGCAGTAAAGGGTCTGCATTTAGCAGCATGGAATTTGAAAGGGGTCTAGTAATAAAAAAAAGGGGTTTTCACAGTAGATGATTGCTACACTTCTTAAGAGTAGAAAATCGGTGACGATTTCTATCTATGCCAGGACATGGAGGAAATTTATAGAATGTTGTAAAATCAATCCTGATAACCGGCCTGATTCGATTCCTATTTCCTATGTTCTGGAATTTCTTTAAAAAGGGCTGACTTTGGGGTTAGCTAAAAACACATTAAAGGTGCAGGTTTCTGCCCTTTCGATACATTTTGAAGAAAATGTTGCCTCTGATCCTTGGATAGTTAGGTTCTTTAGAACAGTAGATAGGATGGCCCCAGTTTTTTCCCTGAAGGTTCCTTCGTGGTATCTGAATCTAGTTCTAGGAGCTCTGAAGCAGCCACCTTTTCAGCCTATTAAATCGTCCAATATCAAACATCTTACCTATAAAATGATTTTACTAGTAGCACTCAACACGGCCAGGAGAGTAGGCGAGTCACATGCTATTCTAGAGGATAGAATTATTATTCAACCTGACCTGGCCTTCTTACCCAAAGTTTCCTCCAAATTTCATAGATCACAGGAAATTGTGCTTCCCCAGTTTTTTGCCAATCCTAAAACCCCAAAAGAAGAAGAATTTCATACATTGGATGTAAGACAATGTTTATTACATTATCTGAAATCTAGGGAGGGGTGGCAAAAATCTTCAGCCTTGTTTGTCCTCTTGTCTGGGCCAAATAAGGGTAAGAAGGCTACCAAAGGTAACTTGTCTAGTTGGATCAGACTTTGTATATTTCAAGCTTACTTGGAGGCTGGTCTTTCTCCTCCAATCTCAGTGAAGGCTCATTCCATTTGTTCTGTCTCCACTTCTTGGGCAGAAAGATCTGGTGCAACTATTGAACAAATCTGTAGAGCTGCCACATGGTCTTCTCCCTGTACCTTTTTCAAGCACTATTGTATGGACCTAAACTCTTCCTCTGATTAGTATTGAGCGCGAATATTCGAATAGCAAATTTTAATCTCGAATATCAACACTTCGAGAATTCGCGAATATTTAGCCCCAGGGAGCTGCTGCTACTGTCTCCTGCCGCGATTCCACCCACAATACATATTCATTTTGCACCACTTGAAGGGATTGTCCGGGGTCATAGAGGCATGATGATTTCATGAGAAGGGGCCCCACGCTTGTCCATGGCTTGCGTCTGTTATGCGGCCGAGCTGCAATATTGCGCGCAACCTGTGGACAGGTGTGGCACTGTTGGGAAGGAAGCACCCACCTTTTTCTGGTCCCGGAGAACCCCCTTTAAAACTTGTGTCTTCCCATGTGGCATTAGAGACTTGCTTCCTGCCCTAATTCCGGATCAGGAACCACTTCTCATTCACTTAGCCTGGGGCGGCAGGGTGGGGGACGCACATTGCCGCGGGAGGGAGGAGAAGCGCAGACCCCCAAAAGAAGAACAATTTCATACATTGGATGTAAGACAATGTTTATTACATTATCTGAAATCTAGGGAGGGGTGGCAAAAATCTTCAGCCTTGTTTGTCCTCTTGTCTGGGCCAAATAAGGGTAAGAAGGCTACCAAAGGTAACTTGTCTAGTTGGATCAGACTTTGTATATTTCAAGCTTACTTGGAGGCTGGTCTTTCTCCTCCAATCTCAGTGAAGGCTCATTCCATTTGTTCTGTCTCCACTTCTTGGGCAGAAAGATCTGGTGCAACTATTGAACAAATCTGTAGAGCTGCCACATGGTCTTCTCCCTGTACCTTTTTCAAGCACTATTGTATGGACCTAAACTCTTCCTCTGATTAGTATTGAGCGCAAATATTCGAATAGCAAATTTTAATCTCGAATATCAACACTTCGAGAATTCGCGAATATTTAGCCCCAGGGAGCTGCTGCTACTGTCTCCTGCCGCGATTCCACCCACAATACATATTCATTTTGCACCACTTGAAGGGATTGTCCGGGGTCATAGAGGCATGATGATTTCATGAGAAGGGGCCCCACGCTTGTCCATGGCTTGCGTCTGTTATGCGGCCGAGCTGCAATATTGCGCGCAACCTGTGGACAGGTGTGGCACTGTTGGGAAGGAAGCACCCACCTTTTTCTGGTCCCGGAGAACCCCCTTTAAAACTTGTGTCTTCCCATGTGGCATTAGAGACTTGCTTCCTGCCCTAATTCCGGATCAGGAACCACTTCTCATTCACTTAGCCTGGGGCGGCAGGGTGGGGGACGCACATTGCCGCGGGAGGGAGGAGAAGCGCAGACACCCAACAGGTCAGGCCCGTTCGGTCAGCGCTTACACAAGTCCAACACCCACGTATTTTGATGAGACTGCTTCAAATATTAGCGTCAGTTGCTGCGAATTCAGGACTTAGCTACCATGCGGCCTATCTCCTCCTGCAGAGGAGAGACATAGAGACTAGAGTTGAGCGAACCCGAACTGTAAAGTTCGGGTTCGTACCGAACTTTAGGTTTTTCGGTCCCCAGTCCCGAACCCGAACATTTCCGTAAAAGTTCGGGTTCGGTGTTCGGCGATTTTTAATGGCGCTTTTTGAAAGGCTGCAAAGCAACCAATCAACAAGCGTCATACTACTTGCCCCAAAAGGCCATCACAGCCATGCCTACTATTGGCATGACTGTGATTGGCCAACTGCAGCATGTGACCCAGCCTCTATTTAAGCTGGAGTCACTTAGCGCCGCCCGTCACTCCGCTCGGATTAGTGTAGGGAGAGGCTGCAGCTGCTGTGAGGGAGAGATCGGGAAGCGATCTTATCAAGAACTGGTTTGTGTACTCAGCGATCTACAGAAAAAGTGTTTTGTGGGTGCAGTGCACAATTTTTTTAAGCCTGCCCTGAGTCAACTACTGCTAAAAACAAACTTTTTTTTCTTCATTTCATCAATATCAATACCTGATCGGCAGCCATTTTATGCAACGGTAGTGCATAAATTGCCGTTCCAGGAATTGCCGTTCCAGGAATGTAGTGTATGCCCTCCTTTGTCCTTGTGAGAAGATCTATGTGGGCCAGACCATGCAGGAGCTGAGAAAGAGAGTCCAGCAGCATACATCAAACATTCGGTTGGCAGCAAGAGATAGAAGTAAGGACAAACCACTTACATCAGTGGCAGCTCACTTTTTGGACCACCACAATGGTAGGTACAATGACGTACGGGTGGTTGGATTGGATTTGGTTCGGAGTAACATCAGGGGCACACATATCTCCAGGTGTTTGCTCCGTTCTGAATCAAGATGGATATTTAACCTTGGTTCACAATCCCCAGGGGGTCTTAATGAGGAACTCACTTTCACTGGTTTCTATATGTAGGCCCATTTTCTAATTTTATGGGCCTATGTATTACATTGTTTGTTTTTCCTCACCTCTTTTGTTTTCTTTTGTTTCACAACAGCATATGTTCATTGCATTCTTATATATCTTTTTAGGATCACAAGATTGGTGTCCACTGGGATACAGGACCTACCGCACTACGGATTTTCCCCTCCTGGATCCTTTTCGTCTTCACTATTATTACATATGATTAACTTATTATTGTTATAATTGGTGTTTTCGCACTCTCATTGACCTCGAGTGATTGGACTCGGAATGTTTTGCAACATGTGACTCTAATGACCCTGGGTCATGAATATTCACACTATTTCCTTCCCCTCCTCTAGGCCCTCTTTCTGGCTACCTCATACTCCCTCTTGTCTGAGGGATTAACCGTATTGTCATCTTATTGTACATTTATATGTATGTTTTGGTTCACTTTTGTTTATTTCATGGTTTGTCTGAGAATGTTTTTTTATGGACAAACATAGGATCCAATAACAATTGGTTATTAAGAATGTATCCTTGGACGTTCTCTTTTTATATATGCGCCTGCGCTTACTGGCCGTTTGTCCCGGTGCATGGTCCTCACCCTGTGATGTGCAGAATGTGCATGAGATCACCCCCTTTTTATAAGATTGCTCATCATGTAAAGTGGTTCATGGAGGATTTCTTTGGGTGTTATTGCAAGAATTTTATGGTCTTATGGTATATCTTATTTGTATACATTACTCGTGCATGAGTAAGCACTGATTCGCACACCCTTTTTTTAGACTATATTATGGGATATTATATCATGTTATGTGTGTTTTTTGATCACGGATGTGAGAACATATATATATATTTTTTAATACTATTGTATAGCAGATATGAATTTTGTATGTCAAAGGTTACATTGCACCCGTAATAATTGTAATTGTATACACATGTATTTATTTATCTATTTATTTATACAAACTGCCAATTTGTGGGGTACAATAATTGTGCAAACTATTATGGCTATTATGCATTTTAAAATCTGAATCCCTCTATGATCATGTATGAGTAAACGCATCTGGATGATCATACTGTACAAAATTGATGCTCAAGTTATTATATCCGCACTATATCATAATTGTATGACTATGTATATATATATATGTATATTGTTTTGGGGATATGTAATAATTATGAATTGGCTAATGGTCATTCATGTGCACTCCATGAACAGATATTCAATGCCTGTTGCGCCTGCTCTCATGCGCGCTTTGCGCTTCGCCGGGACTTAGCTGCGGTGTGACTCCCGGATATGACGTCAGTCGTCCCACTGCGTTTCCGCTGTTTGGAACGCACCGTGGCGCCGATGTCTGTTCCGGGAGCCATTTTGCGCATGCGCACCTACTATGACAACACGCCGGCTCCCCGGCGGTCGCAGGTGCGCTCGGACCATGCACCGGGACCCATACAGGTGACACTCATCTGTGGCTCCCCTCTGACCTCTTGACCTAATGAGCTTCCAACAGGTATGACCACAACTGATTCCCATTTATGTAATTTGATACTTGATCTTACTCACTATATAGGATGTGTCCCTAGCATTCAAATGCACATGGACCTCTGAGGAAGCTAGTCCAGGCACTAGCGATACGCGTCAGGTTTTCTGTGCACTCCTCTTGGATGGGTTTTGTATGCTCTGTGTGTTATCATTATGTTTGTGCCACTACTATAGGATTGAGGGAGTCTTTTCAGGGATTATATTGCTTATCCGTTTATGCATAGGCTCCCTATGTGGTATTACATTATGCATATATATATTCTTATTGTACCATCCTTGGGGTTTGCCCCATGTACATGTTTTTAATCTTTATATATTCTAATAAATTGTATTTTTGAGGTGCGGCCACTGTTTGGTATTTCTTTGTCTTGTTTTTTCTATGTTTGCAACATATACCAGGCCAGCACTCTTGCATTATTATTGGTGTGCCCCCCGTGCCTTAGGATGGTAGTGCACCAGCAAAGGCTATCTGCAAGTCCAGAAATACAGCTTTTTTCTTACTGGGGTGAAAAAACCCTCTGATATACTGCACATCTGTGATTACACGTGCATAAGTGATTGTCACATTAAGGCCAGAAATACAGCTTTTTTCTTACTGGGGTGAAAAAACCCTCTGATATACTGCACATCTGTGATTACACGTGCATAAGTGATTGTCACATTAATGCCAGAAATCCTGCTTTGGCATACTGGGGTGAAAAAAACCCTCTGATATATTGCACATCTGTGATTACACATGCATAAGTCACTGTCACATTTAGGACAGAAATACAGCTTTTTGGTTAGGGTGAAAAAACCCTCTGATATACTGCACATCTCTGATTACACGTGCATAAGTGATTGTCACATTAAGGCCTCATGCACACGACAGTATTTTTTTGCGGTCCGCAAAAAGCTGTTCCGTTGTTCCGTGATCCGTTTCCGTTTTTGTTTCCGTGTGTCTTCCTTGATTTTTGGAGGATCACCAGACATGAAAAGTGAAAAAAAAATCTAAGTCAAGTTTGCTTGCAAATCATAGGAAAAAAACGGACGCGGACGCGGATGACAATCTTGTGTGCCTCAGTCTTTTTTCACGGACCCATTGACTTGAATGGGTCCGCGAACCGTTGTCCGTGAAAAAAATAGGACAGGTCATATTTTTTTGACGGACTGGAAACGGATGACAAACGGTGCATTATCCGAGTTTTCAACGGACCCATTGAAAGTCAAAGGGTCCACAGAAAATCATGGAAAACGGAACAACGGACACGGAACACAACAACGGTCGTGTGCATGAGGCCTAAGGCCACAAATACAGCTTTTTTCTTACTAGGGTGAAAAAACCCTCTGATATACTGCACATCTGTGATTTCACGTGCATAAGTCACTGTCACATTTAGGACAGAAATACAGATTTTTGGTTATGGTGAAAAAACCCTCTGATATACTGCACATCTGTGATTACACATGCATAAGTCACTGTCACATTTAGGACAGAAATACAGCTTTTTGGTTAGGGTGAAAAAAACCTCTGATATACTGCACATCTGTGATTACACATGCATAAGTCACTGTAACATTTTGGACAGAAATACAGCTTTTTGGTTAGGGTAAAAAAAAACTCTGATATACTGCACATCTGTGATTACACGTGCTGAAGTGATTGTCACATTAAGGCCAGAAATACAGCTTTTTTCTTACTGGGGTGAAAAAACCCTCTGATATACTGCACATCTGTGATTACACGTGCATAAGTGATTGTCACATTAAGGCCAGAAATCCTGCTTTGGCATACTGGGGTGAAAAAAGCCCTCTGATATATTGCACATCTGTGATTACACGTGCATAAGTTACTGTCACATTTAGGACAGAAATACAGCTTTTTGGTTAGGGTGAAAAAACCCTCTGATATACTGCACATCTGTGATTACACATGCATAAGTCACTGTCACATTTAGGACAGAAATACAGCTTTTTGGTTAGGGTGAAAAAACCCTCTGATATACTGCACATCTCTGATTACACGTGCATAAGTGATTGTCACATTAAGGCCTCATGCACACGACAGTATTTTTTTGCGGTCCGCAAAAAGCTGTTCCGTTGTTCCGTGATCCGTTTCCGTTTTTGTTTCCGTGTGTCTTCCTTGATTTTTGGAGGATCACCAGACATGAAAAGTGAAAAAAAAATCTAAGTCAAGTTTGCTTGCAAATCATAGGAAAAAAACGGACGCGGACGCGGATGACAATCTTGTGTGCCTCCGTCTTTTTTCACGGACCCATTGACTTGAATGGGTCCGCGAACCGTTGTCCGTGAAAAAAATAGGACAGGTCATATTTTTTTGACGACTGGAAACGGATGACAAACGGTGCATTATCCGAGTTTTCAACGGACCATTGAAAGTCAAAGGGTCCGCAGAAAATCACGGAAAACGGAACAACGGACACGGAACACAACAACGGTCGTGTGCATGAGGCCTAAGGCCACAAATACAGCTTTTTTCTTACTAGGGTGAAAAAACCCTCTGATATACTGCACATCTGTGATTACACGTGCATAAGTGATTGTCACATTAAGGCCAGAAATCCTGCTATGTCATACTGGGGTGAAAAAACCCTCTGATATACTGCACATCTCTGATTACACGTGCATAAGTGATTGTCACATTTAGGCCAGAAATACGCCTTTTTGGTTACTGGGGTGAGAAAAGCCTCTAATATATTGCACATCTGGGATTACACGTGCATAAGTGAGTGTCACATTTAGGCCAGAAATATGCATTTTTGGTTACTGGGGTGAAAAAAGCCTCTGATATATTGCACGTCTGGGATAAGACATGCATAAGTGAGTGTCACATTTAGGCCACAAATACCGCTGTCATACAGAGTAAAAAAAAAAAAAATTGAGTGCAATACCCTACATCAGGGTTTTTATTGGCGAGTTAATTTTTTTTAACAGACTTAGCCACTTTTTACTTTGCTTTGTAAACGCTAACTATGAGGCAAACATCTAATAAGGGACGCGGTCATGGTCGTGGTGGTGGTGGAGCCTCTTGTGCATGGAGAGGACGTGGCCGTTCTGCCACAGCTACACGTCCTACTGAACCTACTACCTCAGGTCCCAGTAGCCGCCAGAATCTACAGGGATATTTGGTCGGGCCTAATGCCGTTCTAAGGATGGTAAGGCCTGAGAAAGTACAGGCACTAGTCAATTGGGTGGCCGACAGTGGATCCAGCACGTTCACATTATCTCCCACCCAGTCTTCTGCAGAAAGCGCACAGGTGGCGCCTGAAACCCATGCCCATCAGTCTGTCACATCACCCCCGTGCATATCAGGGAACCTGTCTGAGCCTCAAGTCATGCAGCAGTCTCTTATGCTGTTTGAAGACTCTGCTGGCAGGGTTTCCCAAGGGCATCCACCTAGCCCTTCCCCAGGGGTGGAAGACATAGAATTCACTGACGCACAACCACTTATGTTTCCTGATGAGGACATGGGAATACCACCTCAGCACGTCTCTTATGATGACGAAACACAGGTGCCAACTGCTGCATCTTTCTGCAGTGTGCAGACCGAAAATGATTACTGGGTGGAAGACGATGCAGGGGACGATGAGGTCCTAGACCCCACATGGAATAAAGGTCGTGCCACTGACTTTCAGAGTTCGGAGGAAGAGGCAGTGGTGAGACTGAGCCAACAGCGTAGCAAAAGCGGGAGCAGGGTGCAAAAGCAGAGCAGCCATCGCCAAAACAGTTAGCCTGCTACTGGCCACCGTCACCAGGGATCGAGCACATCAAAGGCAGCTTCAAGGAGTTCCCTGGCATGGCACTTCTTCACACAATGTGCTGACGACAAGACCCGAGTGGTTTGCACGCTGTGCCATCAGAGCCTGAAGTGAGGCATTAACGTTCTGAACCTTAGCACAACCTGCATGACCAGGCATCTACATGTGAGACACGGGCTGTAGTGGAGTAAGCACCTTCAAAACCAAGAAAGGGCTCAGGCCCCACTGCTCCCTCTTCTGCTGCTACCTCGGCCTCTTCCTCCGCCTCTGGAGGAACGTTGGCACCTGCCGCCCAGCAAACAGAGGATGTGCCACCAACAACACCACCTCCGTCACCAAGCATCTCCACCATGTCACACAGAAGCGCTCAGCTCTCCATCTCACAAACCTTTGAGAGAAAGCGTAAATTCCCACCTAGCCACCCTCGATCCCTGGCCATTAATGCCAGCATTTCTAAACTGCTGGCCTTTGAAATGCTGTCATTCAGGCTGGTGGAGATGGACAGCTTCAAATAGCTCATGTCGCTTGCTGTCCCACAGTACGTCGTTCCCAGCCGCCACTACTTCTCCAGGAGAGCCGTGCCCTCCCTGCTCAACCAAGTATCGGATAAAATCAAGTGTGCACTGCGCAACGCCATCTGTGGCAAGGTCCACCTAACCACAGATACGTGGACCAGTAAGCACGGCCAGGGACGCTATATCTCCCTAACTGCACACTGGGTAAATGTAGTGGCGGCTGGGCCCCAGGCAGAGAGCTGTTTGGCGCATGTCCTTCCACCGCCAAGGGTCGCAGGGCATCATTCTTTGCCTCCTGTTGCCTCCTCCTCTTCTTCCACCTCCTCATCCGGTCAGAGACAGACCTTCACCACCAACTTCAGCACAGCCCGGGGTAAACATCAGCAGGCCGTTGGAACTGGCCCCACACTGCGCAGGAGTTGTGGCGGGGTATACAACAACAGACCAATGAGTGGTTGCTGCCAGTGGGACTCAAGCCCGGCTTGGTGGTGTGCGATAATGGGCGAAATCTCGTTGCAGCTCTGGGACTAGCCGGTTTGACGCACATCCCTTGCCTGGCGCATGTGCTGAATTTGGTGGTGCAGAAATTCATTCACAACTACCCCGACATGTCTGAGCTGCTGCATAAAGTGCGGGCCGTCTGTGTGCACTTTCGCCTGTCAGCGCTGCAGCGTAACTTCGGCCTTCCCGCCCACTGCCTCATATGCGACGTACCCACCAGGTGGAACTCCACCTTGCACATGCTGGAGAGACTGTGCGAGCAGCAGCAGGCCATAGTGGAGTTTTAGCTGCAGCACGCACGGGTGAGTTGCACTGCGGAACAGCACCACTTCACCACCAATGACTGGGCCTCCATGCGAGACCTGTGTGCCCTGTTGCGCTGTTTCGAGTACTCCACCAACATGGCCAGTGGTGATGATGCCGTTAGACACTTCTATGTCTCCTTGAGAAAACACTTAGGGCGATGATGGAAAAGGATGTGGCCCAGGATGAGGAGGAGGAAGAGGGGTCATCTCTAACACTTTCAGTCCAGTCTTTTAGAAGTGGCTCAGAAAGAGGATTTTTGCAACAGCATAGGCCAGGTACAAATTTGGCCAGCCAGGGCCCACTACTGGAGGACAAGGAGGATGAGGATGAAGCATGTTCACAGCAGGGTGGCATCCAACGCAGCAAATTGTCCACATGGCCAGAACTTGCCCTGTATGCCTTGGAGGTGCTGGCCTGCCCTGCAGCCAGTGTACACTCTGAACGTGTATTTAGCACGGCAGGAGGCTTTATTACATACAGACGCAGCCGCCTGTCCATAGCCAAGGTGGACAAGCTCACGTTCATTAAAATGAACCAGGCTCACATCCCACAAGACTTGTCTGTACCTTGTGCAGAATAGACATTTATACCACCATCAAACATACATTCTTGTACTCAAGTCAAGTGCAATGATTCTTTGTTTTCTTTTTTTTATTTGTCCCAATATTTTGGGGGCTACCTACCCAATAAAAAATAAAAAAAAAACATTGTTGGTTACCTGTTCCTCCTCCATTGCTGCCTCCACCTACAACACCACATTCACCGCCTCCTCAAGCTCCGACTCCATATCCACCTCCTTTTCTGAGTTGCAGGTTAATTATTTGTAATTTTTTGTTATTTTATTTCATTTTAAGTTATTTCCCTATCCACATTTGTTTGCAGAGCAGTTGCCATGCTCTTAAGCACATTTTACTGCCTTTTACATCCCTCTAGCCTTTTCAAGGACTATTTTAGAGCCATTTTAATAAAAAAAAAAAGGCAATTTTAGTGTCCTAAATTGAAAAAAATTCTTATTTTCAATTGTCGGGTGACATTTTACCATTTTTGGCGTATACAAACCCCTGCTGTGCCTGGGTGACAGGGTCCTAAATCTCTCAAAACCCTTTGTTGTATTGCTGAGACCCTCAGGCCATTCAGTCTTCTCCCTTCCTAGAATTATATCCCATCGTGTCGGCCGCGCAAGTCTGGGGCAAAGAATGGAACAACATGCCGGTATCCTTCATCACTGACAACCACACGGTAGTTGACATCCTCACCAAAGGCAGGTCCAGCTCGCAGGTCCAGCGCTTCCTGCGCAAACTCACTTGGCTAGCTCTTAAACATAATTTCCACATCTCTTGTGCCCACATCCAGGGCATAAAGAACGTTGCAGCAGACACCATGTCCCGCCTAAATCTTAACCTTTTCTTTCAGGTCATGCCACAAGCCGAAAAAGTCGGGATAACCCCCCCGGATTTCGATTCCCTGATCTTGGACTAGACAGGCACATATCAGTGGCACAGTCTCTCATCCGCAAGTCCCTGTCCGAGAACTCCACCAGACACTACCAATTAGGTTGGGAGGCATTTAAGGTTTTTTCTCACCTTCATCCTAGGGGCAACACGAGCGATCACGTTCATCATGCTTTCCTGGCATACTGCCACAAAGACCTTCACCTTTCATACAGTACCATCAGGTTGTATTTGTCGCGGGTCCAGCAACACCTCATGATTCGTCACCCCGACAGCAATTCCATTTTTTCCTCCCATGCCATCAAAGCCACATTGCGGGGCATTCAGAAGAGCTCCAACAAGTCCGAACCCACCAGGCAACCTGTCTCAGGGGACTTGTTTAGGAAGATCTCAACCTCTCAAGATGGCAGTCTTTTTGGCCTATTCAGAAGCAGCATTCTCAAAGCTGCCCTCTATTTAAGTTCCTATGGCTTTCTCCGGCCCGGGGAATTTACCAGCACCTCCCCTCATAATTCAGGTCCCGTACTAAGCCAACTCACCCGCAGACACAAGCATTTCATCTTCACCTTACCCATTTCCAAAACCTCGCAAATAGAGCCCCCTGTATGCATCCAATATTTCCCTACTACCAACCCTTGGTGCCCAGTGGCCGTCTTCAACAGTTTACTAACCACCCTAGGCAACTGGGGTCCAGCCAGTCCTGTCCTTCCTTTCCCTTCACGGCCACTCTCGTCCTCGCAGTTCACCAAACTGGTTTAGGGTTCAGGTTTAGGGTTCAACCAAGCCATATCGGGCCATTCGTTCTGGATCGGAGCCGCCTCCGCCGCATCCAAACACGGGGTCCCAGCTCATATCATACGCAAAATGGGTCGATGGAAGTCATCTTGTTTCTCACGGTACATCCCGCATCCAAAAGCCGAGATCGCCAGAGATTTCTCCGACTTGGTACTGTAATGCCACCATCAACAATAAAAGGGTTGTATCATAAACCATTTGCTACTCACATTTTTTGCCCCCTTTATTTGGCCTACTCTCGTCACGTGGCTAAGGGCACACCACTAGCCTACCTAGTTAGATTAGATTCAGACTCGCATGCAGTGGCGGATCCAGGGGGGCAACGGAACAATTGCCCTCCCCCCGAGCTGGCGGCGACGGCGGGGCACAGGGAGATGAACGCTTCCATTGTGGAAGCGTTCATCTCCATAGTCATCTGTATCGCCATCCTCAGGACAGCAATACAGATGACTGTGCTGAGGCAGCGGCAGGGGAGGGAGAGGCGTGTCCCTTTCCCTTCCTCTGATAGGCTGCAGGCACGAGGGGGGCTGTTATTACTGGCACCGGGGGGCTGTTATTACTGGCACAGGGGGGCTGTTATTACTGGCACAGGGGGGCTGTTATTACTGGCACAGGGGGGGGGGCTGTTATTACTGGCACAGGGGGGGGGCTGTTATTACTGGAACAGGGGGGGCGGCTGTTATTACTGACACAGGGGGGGCTGTTATTACTGGCACAGGGGGGGCTGTTATTACTGGCACATGGGGGGGCTGTTATTACTGGCACAGGAAGGGGGCTGTTATTACTAGCATAGGGGGGGCTGTTATTACTGGCACAGGTGGGGGCTGTTATTACTGGCACGGGGGGGCTGTTATTACTGCCACAGGGGGGCTGTTATTACTGGCACAGGGGGGGCTGGTATTACTGGCACAGAGGAAGCTGTTATTACTGGCACGGGGGGGCTGTTTTACTGGCACAGGGGGGGCTGTTATTACTGGCACGGGGGGCTGTTATTAATACTGGCACATGGGGGGGCTGTTATTAATACTGGCACATGGAGGGGCTGTTATTAATACTGGCCCATGAGGGGTCTGTTAATACTGGCACATGACAGGGGGCACTATAGGGGCATCTACTGAGGCCACAAAGAAGGGGTATTTTATATGGGGCGCTCTGTACAGTACAATTTTATACTGAGACAAATTATGATGGCTACTATGGGGAAGGGGGGAGAGGAGTACTATGGGGTCCTCTACGGGGTGCACTAAGAAGGGGTATTTTAGACTTGCAAATTATGGGGGACACTGAGGGCATCTACTGGAGCATTTTATACTGGTACATTATGGGGGGCACTAGGAGGAAGGAGGGTGTGGAGCACTATGGGGGCATTTACTGGGGGCACTATATAGGAGTATTTTATACTGGCACATTATGGGGGCACTATGGGGACATTAGCTCACCTGGGGGCATTACAAGGGGGTATTTTTTGCACTGTCACATTATAAGGAGAATTATTTCTACTGGGGGGCATTATGGTGGGCTTTATTACTACCCCATGGTATGACCCCCTAGTAGCAGCACCAGCCTCTCCCTGCTCTGCTATTCCTCTGCCCCTTCTCCAAATCCTTATTATGAAATCTTTCTCATTAGGATAAAACACAACATCAGCTCCGCCGAGCCCCCGGCCAAAGTGTGGAAGTGGCATCCGAGATCCCCAAGGGCCAAGTCAAGTAATTGTAAGTTTTCATGTGAAATATGTTTGTTATACACACATAGCCTACACTGTGCCACACAATATACAGTATACCGCTACACTGTATAGTCTGTTCTATAAGCATCATTGTTTTGTGGCGGCGGACAGAAAATAATCTGAAAGTGCCCCTCCCGAGACCAGGCTCTGGATCCGCCACTGCTCGCATGCCAGGCTTCGCGCCGTAGCCAGGACCACAAATACAGCAGGCTGAATTCAGCCTGCTTTTGTGGGAGGGGCGTAGGAGGCTTCTTAAGCCCCGCCGCCCAGCACACATGGTGCACGTCCTCTCTCGCCCCACCCTCCCGGCCCTTCTTCATACATCTCCTTCAGGGTATGCCCCCTTTATTTGGCCTACCCTCGTCACGTGGCTAAAGGCACACCACTAGCCTACCTAGTTAGATTAGGTTCAGACTCGCATGCCAGGCTTCGTGCCGTAGCCAGGACCACAAATATATGTATTATTGGTGATTGTGGGTAAATCAGATTATCGGTAAGTGTAATCATCATTATCCTGCCTGTCAAAATCAGTATACTAAACATATATATATTTTATTTTCATGACTATGAAGGCATCAAAACTATGAATTAACACATGTGGAATTATATACATAACAAACAAGTGTGAAACAACTGAAAATATGTCATATTCTAGGTTCTTCAAAGAAGCCACCTTTTGCTTTGATTACTGCTTTACACACTCTTGGCATTCTCTTGATGAGCTTCAAGAGGTAGTCCCCTGAAATGATCTTCCAACAGTCTTGAAGGAGTTCCCATAGATGCTTAGCACTTGTTGGCCCTTTTGCCTTCATTCTGCGGTCCAGCTCACCCCAAACCATCTCGATTGGGTTCAGGTCCGATGACTGTGGAGGCCAGGTCATCTGGCGCAGCACCCCATCACTCTCCTTCATGGTCAAATAGCCCTTACTTTCAAAGTTTTCCCAATTTTTCGGCTGACTGACTGACCTTCATTTCTTAAAGTAATGATGGCCACTCGTTTTCCTTTACTTAGCTGCTTTTTTCTTGCAATAATACAAATTCTAACAGTCTATTCAGTAGGACTATCAGCTGTGTATACACCTGACTTCTCCTCAACGCAACTGATGGTCCCAACCCCATTTATAAGGCAAGAAATCCCACTTATTAAACCTGACAGGGCACACCTATGAAGTGAAAACCATTTCAGGGGACTACCTCTTGAAGCTCATCAAGAGAATGCCAAGAGTGTGCAAAGCAGTAATCAAAGCAAAAGGTGGCTACTTTGAAGAACCTAGAATATGACATATTTTCAGTTGTTTCACACTTGTTTGTTATGTATATAATTCCACATGTGTTAATTCATAGTTTTGATGCCTTCAATGTGAATCTACAATTTTCATAGTCATGAAAATAAAGAAAACTCTTTGAATGAGGTGTGTCCAAACTTTTGGTCTGTACTGTATATATATATACTTTTTTACTGTTATACTACTTTATTTTCTTTGCATCATCATTTTATGACAGCCATAACTTTTTAATATATTTTAATCTGCAGAGCTACGATATATGTATGAGGGCTTGTTTTTTGAGGGACGAAATTTAGATTTTATTGGTACTGTGTTTGTTGTATGTTCCACTTTTTGATCACAGTTTTTTTGGGGGGGATAAAAGGTGACAAAATGGCGAATCATGCATTTTTTTTTCCATTACAGTGATCAACACACACACACATTTTTCATTAATATTTTAATAGTTCTGACATTTTCAGACATGTCGATATCTAATATGTTTTTTTTTTGTTTATATATATTTTATGTAAAATTGGGAAAGAGGGTGATTTAAAAAATATTTTTTTAAACTTTTACAGTGACAACTTTTAATCTTTTTTGGATGCTAAAACATAAGATCTTTTCATCCCTTGTCCTATTCACCCTAATAGAAATCTATTAGGGTGAATAACATTTAATGCGCTCCTTGCTGAGCTGTGTCTTAGGTCTCTTGCACACGACCGTATGGCTTTTTCAGTATTTTGCAGTCCTCAAAAGCTAGATCGCCATTCCCCGTCATTGTGGCCGGGGGTTTGTTGCATGATACAGTCGGCACCTGCCGCATATGGAGTGGGCTCACTGCAGCAGCCCACTCCATACATTCCCTTAGCCACTGTGACCTATTGTTATACCTGATTTATAACGATTCATAACAAATTCATTCATAATTAATCAAATTTCTTTGCAAACTTCAGCAAATTGGCTGAATTAAATTTTTCAAAACTTTACTCAGGTAAAATGGATTTCTGAAAGTCCAGCAAAATGTCTTCTCTATTGATCCCTTTTTATTTCCCACAATGTGTATTCTGAGAAGCCCCCGGAACATTTCCACACATATTAGTTCTTATTTTCCATTTAATTATACTTTATATAGTACTTATTTTTAGGATAGATTCACGCGTAACAAAATTGGAAGCTCAAGATTGCTGAAAATTCAACCTTTTATAGATCTGTCCACCCATACCTTCGAGTGAATTTGGTTGAGGACCTAATCTCTTTTGTAACAGACTGAATACGATATCATAACATGCCAGCAAAACCCATAACAGGCTCCAAACTACATCAAAATCACTGGGTGGTCAGATTATCACAAAATTATGTTTTATTTGTATAAGGCCTGGGCTACACTGTGACTAATTGATTTTAACTATTGAATGATAGCTGCAGTCCACAAGATTGCATTCAACTGAATACATTCATTTGGACTACAGCTGTAGTTAAATAGTTAAAATCAATCAGTCGCACTACAAAAAGTCGTAGTATGGCCCAGGGATAAGATCTTATTCACACAGTGTTTTGGTCAGTGTTTGATCAGTAATTGTGAGCCAAAATATGGTGCAGGTGAAAAACAGAACCAGATGCAAATCTTCCCATTATACCTTTGTATATTAGATTATACCTATCTCTGTGCAGCCTCCACTCCTAGTTTTGGTTCACAATCATCGATGGAAATCACTGACCAAACACTGACCAATACATAGTTGTGTGAATAAGGGCTTAGGCCCCTTGCAGACGAGCGTTCCTCCCACATAGAGACTGCAACACAGCTCCTGGCCTGACCTCCCAGCGCTGGGTCACATAGTATTATATTGATTTATGATGCTATGTAACCCTTATAGTTCTGGAATGTATTGGATAACACTGGCATAATGCTGCCAGTGTTATCCAATACATTCCAGAACTGTAAGGGTTACATAAATCAATATAATGCTATGTGAATCCTATCAGTGCTGGGAGGTCAGGCCGGGTGCTGTGATGCGGACTGGCAAGGGGCCTTAAGCTGGTAATCTTGCATAACACATCTTGAAATATGTTGAGCCAAGAGTAAAGGTTAGGTAGGACACACCTGTATATGTGGATTTTTCTTTCAACTATGGATTTAGCAAGGGAATTGCTGCAGATTTGATGCTTTTCTTTATGAGAAATACACAACAAGTACAAAGTAAATCTGTATCAAAATCTGTATGTGTGTATGCCTTTTAATATTAGCTTCCAAAAATTGTCCCTCATCAGGGGCAGATGGTGTGTACACACACACGCATGGTTTTATGGGGCAAAAACAGTGGCTTGGTGGGACCAAGCGTCCAAAAGTTATGCCGTAATAGAGGCATATGACTACCTATGTTTATACACACATGGTAAAGTTATGAGAAACAGTGGCTTGTTCTGCACAAGCATCCAAAAATTATGCATTAATGGGGAAGATGCCTGCCTGTATTTATACAAGTGTTATTCTAAACAAGCCTGGAGAAGTTTTTCCCTTTTAATTGGAAGCAGCAGTACAGTGTGGATTTGAAAAGTGTAAGGAAATAGTGGCATGTAGCTGCAATAGTAGCGGCAGCAGTAGCAGCGCAGCACGGAACAGAGAAGGCAGTGGATGTAGGTGTGACTGTTTAGGGATATTAGTAGTGGTAGCAGGGATGGCTGTGTAGTGGTAATGGTAGTGGAATAGGAGTAATGGAAGTGTCAGTAGGGGGATTAGCAGCAGGAAGTAGCAGCTGCAGTGGCAGCAGCAGCCATATGGTATAGAACATGATGGTAGGAAGGCAAACAGAAGCATTGGCATGATGGCGGCAGCAACAGCCATTCGGTAGTGAACGTAATTGTGGGCAGGCAGACAGCAACAGTGGCATGATAGCAGCAGAAACAATATGGTATGCAAAATGAAGGTAGGCATACAGACAGTGGCAGCACATGATAGGAGACTATCAGATCTGCTTATTGGCCTCAGCCAGAGTTCCATGAAAATCCTCACGGATCCATGCCTCATTCATTTTGACAAAAGTCATGTTTTGTGACAGAAGTCAACGTTGTCTGTTTGAGTGTCACAATGCCACCTGCCACGCCATGACAATGGATGACGCTGGAGGCTGTGCAAGACAGTACAGAGAGCATACTGGGCCAGTTCCAGCCACTGTTCCAGTCTGGCTGCCAGGAGTCCATTGTGTCATTTCTGTTAGATACTGCGTCTGCCATATAAAACCCTTGTAGTTCACAACCTGAAGACAGAATGGTGATTTAGCTGTCTCAGCATAAGTAGCTGCCTGCCAACTGCCCCCTGATTGACAGGCTGTTTGTCAGCCTCTGAGCCAAACAAGGCAAGCCCTTCCCCTCACTTCCTCCTAGTGTCATGTGATTCTCCATCTTCTTCCTCCCTCTTGGTTTTCCCTGCCAATATTCACAGTAAAATGATGCTATGTGTAATTTTTATGCGATTAGTTAAAAAAAAAAAAAAATCTTCAGATCCCTTTGATGCAGGAATTTTTGTGAAATTTGTGACAAATCAATTTTGTTTAGAATCAATTCTCTCATCTCTAGATCTGACCACTGGGATTCCTATTTAACTGCCAAGTATAGTGCACAGGCTTGACCACTGCTCCATTCATGCAGGGCTATATATGACCCTAATCTTGAGGGGGGTCCCAGCTGTCAGACCCTCACTGATCAGACAATTATCACCTAACCTGTGGAAAGGGAATACTTTTAAATTGTGGCACAATTATGTCCAACATAACAAACTTTAGGATGTACGTGATCTTGTTTTTGTATTTGCACTGTTTTATATTCCATTTATTGGATTTCAGCTCTGCTATATCTGCCACCATTTTATTTGTAAGTAACTAGAGTGCAGCATTGTCATGGAAGTCTTTAGTTTTATCACTGTGGATAATGGCTTCATCTTTATAAATTCCAGACAAAGCTCTTTCCCTTCAATAAATCCATCCTTTAGATACATCTTTATTTATTGTTGTTTTATGCACAGCACAATCTCCTTTAATATTAATCCAAATTACATCTAGCCGAGCCCATGATTTGTAGGAGATTTCTCTTCCTTCTAGGTGCATGACAGTTGTTGAATAATAAATATAACCAGATAGCAATTCATAATTCATTATAGTTGCTAAAATTTACTATATTTAACCATAATTATTTTTACTTACAAAATTAACTCTGTGCATTATATATATATATATATATATATATATATATATATAGATATTTTTTATGTTTTTTTTTTTTCTTCCAGTTTAATAAAACAAAAATAAATTGTGCCTGTAATCATAAATAAAAATCCTCCCATGTGTCAGAATCGCGGGTCATGGACAGTAAATGATACAGAGATTCCATTTTCTTGGAACAGAATAGCGGGAGAAAATGAAGAAAGATGTTACTGACAGGGTGAGGATGATTTGAGCAGGCCAACATTATGAATGATATGTTAAGTGATTGCTTCAGATGGAATCCTTGGATTGCTGCATTCTGCAGATGCTGATTTTCATCTATATTGTTTGTCTTTATCTCTAGAGAGTCAAACCAATATGTGTGAGCTTGCATACATATAAATACATATAAACCTCTCTCTCTCTCTATATATATATATATATATAGCTACACCATCAAATATATAAATAATTAGCATAACAGCATGTTACAGATGATCATTAACTTAACATTTTATGCACATTTTCTATAGTTATTTTTTCGGAGTTGGGTGATCACAAATAATAAACACATGTATGAAAATGTTATAAAAATGAAACAAAATATTGTAGATATATTATGTATTACTCATAAAGATGCTAGAATACACAAAAAGAAGTTTAATTCACACCATAGTCCCTATAGCCCTGCGAGATTGATATTTAGGTGCCAAAAATAAACCAAAACACAAAAAAACTGATGTTTTTTTGGTAATATTGAATACAGAATGAATTATTATTCATTTTGTTTGAATTCCTTATCATGCACTTTTTACCAACAGTCGATCTTATATACAGAATATCGCTGCAAGCATATCTGCTGATCCTAGATTCTTCTGTCTCTCCCTGCATTATTAATGTTAACCCTGCCAAATCCTGATGTGCATTCATCCAGCACTGAGGGAATATGTGTGTATATATATATATATAAATATATATATATATATATATAAAAGTTTTATTATGTTTTACTGTTTTTTAACCACTTACAATTTTTTTTTGCACTTAGGGTTTGTTCACACACTGCAGATTTGTAGTAGAAATCTTTCTTGTATATCTCAGAGGGGTTTCTGTAAAATCAGACTCACAGGCTACACATCTTATTGTATTTTTATGTTGCAGATATTTATGCAACAAATCTGATTAAACTTCCTTGTATGAATATAGCCCTCCTTTAAAAATGAATCATATTGGTAACTGAATTGCCTTTATTATACATAGTGCCAGCCTAGTCCAGGGCCCTGTATGAAAATTACAATCACAATCAGTCCTGTGGGACTGGAAATGTGATTTCTATATCTCAGGCACACAGTCTAGGGCTAATTTCACAGGGTGCCAGTTAACCTCCCCGTATAATTTTGGAGGCTGATAGAAAACTGGAGCACATGGAAAAAACCTATTCAAGAAAGGGGAAAATGCACCAACTCAATGCAGATTTTTCCATCATTTGAACCCATGACCTCAGTGCTGGAGGGCATCAGTCCTAACCAAATAGCCAAGTAAAAAATGCGGAACTTTTTTTTTTTTAATCTTTGAAAAAAGAATATATTTTTAGGGTAAAATTGCTTGAAAAATGTCAGCTAAAACAATTGTTATTATTGTCATTTTTGTAACCTTTTCAGATCACATAGAGGTCATTTACCCTGCAAGACAATCACACAATATAGACAAAGGCTTTTACTCTCCAAATCTCTACATTATGTATAGCTCACACTGTACATGTGAATTCAGGTAGCCATATAATGATGATAAGATAAGGCTATGATAGTCCCTTTATTTTTAGTCACCGCTTTCCCTAAACTGAAATATACTTTCTTGTTAATGTATATGACTGGCACTCAAGTAAGGTCCCGTTAATGAGGGACGATGGCTTTTATACCCAGTGAAGCCTCTAATGTGTCAGATAGGCACTTATAGTTCTCGGTATGGTTTGCGATTTGGAAATTGTCCGCTGCATTAGATAAATAAAGGATTGCCTGATAATGGGCTATACCGAGACTTATTTTATAGCACCTGAAAATGCTTTCCCATGGCAAAAAGGGAAAAAATCCTTTATTTATTTTAATGCATTTTCCATCTTCCCTGACACAGAAGTAACTTCACTATATACTCAATTGGTGCTATGCCCATAATCATGTCACTTTCTTTAAATGCCATAAAATGTGCTGATTCAAGGATTTTTTTTTTTAACTGGACATTCTATAGATGATCTACAAAATACAATACATATATTCTCTTTTTGCATGGCATGATCTCCCAGCATAGGAGTGTTACCTACCTCATAGAGGAGGCAGAGTTATCTGTCATTGCAGGCCCAATCTGATGGTGTATATTGGAAGCAACACGCAATGTGGTTAATTTCGGAATTTATTCTGGTAATTTGAAAATATCCCCAATCAACAGAACATGGGATAACTATTAAATCAGTGTCCTGCCCGTGGGATCTCTATAACCACGGGAACTAGGGGGGCCCCCATGCGCCGCAGGGTCTCCTGAAATGAACAGATTGGCAGGTCGTGCAAGAACTCTGCTGCTCCATTATCTCATTGGGATCTGCTGGAAATAGCCAAGTGCTTTATTCTGCCATCTCAAGCAGGCTCATAAAAATAAATAAAGAGGCCGTGTGCATGCTCAACCTGCTATTTCCTTCATTTCAGGGGGCCATGTGGGGTACTCATTTTCATGATCATGGGGTTGCCAGCAGTAGGACCCCCACCAAGCTAACAGTTACAATGTGAAATTACTGGAATACCCCTTTAAGATGCTCAGTTGATATTCTTTTCCTACAGTATACTGTGATGTATTTTCTTGCCAGATGGCTATACAGATAGACACAAACTCAGGGATTTGTTAAGACCAGTGTGTGGTTTGCCAGTATTTATATCCCCTGTACGATTTTGGCAAGGTGCAGACCTCGTCATAAATTAGATGCATCCTTCGGCAGTCTATGATCCCAATCAAGATCTAGATTTCAGTCTTCATTTATGCCAGAAAACTGGCGTAAAAGGAAATAAATCTGCCAGGTGTAACGGGGTGCCGAAGGCACACTCGGTCTCCCATCAGCCGCAAACCTGCTGCTTAGCTTCGGGAGCGAGGATCTCGTTCCCGAGCGTTTGACCTCGTTCCCAGGGCGGCTTTGCTAGCTGGGAGGCTCCCTGCTCCTAGGTCTGCCTTGAGCGCTGAGCTGATCACTCGGTGCTCGACTGGTCGGTCTGTCGGTCATGTGACGCTGGCCACGTCACATGACCCTCACTCCCCACTATAAATACAGGCAGCCTGCTGGCCACAGGTTGCCTGTTAATTTAGGTTCCTGGCAGTTGTTGGATACCTGTGTACTTACCTGATCCTGTTCCCTGACCATCATTTGCCTGCTCCTGTACTGCGCATCCTTCCTGGTATATTGACCTCGGCTTCCACCTGACTATTCTTTGCGGACTCCTTTGGTACTTCTCGACTCTCCTGGTATTTATGACTCCGGCTTCTCCTGACCATTCTTTGCTTATCCCTCTGTACTGCGTTGTCCTCTTGGTTTTGACCCCGTCCGTTCACTATCCGTTATTTGTCTTGTCTGTCCTTCCCAAACGAATCCTAAGTTAGGGACTGCCATCCAGTTGTCCCCTGTCATCAGGACTCGTGAGGCAAGTAGGAAGGGCCAGGGGTGAGGGTGGAGCGCAGTGTTCACTATTCTCCCCCCTGTGTGTGTGTGTACGTGACCGTTACACCAGGCCTTTTCACAGAAAATGGGAAGGGAGGCATAGAAATACCACCTGCAACTGAATTTATTCTTAGTGGCAAACATGGGGTTTACAACTTTTTTTTATACATTTTCCCCAAAGTCTCTGCGATTCCATGTGCCACTGTATAGTGCTTCTTACAGCTATGCTTCTGGAGGACAATAGCTCTGTAAGGCTGAATGCACACGGCCGTGTTCCACAGCTGTGAGCGGTCCGTGGTATCCTGGCCTGGATTCCTGCTGACAACAGGAGTGCACGGCGTAATTGGTTGCTATGACGCCGTGCACTTCATGCCGCCGCTGCACTACAGTAATACACTCGTATGATCTATACGATTATATTGTTTATACAATTACAGAAGATATATGGCATACTAAATGAGCTCATTTATAGAGTCCTACAGTTGTGTCATACTCTTCACTTGCAACTTTTAGAGCATCAAAGAACAATGTATTCATTAATTGGAGTCCTTACTACACAGGTACTACGAGGTATTATTTCAATGCTCTACACATACTTGATTGACTCTAGATTGGCCCTCACACCACTGTCTGTGGAAACTAAATGGCGGGAATGTATTCCTTCTTTACCAAGTGAAGATTTGACGAATGCAATGTCTCTGTGGCTGCTATCGCCATCTGTCAATAACTGATACAGTTATTCATTATTAACCATTTTTACATATCTCCAATGAGGCTCTATAGAATGGGTCATCTCTCACACTCTAATTGCCAGAGGTACAGTGCCCCACAGGCAGATTTCTGGCATTTACTGTGGGATTGTAGTTACGCAAGTTCTTTCTGGAGGAAGGTCACAAATAACCTTTCTGAAATTATGTCATGTCCACTTCCCTGTGCACATGAGATCTAGCCTCAGTCAGTGAAAAGTCCTAGTGAGTGAAATTATACCCCATGAAAATGTGTTTAAAAACAGGGAATGCCCACCAAATTTCAGAAGGTTTGGGGTACGTGGTGCTCATCCTCATCCACGCGTGCTCTTTCCGCATGCTTTAGCTACTTCCTGTCTTCAGCCATAATGAATTAACATATGCTGATTGTGATTGACACTTTCTTTGCCACTTTTTGATTTGCCTATATTTTTGTGTGTTTTGATTGAACATTATATTGTCATACTTTTCCTTTATTATATATATATATATATATATATATATATATCAGAGGAAGGCACAAGGGACTTATGGTACTGTGCCTTAATCATACCTGTGTGATGTTACCAAATACGGGACTGAATTGTTTTTCTTTAAGTGTCGGCTGGAGTAAGCTGATCACTGCTGCCTGTTGACTTGTTGTGTGCCAACAACAAAAATGTATTACTTTAATTTTCACCGCAAATAGGCTGCTGTGTATTTATCTGAAGGCTACCATTTGGGAAATCCCTACAATTGGTGGAGGATGCGGGCAAACTCCCATGATTGCAGAAACCAGCAACAAATTAAAACGCCAGGAGCTTGGTTTTTTTCCTCTCTGGTTGGAGTCTTAAAGGGCCAGTGTTAAATTACTTAATTAACTTTTTTTTAAATGTCCTGGGTTAAAGTAGCAGCGGAGCTTCAACAAGAGTCTGTAAAAATGCAGCAGCAGCAACGACAAGTTTTGGAGCAGCAGAATAGGGCTCATGCAGAGGCTTTGCAGACTCAATGGCAGGCTAATGTCCATCAACAGTAGACAAACTGGCTGCTGACAGATCAAATTTCAGCCCTAAGAGACGGGATGGCAGCCCAACCAGTGAGGTATGGGGCTAAACAGAATTCGGGGGGAAGGAAAAGTGTGCAGTCCGCATTACAAAAAATGACCGCAGAGGACGACGTAGAAGCCTTCCTCACTGTCTTTGAGCAGGTCACCGAGGGTGAGAGATCACCAGATGAGCAGTGGGCCAAGGTGCTGGCCAACTTTCTCTCAGGCGAACCCCAGAAGGCGTATTATGATTTATCGTTGCAGGATGCACGGGAATACTCCAGACTAAAAGCATAAATATTGGCACGTCTGGGGGTAACCATCACCGTCCGAGCTCAAAGGGTACACAAAAGAGAGGCAACCCAGGTCTCAAATGTTTGACCTCCTGCGCCTCGTCCAAAAATGGCTTCAGCCAGACATCTGTTCCCCCAGCCAAAATGGTGGAGCGGGTCGTAATGGACAGATTCATGCATACTCCCTCTAGGCCGGTACAATGCTGGGTTGCACAAGGAAACCCGCAGACTGCAGATGACTTAATAGGCTTGGTAGAGAGGTACTATGCCATGGAGCCCACCCTCGCTGCCTCAGGGTCCCTGAACTCACACTACTAGAAGGCCCAGGTTGACTATGAAGTTCAAAAAAAGGGGCTAAAACACCACCGGCGTGGACGTTATGAGGCCCAGAGCCTACTAGAGCCAATCCCATGACCTTCCTTAAGAGAGGTCATCTGCTGGAGGTGTCATGGCCTGGGACATATGGCAGTCCAGTGTACTATTAGCCCAGAACAAATGGACTGTTCTGTGAGGAGACAAACCTCAATGTTTGCGTGCAGTGTAATTCCAAATGTTGAGAAGGGACTTCCTTTTTGTGCAATTAATGTTAATGGCAACCCCACAACGTGACTTCTGGACTCAGGGAGCCTGGTCACGCTCATAAGGGCCCGTATTCCTCATAAATTGGTTCCTGCGAAGACCTTGGGAGTCACCTGCATTCATGGTGATACCAAGGTTTACCCAATTGCCCAGGTCACCTTAAAAACAGAAGAGGGTATGGTGTACCACCAGGTAGGAGTTGTGCAGGGGTTGATGCACGAGATGATTATTGGCAGAGATTGTCCTTTCTTCTGGGATTTGTGAGCCAAGGCAGTACTGCAACCAGGCCCAGAGGGCGCAGACAGCCCTGTGCTCCTTGACACTGAGGTGGTCCCATTGTAGGCGAGGATGAGACAGTCCCCGACTTAGAGGTGTCTAGGGAAAACTTTGGGACCACTCAGTTCTGAGATGAGACTCTAAAAGGGGCCTTAAATAATGTGGGGGTAGTCAATGTCAATAGTGCACCTCAATAGCCAGGGGCAGATTAAAGGTACCCTCACTTTGCAATAAATAAAAAAATTTATACCGGGTGACTAAAATCTGGGAAGAATTAGTGGAACAGCTCGTGGTTCCTAAACCATACCGACACATGGTAATGGACCTGGCACATATCCATGTATTAGGGGGACACTTAGGGGCTGATATAACCCTTGAAAGGGTTTTACAGAGGCTTAATTGGCCTGGGTGTTACAGAGAGATTAAGTATTATTGCCAGTCCTGCCCTACCTGCCAAGTAACTCTCCAGTCGCAAGCTTATGCAGCCCTCTAATACCATTACCTATTATCAAGGTACTATTCGAGAGAGTTGCGATGGATTTAGTCGGGCCTTTAGTAAAGTCCGCTAACCAATATATCTTAGTGGTGATGGATTATGCCACCCTATACCCTGAAGCGGTTCCCTTAAGGAAAGCTACCTCCAAAATTATAGCCAGAGAACTGTTCCAGATGTTTTCCAGAACAGGGCTGCCAAAGGAGATTGTGACTGACCAGGGGACCCCGTTCATGTCAAAGGTCATGCGGGATCTCTGTAAAGTATTGCAACTTACCCAGTTGTGTACCTCGGTGTACCACCCCCAGACAGATGGCCTGGTGGAAAGCTTTAATAAAACTTTGAAGGCCATGTTGAAAAAAGTGGTCGAGAAAGATGGCCGAGATTGGGATTCCCTGTTGCCTTATCTACTGTTCTCAATCAGAGAGGTACCCCAAGTGTCAACAGGTTTCTCGCCATTTCAATTGTTGTATGGAAGACATCCACGAAGCCTGCTAGATATCGTTAAGGAGACCTGGGAGAGTGAGGTCACGTCTTATAAAAGTGTCATTGATCATGTCACTACATTGTAGGAGCAAATAGCTCAGTTAACACCTATTGTGAAAGAGCATATGCTTCAGGCACAGGAGGCGCAAGCAAACATATACAACAGGATGGCCTGTCTTAGACAGTTCAGTCCAGGGGACAGGGTTCCAGTGTTAGTCTCCACAGTAGAGAGCAAGTTCCTAGCCAAGTGGCAAGGGCCCTATGAGATAACTGAAGGGTGGGTGAAGTGACTACCAGGTACATGAGCCAGGTAGGAGAAAGCAGTCACCGCCAGTTCTGTGAGAAGGTCTGACAGACGTCCTTCTCTACCTCTTGCATGATGTTCTTTGTTTTGGTTTCACTTTCTCATCTCCTTTCCTTCTCCCAGGTGTCACCTATTTAGACTAATCCTCTTTCCTTTATATTCCCTCCCATACTGCCTCACTTTGCGGTTTATACTACTTCCTGGATGAAGTGTTCACTGCTGGAGGCTTCTGCTGCTTGTTCAGATAAGTCCTTTCATGTATTGTGTTTCCTTGCTGGCTTGATTCTAGCTGACCCTGACTCCCTCCGTATGAAGTGCAGGGAGCCGGTGGTCGTGTTCCCTCACTATTATGGGGTTTTCAGGTGTCACACAGTCTTAGGTACGTGGGCATACAATTGTCTACCTTTAAGACCCTTGTATGTGCTTAGCAGTCAGGGTGAGCTCTTAGGGTTTTATAGGGGTCACCTATATGCTCCTTAGTTTGGGATCAAGCCAGTCAGACGTTTATTCATAACTTCCAGCTATCTGCAACATCATCCGTGACAAAAGCCCTACCAAATCTACCACATCAACTTGCTAAAACCATAGAAGGATAGGGACCCCCTTGAGAGCCCATGTCTGTTGACCCAACCAGACGCCACCATCGACAATGTAAAAATTGCCGAAACCCTGTCCCCATCCCAAAAATACCAATGCCAGCTCCTGTTACAGCAATATAGGGACTTGTTAACAGAAACACCCTGGTTAACCAAGGTCGTGGAACATGAGATTCTAACGGAGTCTCAGGCGCGAGTAAATTTAAAACCATACAGGATACCTGAGGCCCAAAGGGAGATAGTTTCCAAAGAGGTCCAGAGAATGTTAAAACTGGGGGTAATTGAGGAATCGAAAAGTTGGTGGTTTAGTCCCATAGTGCTAGTCCCAAAGCCCAATGGAGAATGGCGGTTTTGTAATGGCTACCACAAATTAAATGAGGTGTCCAAAGTAGATGCTTATCCCATGCCCTGGGAGGATGAGCTTTTTGAGAGACTAGGGCTAGCTCGCTACATAACGACTCTAGATCTCATAAAGGGATATTGGCAAATTCTGTTGTCAAAAGAGGCTAAGGAAAAAACTGCGTTCTTTACACTAGAACGGTCTTTCCAGTAAGTTAGAATGCCGTTTGGGTTACAAGGGGCCCCCACCACCTTTCAGAGAGCTATGGACCAGATCTTACACCCACACCGGGAATATACAGCCGCTTACTTGATCTTCATTCAAGATTGGTAGAGTCACCTCAGTAAAGTTCAAACTATCCTAGATGCGCTACGAAAGGCCAGATTCACTATAAATCCAAGTAAGTGTGCCATGGGGTTGGAAGAGGCTAGATACTTGGGATATATCGTAGAAATAGGAATAATAAAACCCCCAGATATCTAAAGTGAAAGCTATCCAAGCATGGCCCCGCCCACTTACTAAGAAACAGGTCAAAGCATTTCTTGGTATTGTGGAATACTACAGGAGATTTGTCCCTAAGTTTGCACAGATAGCTGCACCGCTGACCGACCTTATAAAAGGGGGAAAATCTGATATGATCAAGTGGTCCCCGGAGGCTGAAGAAGCATTTCAAAAGCTTAAGTCTGCTCTTTGTAGACAGCCCATCTTGGTAGCCCCTGACTTCTCCTGGGAAATTATTATTCAGGCAGATGCATCAGAGGTAGGCCTAGGGGCAGTAATGTCTCAAGTCGTAAATTAGAAGGAACATCCTGTGTGTCACCTTAGCAGAAAACTGTCCCCAGCAGAACAGAATTGCTTGATAATTGAAAGGGAATGCTTGGCCATTAAATGGGCTCTTGATTATCTCCAATACTACCTCCTTGGACAGAGGTTTAAACTGGTCTCGGATCATGCCCCTCTAAAATGGTTAAGAGAGAAAAAGGGTAAGAATGCCGATGTCACCTGCTGGTTTCTAGCCCTACAGGACTTTTGGTTTTCGGTAGAGCATAGGCCAGGAAGACTACAAGGTAATGCAGATGCTCTGTCAAGATTACACTGCATGTTTGCTGGAGTTGCCCAGACCCCCGGCTTTGGGCAGGAGGGGGGGTATGTAGGAAGGCACAAGGGACTATCATACATTGGAGATATGTGTCACCAAGGTTCCTGGCCTCGGTGAAGTAAGAGCCAGTAGGAGCCAGTAGTGCATGTGTCAGCAGCAGTTGCTGATGGACACTTTGGTAGTTAGTATACCTGTGAATAGCTAATCCAGGATGGCTCTTACTGGGAGTAGTCATAGTGCTGGGTGGGTGACTACTTCCCACGGTCCAGGCTGTGTTTTGACTGGCTTACAAAATTCAGCCAGCAGGGTCAGGTGGTGTTTGATTACCTGGCTGATGGGGGAGCTCTGGATAGCTGGGTGTTTTTGACCTGAGTGAAAGCCGAGAGACGGAGGACAAAGCTAGATCCTCCCTCCACCCCATGGGGATTACGGTACTGTGCCTTAATCATACCTGTGTTATGTTACCAGATACGGGACTGAATTGTTTTTCTTTAAGTGTCGACTGAAGTAAGCTGATCACTGCCGCCTGTTGACTTGTTGTGTGCCAACAATAAAGGACATTTATTGACAGGGGGGTGACCATTTATAAGGGAAGAAATCCCACTTATTAAACCTGACAAGGCACACCTGTGAAGTGAAAACCATTTCAGGGGACTACCTCTTGAAGCTCATCAAGAGAATGCAAGCTCTTTGTATGAGCTGAAATATTGCCTACACCACATGGGTGAATAAACCACTTATTTTTATCTGGAGTGCTGTCCGGTTGCCTGTCTATTATACTGGGTAAGCAGCTATACCCTTGGACCTCGCACCCGCCATTGTTTTTGTCCAGTGCCGCCATCGTGTTTAATTATATATATATATATATATATATATATATATATATATATAGTGACACAGTGAGAGGTTTTGTTTGGGAAAACAGGTGTTTTCCTCCCAACATCTGCTGCTGGTCTGATTTACAACAAGGTGAGGTCAATTTCCGGACCGGATTTTAACTGCCGGTCCGGGTTTTGTCAGCACCTGGCTGTCCTTAAATAGCCAGTTGGGTTCAGAAGCATGGATCTGGGAGCCTTGTGTCTGGATGAAGGCTTGCTACCTGTTTGGTGTGAAAACAGGTTGGTGCTGTTAGGGTCAAGGACTCTTTGAGGCAGAATTGCCGCATGGTGTGACTTACCACCGGCACCGCAAGGTGACTTTTTTATTTATTATGACTGCTTGTTTTGTCACTTGCCTAAAGTGTGAATAAAACACTGAACTGTTTGATCCAAAGAACTTGTTGTTGCCTCTATACTGCGTCCGCTAATCCTGTCTACCAAAGCGAAACCCCACAATATATATATATATATATATATATATATATATATACAGTACAGACCAAAAGTTTGGACACACCTTCTCATTCAAAGAGTTTTCTTTATTTTCATGACTATGAAGGCATCAAAACTATGCATTAACACATGTGGAATTATATACATAACAAACAAGTGTGAAACAACTGAAAATATGTCATATTCTAAGTTCTTCAAAGTAGCCACTTTTTGCTTTGATTACTGCTTTGCACACTCTTGGCATTCTCTTGATGAGCTTCAAGAGGTAGTCCCCTGAAATGGTCTTCCAACTTGAAGGAGTTCCCAGAGATGCTTAGCACTTGTTGGCCCTTATGCCTTCACTCTGCGGTCCAGCTCACCCCAAACCATCTCGATTGGGTTCAGGTCCGGTGACTGTGGAGGCCAAGTCATCTGGCGCAGCACCCCATCACTCTCCTTCATGGTGAAATAGCCCTTACTTTCAAAGTTTTTCAAATTTTTCGGCTGACTGACTGACCTTCATTTCTTAAAGTAATGATGGCCACTCGTTTTTCTTTACTTAGCTGCTTTTTTCTTGCCATAATACAAATTCTAACAGTCTATTCAGTAGGACTATCAGCTGTGTATCCACCTGACTTCTCCTCAACGCAACTGATGGTCCCAACCCCATTTATAAGGGAAGAAATCCCACTTATTAAACCTGACAAGGCACACCTGTGAAGTGAAAACCATTTCAGGGGACTACCTCTTGAAGCTCATCAAGAGAATGCAAAGAGTGTGCAAAGCAGTAATCAAAGCAAAAGGTGGCTACTTTGAAGAACCTAGAATATGACATATTTCAGTTGTTTCACACTTGTTTGTTATGTATATAATTCCACATGTGTTAATTCATAGTTTTGATGCCTTCAGTGTGAATCTACAATTTTCATAGTCATGAAAATAAAGAAAACTCTTTGAATGACAAGGTCTGTCCAAACTTTTGGTCTGTACTGTATATATATATATATTTATCTCATAGTGTGTTCTTTTATGTTGTCAATAGAACAAGATTAAGACTAGCTGTCCCTTTCTGTGGTTGATCTCTTAGCAGTTTACTGTAGTGCGGAATTAAATTTGAGTCCACAACATAGGAATTCCTCAACCTCACGTTACAGCAACTATAGCAGCTTCAGTGAACAGGTACAACACACAAAACCTGGCAGGAGACAACCCCCTTTATCAGCTCCATGTAGAAGCTTCACCTTCTAGTTGCATCACTGTAACAGTTTTTAGCCACTAGGAGCCCTCTCATCATTACATTGTAAATATTAAAATATGCAATGACTAGACATATAAAATGAGATTAATCCTTGCCACACTGGCGACAACATGGCGCTGCCATCCCCTTAGAAGCCCTTACAGGGAGGGTCCTCTTTGCCGCCGTACCAGTCTGTCACTCATTTCACATTTATTTACTTGTTTTTATATTATACATTGTATTATATATGTAAACTCTTTTTATATGTACCCTGGAATTAATGGTGCTTAAATAATAATAATAATAATAAAAAATACCTGAATACAGATGTTTGTATTCTGTATATTGACTGCTTAAAGATTAGCGAATCAATTCTATGGAATCAAAATTAGAATCAGAATTTCATTTGATTCAATACAGGAGAATGTTTCTAGAGAGAAAGAGAATGAGGGAGAGAGAGAAAGAGAAAACACCAGAATATCATTTGTAGCTGTTGAAGGAGATTGAAGCACTTTCTATTCGGGTTGAATTAATTTGGGTCTGAATCAAATCTGATGCCTGATTCGGTCAAATCTTGCCTGAATCAAATTTCCAGAGTTTTGCTCATCACTAATGCTTACATTGCCTGTTGTAATATGCTAGCAAGAACATGACAGCCTATGTTTACTGCTTGCAAAAGTACATATTGTCTGAGCAAAGTTATTGTTATTGGTGTTAAACAAAAGCTAGGTCTTCATGATGGGATTTCATTTATCAGAAAAGTTTCACCTGTTGGTGTATAACCTTTTTGATTTGACCCATAAAACAATGGAGAAGTACTGGGTAATGGGTCTTATAGGAGTTCTCAGAAATTTTGATATTAGTGGTCTATAATCAGGATTAGTGACTCATATTAGATTGGCGGGGCTCCAACTTCCGGCACTGCTGCCAGTCAGCTGTTTGAAGAGAATACATTGGTCTAGTGAGTACCGTGGCCTTTGCCTAAGCCAGTGACATTATGTTCATTGGTCACTGAGCCAGGCGCAGCTCAGTCCCATTTAAGTGAATGGGGCTGAGCTGCAATAACAAGCACAGCCACTATCCAATGAACGTCACTGTGCTTGGTAAGCTGCGAGGAGGCCGCAGCACTCGAAAGCATGCCGTGGCCTCCTCAAACAGCTGATCATTGGAGAGTCCCGAGTGTCAGCCCCCTGTCAATCTGATATTGATGACTTATCCTGAGAATAGGTCATCAACATCAGAATCTCAGAAAAACCCTGTAAGAATATTCAGGGTCCATTTTCTAATCTGAATATATGCTCAGAACATGACCAAGTGTAAATATAGTCATGGTCTTGACATACAGTATGGCAAATAGCGGTATTATAATTAGATTTGTCTTGTTATCGACATGCTTTTCTTGGAAGCATGTTTTGTCAGTGACTGGATGCCTTCTCTGTTCAAACATCCTCTCTATCAATTTGCTTCAAGATACATATTCCAAATGCACTTGGTCAAAATAAAATACTATGGAGGAGGAGGAAGGGAAGGAGGACCTGATTTCAATGCCTACTTTGAGCTGTTTGATTCTGAGTTGTGTTTTCTTATCTTCTGTACCCTCCCTACCAAAAAAGAAAGTAGAAAGCGAGAGGTAAGGATGTTTTTTTAATATGGATTGGACTGTCCATATTGGAAAAATCAAAGGCGTTGTCTCACAAAGACATAGAATTAAACCAAGATTGCCACCATGAGAACCACTTTTTATAAGTGAATCTACACTTTGGTAAATAAAGAAGGGAAGGAGTCCTCAGAGGGGACCATCCACTGTGATGTCCACGTTCCTCACTATTGATATGAAGCAAGTGTATGAAGGCATTAAGCTATGAAATCTCCCTAAGAAGTCAGTGAAGTCATTAAAAAAATACCTAATAAATGACAATGACATTATTCATTAGCTTTTATTCATACTGTACCATACAGATTATACATCTGTTTGCCAAGCGCTCAGCGCTTGTGCTGCTGGTCCCGGAGGCATGGGCCCCAGGATCCCTCATTCCCTCCTGCTGCCATGCGCCGTACTGACAAGCACCCGCAGCAGGTAGCTTAACGGTTGTATATGTGCTCCGTGCCAGAATTTACTTCCTGCTTGAATCCTGAATTGTTGTTAGGGCATGCATGGGTGTGTCTCTCCTCCCTTGTGAGAAGGCACCACGTACATACCCTCTATCTCCCCAGGGAGGCACCTGAACAATCTTGATCAATAGTTAGTCTAGTTCCTTGTGTGAAGTTGTTTGGAAGTTTCTGCTTTTCTGTGTACAGGACCCGGCTTCTTGATTTAACAGATTTTGCTTGTTTGCCGCTTGCCTCTGACCTTGGACTTCGATTACGGACTTTGCTTGATCGCTGTCTGCCATGACTCCTGACCACTCTATTAAATTTTGGATTACCGCACACCGTTGGTTGTTGGTGCCATCAAGGACTTGTTTAGTCCAGTGCAATTACAGGCATGTATAAATCAGAACCATAGAGGCACAACTAAAGATTAAGACCGCTGAAGAAGGCCCTGACAGGCCGAAACGTCCGGTCACCATTCTGAATTATACATGCCTGTAATTGCACTGGAACATGATCATGTGATGATTACAATTTAAATAAGCAAAGAGAAAAAACACTGTGTGCTGCAATTTTCTACCATATGACTCCTGACCACAACCTTCCCCTCGGTGCTTGCACCGGTATCTCTGACCCCTGGTCATCTGCCACTTACTCTGGAGTGGCACCTAGTAACTACCCTAACAGCCCAAACTTATCCTCACCATCAGAGGTTCTAGTGAAGACCAGATAGTTACTAAGTCATGCCCCTCCAGGGTATATCCAGTCAGTAGTGCAGTGGGTCCACACCCGCTTGCCTAACAGCAGCACTCTACGAAATCTGATATATTTTTTTCTGTTCACATTTGGGCTCTTCAAGATTTTGCCTATAGTGGAGGCATCTACCCCAACCCCAAAGGCTCATCCATGTTGTCCTTAATGATTATTGAATCTACTGGTATCATCCAATTGGTCGTACCTATAGATATTTGGCCAATCATCCTGAATAATTTTTTTCAAGTTTGACCTAAACTCATCTGTATATGATGAGTTTCAATTTGTAAGATAGCAATGCTAAAGATTACATAGATATTCGTTTTTTATTGGAAGATCCCAATAAAAGCAATGAGATTCATTTTTAATATGCTATGTTTCAACAGATATGATAGATACCAGTGGTTTCAGGCAGCTGCTCACATATATAAAGGCATTGATGGCATATAGCTAGGGTATTTATCTAATTTTTTTGGATTCTTGGACATGAACCAGTTAACTGCCAAGTATTTCCAGGTTCCATGACCCATAGTTTGTGAAAAGATGATGTTATGGAATCTTGCAGATAGTTTATAAACTATAAAAAAAAAACTCTTACAGAGTTAAATAACTAGAGAGGAGTGAATTTCCAATAATTAATTTTGGGTCTGATTTAGATGAATCAACCATCACATTCAATTTGTTCCTGATAAATTGAACCCCATTGCCCTGAAAGTCACCTATTACACTCACAGGTCTCCTAGGACTGTATCCAACCCCTTTGAAGCTCTTTAAGACAAGGACAGCATTAGTAATGTCAAAGTAACAGCGACATACACAGTCGAGTCATATTATTATGACTACCAGCTAGTATTGCAGAATAACTGCAGTGTGCAGCATGGACACCAGCTAGACGGGCTGGGAGTGACTCAATGTCCTGGTAGGTTGTCACAGGTGCTGTAGCTATGCTGACTGCAGTGCATCCCACAGCTGCTGGAGGGAGTGTTGGGGAGGATCTATAGAGCGAACATAATGACCAAGGTTATCCAACAGATGCTTAATCGGTTTCAAGTCTGGGGGATTAGTGGGCCAGGTTAGAAATTCTAAGTCTTGGTCATGATCTTCTAACCAATGTTGGAAAATTTTAGCTATGTGACATGTTGCATTGTCTTGCTGGAAGATCCCATCGGTTCATCATGTATAGGTGTACATGATCTGCAAGGATAGATTCATTCTCAAATCCATTGAGAGTGCCTTCCACATAAATGAGTGGACCCAGAGAATGCCATAAAATCATTCCCTGCCACCACCAGCTTGTGTTCTCCCTGCTATGATTGCAGGGTGATCTTTTATGTTTCTCATTTGACACACCAACGCCTATCCTTTCAATAAAGCAGAAAACATGACTTATCAGAGAAGGAAACCCCTTGCCAATTAGCAGAGGTGCAATTCTGATACAACCGCAAAAATTAAACTTTTCTGCTGAAGGTGCAATGACCATCCATTTGGTTCGGGGCCCAATACAAAATTGGGTTTGCTAAACTGTTATTATAGAAACACGTCTGGTAATCCCCTGGTTCATTTTGGCGCTGAGCTTCTCCATTGTAGTGTGCCAATCCATCCTACTGCACGTTCATAGCCAATGTTGACCTATCATGTCAGTGGCATGTGGTGCTTCGAAGTTTCCAAGCTGGTTATTCGCAGAAGTACTGCCACCCTTGGCCCCAAAGCTAATAATCATCCCTTTTCTCAACTATGATAAATTGCCCCTTTAATCCATGATATCAGCGAGGGATATGTGTGCAGACAGCCTATAACACACCTTATATACCCACGAGCCTGCTTACAACAAGTCTTTCTTCATGAGCTAGGTGCTGCCTACTTCTAAAGTAGTAAGTGGTGATAATAATGGGATTCTGTGTATATGACTATGGATTAATGGATAGTTGAAACAAACTGCCTTTTTAATAACACACTGCACTGTCTGATTTTTCGTAAAATTACAAAATTGGCCAAATATTATCCCTTTTTTTTGTGGCAGATGACTTCACCTCTGTCTTTTGATCTGTAAAATGGGGGACACCATTTTAAGTAAGTCATGTGAGATGAATCACAAATGTTTCTGCTTCTTTGAGATTAGAATCCTTACGGAAATTTGTAATGAATTTGATTTGCTCATCTCTATAACTACCCTTACTTGCAATTTATTGACAAATAGTAGAAATAAAAACACAGTATTATCATCTATTAATATGCTAATGTGGTTGCTTGTAACTGTGTTCTAAGACTTACAGCCCATGGGTGGTTAACAATACATACTGTTTAAAGTTTACAAGAAAAAAAAAGCATAGTACATCATGGTTTATATAACCTTAATTTACTACTCAGCTCCATGTTTCACCAATAGCTTGTGGGTAAAAAAAACAACAATTATTTTTAAACAATAAATATTGCTAATTATACTAATGAACTAATTTTTGTTCAGGGCATAATGAAGAATGGAGGAAAGTTCTCATTATTTACATCTATGTATACACATATCTTTGCCTGTTATTAAGTCTAAGTCATCAGTAGTCTAAGGTAATTAGCATGCCTGTAAATTGATGATATACTTATACAACTGTTAGTATTAGAATCCCCAAAAAATAATTTATTAAGGTAGAGCCCAGCAGGCATTTTCTGCTAAATCCATAGAATACTACTGAAATCCACCCTTAGGGAAAATGTATGTTGCATTCAAATCAAACATCTCCTTATGAAGCTTTCTGTTAACGGTTTTCCTTTGAGACCATAGCTTGATATTCATACACTCGCTTCTTACCTACTTTAAAACAAAAGCAGCTGCTTATTTATTTTTCATCAAATTTCTCTGTATCCTCAGTTACTGTAATCTGCTATATAAATTTGGGTTGTCAAGGCTACTACTTATTCTTTGCTCTTTTGCAATCTTGGCTTTGCACTTTATTAGCCTTTGTACCAAATACCACATTTCAAAGAAAATGCTAACTAAAATGTTCTTGTAGACATAGGAGCATAGGAAAGTGCCTGGCAGTCCATACACGGTTCAATTGACTTATTTCATTCAAAAAATCATGTTAACTTGCTATAATTGTTCTTAACTAGTCAATGTCTCCTGAATAGACATGAGCAAATGTCTTAAAACTAGATTTGTGTCCAGTTTGGCCGAATAGGCTAAGTGATTTAGGTCTGAATAAATGTGACCTGAATCGAAAGTATTACAATTGTCTGGAAATCTTTGTCTTCTCCAAAATTTAGGTTTGATAGAATCAGATTAAAAAAAAAAAAAAAGCAGGTCAAATTTCGGAATTTTAGACAGGATACTGCCTGCACCACCGGAGCCCATTGACAATAATGGGATCAAGAAATAGATAGTCTAAATTTGCTTACCGAAATTAATCTTTCCTTGAGTCCAAATGCAGCACAACACAAAGGGTTAATGTCTTACTCTTCCCATCTAGAAGATAAATCATTAGTAAATCAGACTAATTAACCCCTCTATAAAGGAGTGCACACCCACTAGGTAGATATGTTTTTTCCAAGCAATGTCTTTTTAAGGGAGGGATATTTGTGCTGCCTTTGGACTCAAGGAAAGATAAATTTCAGTAAGCAAATTTAGACTTTCCAGCACAACACAAAGGGATCTGAAAAGCAGTATTAAACAAGAGGGGGGGGGGGGGGTTAAAATCGCAGCCTTAATAATCACTTGTCTGTCAAAGGCTGAATCGCAAGCACCAAATACATCCAGCTTATATTGTTTTGTAAAGATGCATGGAGAAGACCATTTAGAGACTCTGCTTAATTGATCCAATATTTTTTTTTTTCTTTCCTCTGCCCAAGCGACTAAGTGTACTGAGTTGAGTGTGCTGTAACTCCACCTGGTAACTGGAGAATTTAGAAGCAGACTTTATTAGTATTCTTAATCCAAGCAGTGTAGCTTGCTGGCTTTTATACTACTCTATATAAACAGCTGGTCAGCCGATCTGAAGGACCCTGGTTCTCCAATGACCAGTAGATGAAGCTTGTCTTGTTCAGCTGATTGGGGATTTCTGACAGATGAATTCTCAACTTACATTCATGTCAGATGAGAGCTTTGGTAGGATAATGGGCATCAACCTTAAAATCGAGTCTTCCTGATTTACTTTCAGATATGGCCCTTCCCTTGCAAAGTTTGACACCTTCTTGGCTGATGCACATGCCACCAGAGATTAAACCTTCCAAGATACAACCTTATGGTGCTTCTGTAAGATGCTGAAATAGAGATTCAACCAGGGTCTTGAGGAGAACAGCCCGATCTTAGGCTGGAATAGGCTTAACCGATTAAATTAAATTGAATAAATAATGCAAAAAAATAAAATGCATGAATGCACGAAAGCTCCATCTATACAAGCAGAGGGGGTCGTTAAATGCACTCTTACAGTGTTGGATTTTAACCCAAACTGAAATCTTCCTGTAAAAAAAATTTAAGACTTCAGACTGATTAGGGTTCTGCAAAGTTTCCTCTACCACATCTTACAAGCCCTTCTTTAGTCCTGAACCGTCAGATTCCAGGTTATAAGCTGAAACATCTCCGGTGGATTCTGTAGGCCTGCTTAATCCAGAAGTTTTGGCTGGACTGTATCTCCAATAATTTCCTCTGGAAAGTTGTAGCCAGTGAGGGATCATGCCCTCTTGGCCAGATAAGCACTATGGCTATGGCTGAGACTCTTGTCTTATTTGCCTGATAACTCAAGATATGAAAGAAAATTGAGGAAAATTTGAATAAAAAATTCCTTCTCAACTGCAAGACAGGCCATCTATTCTTTCTGGTGGATCCGCTGGATTCCGAGAGCAGAACTTCTTGAGCTTTGTATAGAAGGCTTTCCCCTTAGCATCTAAATGGGGGTACCCCATCTGCACACAATCTGTTAAAAATACAGTCACTGGGACTTCAACTATGGCACCTACTTAACAGATCCGTCTGAACATTAAGAACAATGATGGCATTTCAAAATTGTTCGCCCGCGAACATATGCGGGCTGCCATCTTTTTTCACAAGTCCGGCGAGGCACAGGTAAGCCCTTGCCTCTGCCTGTGCGCGAGCAGGTCTGAAAACAAGTGCAGTCAGCGGGAGCAGGCAGTTCCGAGAACAGCCACCGGGGGCCTTCATCGAGCTGTTCTCGGAACTGCCTTCTCCCGGGGACCGCACTTGTTTTCAGACCGTCTCGCGGCACATGCACAGGTAAGGGCTTACCTGTGCCTCGCTGGACTTGTGAAAAAAGATGGCAGCCCGCATATGTTCGTGGGCGAACAATGCGAACTGGCCATCACTGATTAAGAATACCTTGAATGTGGATGGCTGTCTACGGTTTGACATTCCACTGCCTAAATCAAACTTTTACTGCATTGACTGTACCGTCCTGTGCCAATTGTTGATATAGCACATAGTGGATATTTTCTGTTTGCTCCCCTACTGACTCATTCTTTAGCCTCCCCTAAATGAAGAGCTAGATATATTGCTCCCAGGTCTCTGATATTGGATCACAGATACATCTCTTGAGGAGACTGCCTCCCCTGAACTCAAATAATGTGGAAGTGTACTTCCTGACCAGAGTTATCGGAATGGCCAGAAAAATCTACTTTCTTCAGTATTTCTTGGACGAAGCCATCAATACAGGTCTTCCCGAGTTTCTGGCTTGAGCTCCACAAGACGAACCAGACTTGATAAGCATTGGTTTCTTCCTGAAACAATGCTGGTTTGCAATGTACACTAATGCCCATGCTATGGCTTCTATCTAAGAGGTCAGGAAAGTATATATTTGTAGACAGAGTGGCTGCCTGGTCTGATCTGATAGCATTCTTGACTAGTGACAGAAGTGGCGGTTGGACCGGAGGAGGGAAGGGGGGCTTGCACAGAAGATGCTGGGGGAGCCCTGTTCAAATATTTGCTGTGGGGCCCAGTTATTTATAGTTACTCCACTGGCACTTGGTGATGGGACCCTAGAACTCACATCCACCTTGATTTCTGGATCCGCTCCTGTGAGAGCTTAAGCAACCAGTTTCTAGAGTCTAACTGGGAGCTAAGGGCTGAGTTAGTGCAACCACTTATTAAAAATACCAGGCGATGAAACCAAATGCCAGTGAATTGAAGATGAGATACCCTGGTGAGTGATGGCCAACCTGAGAACTTGCGATGGGTTGGCACTAATGTGATATAAGTATATATGCGATCTTGGCTATAAAATCCTCCTGCTGGTGAATGTTACATCATTAAATTGTTCAGAGAATGTATTTATTTAAACATGTCAGATCTAACCTCCATCTTACCTATGGCTTTGGCACTGCATACACTCTTGAAAAGACCCCAGAAATTTCCTGGGAAAGAGGTCAAGATATTCCTGTGAAGTCCTGAAACAACCACCATATGAGGCTTTGGGAAGGGTTGACCATTTTGCCATGGGGAACAACTTCTTTAACTTAAGGGAGTGACCTTGGTTCAAGATTCTATCCAAGAGTCTGATGTAATCCTTGCCCAATTGAGAAAAGGTTCTGTAATCCCACCAGAAGCTTGGTGTCCCTAAATTTGATGTTTCCCTGTTCCAAATTTTACTTTGTAGTGCTTAGAGAGCCTGAACACTTAGAACTTACTCTTCTCTATCTGTTACTTCTGAGCCCCTCTTAGGTGATGTTTGGAATATAAATGGCAAGAATGAAACTAGACCTAGAGGTGTATTGTGGACAATGATTGATTCCAAATAGAATAAATTTAGTGAGGAAATAAAAATGGTGCCAACAGAATGTCCCTCTGCACAGAGTGTCTATGGGGATCACATGAACTGAGAGGGACATTCAGGGCCCATTCACATGAAATCATTTTTTAATTCCGACACGTCCCGCAATTTTCAGATCCCATACGGACCCATTTATTACAATGGGACTGTGAGGACATGGACAGCACACAGTGTGCAGTCCACATCCGCACATCCATTTTGCGGCCCCAAAGAGATAGAAAATGTTTTTCCACATTGCGGCAAAAATGGGTATTACCATATAGGGCCAGAAGTTTGAACCGCAAATGCAGAATGCACACGGCGGATCAGTGTCCTATGGTCCGCAACATTGTGGTCGGCAAAATCGGATATGGTTCTTAGTGTTGATCGCGAATATTCTAATCACAAATTTTTATCGCAAATATTTGCACTTTGAGAATTCGCAAAGATGTAGAATATAGTGCTATATATTCGTAATCGCGAATATTCTAGATTTTTTTTTTCATCAGTAACCTCAATGCTTGTGGGCCAATGAGAAGGCTGCAATATCTTTGTCAGAGCTTAGCAACATCCCTAGCAACCAATAGGAAAGTTGCCTGCCCCTTTACTACATAAACTCCCCACAGCCATTTTCTGCTGTTTTTTTATTTATTTTTTTGCAGTTGTGAAAGAGAGAGCAGTGTCATTGCTGTGCTTTCATCTGGATCCTATTACATTAGATAGTTAGTTAGCTCATACATATATAATGCAGATAGTTAGTGGAAGATAGTCAGTGTAGGTTAGATCGTGATATAGTGTAGCTGATCCAGTGCAGGGAGTTAGGTAGTGTGATAGGAATTACTGTACTGTGCATTTTCTCCAGTCTCAGGAAACTTCTAGCAGCTTGAAAAAATTTATCAAAGTGAGCCACGCCTGTATTGCGCACGCAATACGCGCATATTACTTTGCGATTTTCGCAATCAAGAAAATAATGACGAGATCATGACCTTCTAGAATTTAGCTAATTTATCGCAAAATATTAGGCCAAAAATTCACAAAAATTGCGGAAAACGAATATTGCCTATGCTGCTCATCACTAAGGGTTCTATGAATGGACCCCCAATCTTAGCGACTAAGCGAGACTTCATGCGCAAGCAATCCCTATGACACTAGGAAACTGAAGCCAAAGAAGCTTTGCTCTTCGCCATAGACAAGGAATTACTATGTTTCAAAAGGAAACAATCTTTTAGACCATAGGGATAACCTGACAGACAGGCAGAAAAAAGTCTTCCCAGAAGACTACCTTAGGGGGGTTACCCGCTGAGCTGAGAATGCAGGATCTGTAAGACACAAGCTATAATCTAGCTGCACATAATGTTACCTGTCTGGCTGGAACCACACTCCTGGCATACACTTTTTTTTTTTTTTTTTTCATATTTGGCTTATCCCCTCTGGGGGCAACCATTTAAAGGTGAGCTAGCGCAGCTTTTAATAATCAAGGTAAATTAATGTACGTCATCATGAATCAAAGATCTTGCAAATCCTCCAGATCACAGAGACAGAGTCCACATCCAGGTGAGATGAGGCAGGAGATAAGGTAAAGGAGTTGTAGATAAGCGAGGTCTTATAGATATATGAGCAGAAAGGACCAGAGAGTGAAACCTTCTGACCGCTGAGAAGTAAACCATAACACAATCTCTGCACCATGTCTGCACTGGAGACCTTCAGCTGGGAGGCAATGGTACAGACATCTCCTACATTGTCCACAGTTGGTATAGACATCTCCTATATTGTCCACAGTTGGTGCAGACATCTCCTAGATTGTCCACAGTTGGTGCATATACTAACATTTACGGATTTATGGGATTCTTTGCAGAGTTCTGTAATTGTAACATAATAATTCGCTCACAAACATAAAAGCCAAACATGAGCCATTCAGGACCAGGATCTTAGAGCTGCTACAGTAAGATCTCATACCTGTGCAGAGCCACAGATGTAGCTGAGCTAAAATGACTCTGAAAACACATGGCACAGAGTTATTTCATACAATTTTGACAAACTAATGAAATACATTGAAAGAGTTAGTTAACCTCTTGTGACATTTTTTTATTAACATGTTACCCATCAAGTTTAGCTCAGCTGCACCTATATACTTCTACTCCAAAATGGCTCCTTTGATGGAGACACTGCTTCAAACCTGAAGGCAATAACAGTGCTTGTAACAGCCAAACTGGCACTTCTCACAGGGACACACCCTGAAACATACATAGATAGTTTGCAGGGAACACCCGAATGTTATGAGAAACTCACCAGGAACCTCCAAGATACACTGTAAATCTCAGCTCAATCCTCCCATGGAAACCCCAGATAGGAAAAATAAATCCTGGAAACCCCTTCCAGATCAGTAATGTTATGCAGTTAATTCTGGAGCAACCCTCCAGCTTTACAACATGCATATAACTCTGGAACCCACTTCCAGTTCAGTAATGACCTGCAGTTAACTTTGGAGCACACCTCCAGCTATATAATAATGGACCTCTCTTCCAGCACCTCATATGATCTTCTGGAAACCACTTCCAGCATATATAATATCAGGCTAATAACCATACTGGCCTTCACAGCAGCAGGAACCTCTGTATGTCTGAGCTTCACTGTCCTAGACAGAAGAAAAAGACATCTACCTAGTGGGTGTGCACTCCTTTATAGGTTAATTAGTCTGATTTACTAATGATTTATCTTCTGTCCTAGATGGGAGGAGCAAGACATTAACCCTTTGTGTTGTGCTGCCTGTAGGACGATAAGGAAAGAGGAAATGCCACAGATAGAGGGTTCCTTTACTGCCCATTTCACTATAGTCACTAATTATTAGGGCTGTCGAATATAATCGATGCAGCGATGCATCGCGATTCGACCCCCGGCGATTCTGCATCGATGCGGTTGCTTTAAATAATCGATGCATGTTGATGACGTCAGCGTCGCGTCCGCCGTGCAGAGCCGAGTCGGAAAAAAAAGTTTTTTGGCGCCCTTCTTTCCCGCCTCCCGCTCCGTGACGTGACGACAGTGACACCCCCCTCCCCTGTGTAAATCTTTATTGGATCACACGAACCAAAAAAAAATAAAAAAAACACACCTACCTGACCCTCATGTTGTCTGTGGCTGTGCCACATTGCCCGCTTGTCTGTCTGACCTGCTGTGGCCTGCCCTTACCAATCATTATCCAGTGTCATGTGTGTGTTTTCTTTTTTTTTTGGTATTCTGTGGTGACTGTTTGTGATCCCATAAAGATTTGTCCAAGGTTTTCAGATTCAGTTGCAATTTTTCGGTCAAGGATTTTCCAGCTTCCTCTAATGGTGGCGTGGCTTGGCTTCAGTTGGTGTATGCGACTATGCGTGGTAGAGTGCAGGTAAAATTTTCTGTTATGTCCTGTGTGACGACAAGCTTTTCAACTTTCTAGCACTGGGGAGAATGGTATTATTTTTTAAGATTGTGTCGGACCAATCTTCACCAATGTGTCCCATTCCATTGAATTTTCTAACTTGATGTACTGTCTATCTTTTGAATGTCAATTTTTAGGGGGCTCAACTTAAAACCTCAGCCAAATATTCTAAAAGTGTAATTTATTTGATTAAAGACAACTGACGGCCCGCCAAGCCACCAGAGGAAGGCAAATCATTGAAAGAATAAATTGAAACTTAAAACCTGGAGTAAATCTTTATTGGATCACACAAATACACATTCACACAAACCAAAAAAACACATACCGACTTCTGACATCATGTCTGACTATGGTGGCTGTGCCACATTGCGTCCTGTGGCCTGCCCTTTACCATTTTTGATTCAGTGAGGAGGATGTGTGTTTATTTTTTTTCCTGGTATTCTGTGGTGTGTGTTGTTGTGATCCCATAAAGATTTGTCCAAGGTTTTCAGATTCAGTTGAAAATGTATTCTGTCAAGGATTTTCCAGCTTCCTCTAATGGTGGCATGGCTTGGCTTCAGTTGATGTATCGTGGTAGAGTGTTGTGAGTGCTCAGTGAGGTAACGTTTTCTGTAAAGTGACAACTCTGAGGAGCTTATAGCACTGATCTAGACGTACTACCCATCTGGTGCTGGTGGTGGTGCTGGTGGTGGTTGGTGCTGCTCCTGCTGCCATAACAATCACGGTGTGAACAGGAAGTCTGCAACACAGACAACTTGAACCACACTGTGTGACAGACAGTTCCTGACTGGCAAAACATCACAGTGAGTGAACCTATAACAAAGTCACTGACTGTGTTATAGGTTCACTGACTCACTGTGATGTTTTACAGTCAAGGAACTGAAGTGCTCCCCTTTTTTTGTAGGTACTGTTTAATATTATATAATATATAATATATATTATATGGTAAAACTATTGTAAAAACTTATAAACTAACCTGCACCAGCCAGGCCAGCACAACAGTTTAATGTTACAGAAACACTGACAGCACTGTTTTAAATAAATACTGTTGTCTGTGCACTGTTTGTTCATTCAGACTTTGCTATATGATATGCAGGGAACTTGTATGATTTGTTTAAATAGCAGATACAAATAAATATTTTTGTGCAATTTCTGACTGATTGAATTAATTTTTTGATGTAAAATTGAAAAAACAAGGGGACTTGGGTAATAATCTTGAGGCATCGTGATGCATCGCCGAATCGATCGAATCGTGGACTTGATAATCGTAATTGCATCGAATCGTGTGAGGACGAGTGAGACTGCGCAGCCCTACTAATTATCTCCATATATTGACTGCTGGCTATTCATTAACAACCCTATGGATTTCAACACCAAAGGGGTTTCAGAGATTTTTCTAAGATGACCCTATCATCTGGATAGGTCATCAGTATCTGATCGATGGGGGTCCGACACCCAGGACCCCGCAGATCAGCTGTTTGAGAAGGTAGTGGGCTCCTGTGAGTGGGGATCCTTTCTATCTGCTTTTCCTCGGCTGAGTGACAACACGTTCATGTGACACTTGGCCTAGGAGCAGCTCAGCCCCATCGCAATATCAAGCATATCTGATATACAATGTATGGCACTGTACCTGCCTTCTCAAAACAGCTGATCAGCGGGGGTTCCCGGCTGTCAGACCTCCACTGATCAGATACTGATGGACCTATCCAGAGGATACATTATCAGTACTGTTGAGCGAAGCAAAGCATTCAAAGCAGAATTTGTCTGAAGATTAGGAAAACTTTTCACAACAAAGCAGAGTTTCCTTGCGCTATATGGTAACGAATCAGGTTTTCGTTACTGCACATGTAACAAAGTGAAAGCCTGGAAATGCGAGATTACCCATAATGCCGTGCAGCCAACCAATCCACAGATAGCCATCGCCTGTGAAGTCACATTCCTAAAAAAAAGCCTCACCCCCCTCGGTCTCTGCCATTGTCCTGTGAGATGAGCATAAGGAGAGACGTGGCAAGCGCTCATGTTCTAGGGAAAGTGTTGCAGCAATAATCCAGCAGCCATGTTTGATCCATTCACCATGATCAGCCATTTGGTCTTAACCCTAATAATTTTAAAAGCAAAATGCCATTAAGTTCATAGTAGGGAGGATCCTGGACCTTATGGAGGGATTCACATTGGATTATGGTCATCCTGTGTAGATCCCTCAACCTTATTGCTTTGTAAAAGGTTTTCCCGCCCCGCAAATGCTGTGTTACCATCTCTGGTATCATCACACAGGGGAACAGGGGTTGCTGCACCCGGGAGGAGCCAGAACACACCCAGATGACCACAGCATCTGAAGAGTTAACTGCCAGTCATAGACATTAGTGCAGGTAGTCTGCTCTTTAAAACAGCAGACAACCGGAGGACATGGCACCCGCTGCATGCACCAGCAGGGGAAATTTTTTAATGCCCGGCCGCCTATGCAAATTTACTGATGGTGGACAGGAAAGGGTGAATTGATATTAATGACCAATCTTCAGGATAGGTCATCAATATTAGATCAGCAGGGCTCCTACTCCCAGGACCCCACTGATCAGCTATTAAAACAGGCAGTGGTGTTCCATAAGCATTTAGGCCTCTTCCTCAGCCAGTATTGTCACATGGGTTAGCAGCAGCTGAGTCCTAAGTCAATAGAGCTGAAATACCAAGCATAGCCACTATACAATGTACTGCACTGTGCTTGGTAAGCTGCCAGGAATCCACAGTACTCGCTGAAGCTCCAGTGAGCGCTGCAACTTTATTAACCCTTTCACGTCCAGCGCCCTACATGTACGGCGCTGAGAGGGTGTTTAAAGATGGTGCCCGCTCCTGCCCGCTGTGGGGGTGCCATAGCCGCGGGTGGCCGCCAGCTTCTTTTAGCAGACACCTGCGGCTCATGTCCGCAACCAGCAGTAATGCCGAGCGCGGACATTTAACCCCTCAAATGCCGTGGTCAATCCTGACCACGGCATCTGAGAGCGCCGAGACCGAAAGTGCGCACTTTTGGTTGGGCTCTGGCTCCCCCGTGCGGCAATTGGAGGAGCCGGAGCATGTATGCAGCAGCCCGTGTCTTTATGAATGACACAATGCTGCTGCATAGTATTTCCTATGGAGCCCTTGCCTGTAATAGGGCTCCATAGGAAAGTAGTGAAATCATCATAGATTTCAATGCAAGTGCATTGAAGTCTATGATAATAGCAATCAGATGATTGGCAAGTTATAAGTCCTATGGGAACTATAAAAAGTTTCAAAAAAAAAAAGTTTCAGAAAATTAATAAATAAAAAAACATAAAAATTCAAATCACCCCCCTTTTCTCAAAATAAAAATAAAAGAACTAAAAAAATAAAAATATATACATCATGGGTGTCGCAATGCCCATAGCATAAAAATCTAAAAATATATTCCCCATACGGCAAACAGTGAAACAGAAAAAAGCATCCAAATGGCCTATTCATCCAAATGGCCAAATGGCCGTTTTTGCTCGCTTCATTTTCTACAAAAAATTTAATAAAAAGTGATCAAAAATTCATACACACCCCAGAATGGTATCAATGAAAAGTTCCGATTTTTCCACAAAAAATGAGCCCCCATACAGCTCCATACACATAATTTCCAAAAAGTTATAGGGGTCAAAATATGGCGACAAAAAATAAAAATTATTTTATTTCACACTTTTCAATTTTTTTATCACTATCAAAACCCAAGAAAAACTATACATATAAGGTATTTCTGTATTCATACTGACCTGTAGAATAAAAGTAACTTGATCAGTTTTATCGTACATCAAACGTCATAAGTTTAAAAAAAAACGTAAAACTGTGGTGGAAACAAGCCCTCATGGCTATGTGAACAGACAAATAAAAAAGTTATGGCTCTGGGAAGGCAGGGAGCGCAAAACAAAAACGCAAAAAAACAAAACAAAAAACTCCGGTCCTGAAAGGGTTAAAAGCTAATCATCGGGGGTGCCAGGACTCGGACCCCCACCAATGTGATATTGGTGACCTATCCTGAGGAAATTACATCAGTATCAGAATCCTGAATAACCCCTTTAAAAATAAACTGAAACAGTTAATCGTTAAAAGCAACACTGCTTAAAGGGAATCGTGTCACCAGGAAATCACTGATAACCCAGGCACAATGCCCCAATCTTGCTGAGCTGAAATGTAATGATGCTTTTCACTTGGTGATCTATTGCTACATTCCTAGAGAAAAAGTAGCTTATATCCATATGCAAAAGAGTAGTTAAGTATACAAAGAGTGGGCCATTGCATTTGTGCTCCTCCTGCTTCCTCTGTGAGCCCCTCCTTCTCCTTCCTGGTTGGCAGGGCTAGGCGTGAGATGACTATGCAGTAACTTGGTCCTGTCAATCAAAAAGGAGTACCCCGCCAACAGACCCTACAGTGAATACTAGTGAGTAGCTTTAAACCTTAAAGGAGTCCTTTTTCCAAATAAGCATGAACAAAACACTTTATGCTATTCTTAGACAACACTGCCTCTTCATCTGTTGTTTGAGGAGAGAGAAAATTAGCTTCAGCATTGCCCACATGAAAGTACAGGGATAGAACATGAAAAAGTACCCCTTGAATTGAAGATTTGGTGGAGTAGATGGAAAATCTGACTTTAGGTAGGCAATTAGTCAATTGAGATCCACTGGCAGTTTGACAGCTTTTTAGTAGATCACCAGAACCTCAGTTGACACCAGGGTTGCCAACCATCCAGAAATTTCAAAACAGTCCATAAAAATAGGCAAAATTTTTCCTCTGTCTGTGAAACAAAATAGATGTGTTCATGATTTTTATGAGGCTGGAGCTACTTGACTAAACTAGTTTGGTGGTAATCATCATCATTTTACAGCTCACAGTAAAAGCTGGTAATAATTTCTTATCAGTATAATGAGCTATACACATGGATTACTTGTAATTTTTTATCATTCATTAAGGTTTTCCTATTTGTCCATAAAAAAAATGTTGACTGTCCATGATTCTGGGATGAGTTGTCCAAAAAAAAAAGAAAAGTTCTCGTTGGCAACCCTGGTTGACAATTTAGTCCACAGTCTTGAACTTAAAGGTCATAGGAGTGGATCCAAAATGTTAGAGTAAAACACATACTATAATAGTATACTGCTGACCTTCATTTCTGTTGCTACCCTGCACCAATGAATATGTAATTTTGTGATAATACATGAATAAACTACATTCTGACGTATCGCACTCCACTTTAAAGATAATTTGCAGTCATGGTGATATTTTGCCATGGAGCGTCCCTATGTTCTTTTTTTCCCCCTCCAGTATCTAGAATATTTTGATGACATCTAAACCTCTCATTGTCATATCTTCACTATCATACTAATAATATTTTTCCATAGTTCCCCATAGTGACAGCCTCATAGTATCAAGTCAGTCTCACCGAGTAATATCAATCGTACATAGTTCATCCTTATAGCAGACACTACATTACCAGACTCAGTGGAATAGCCAATTTGTAGCATAAGACCTTGTCACATAAAAAACATTGTCTGAGGAATTTGGCGTGGTTTGCAAAAAAAAAACAACTGGATAGTCCACAGAGGCACCTATTGTTTTCTGTGGGAGGTAGAACTGCTGATCATACAGCAACAGTTTATTTCCATTACCATACCTGGCAAGGACATGTCCTTTCTTGGAGTGGTTTATGCAAGGATACAGGTGGAGACCATTCCATGGGGCTAAACCATGAACGGGTCCACCATAGTTGAATTGAAAAAAAGTTTGCATAATTGCTGTGCTTCTTTGTACAATCATAACTGTGAAGGAACAGTTATGGTGGGCTTCCCTACTGTTCTTTTTAGGCATATTATTCCCTGTTCCAGATGCACAAATCTAGAAGCATTTCACTCAGAAGCAAGAAATCCTGTATTTTCCTTCTGTAAAATCTGCCAGCATTGAACTGTTTTGACATCCATTTCAGTACTTTTCACTATGTTTGATTTCATATCCGGAGCTCTTAGAAGGGATAGACCACACTTACAAACACAAAGGAGACTCCTTTTTTATCAGGCTCACAATCTCAGCAAGCTCTGACATGCCCCCACTTCCTCTCAGCCGTCTTCTGGGTCTCTGTTACCAGGGATGGATCTTGTCTGAGAACAGGCAGTGGACTGCAACTTAGGTGGAAGTGAGACCCCCTAGTGGCCATGACCTTACAGCTTTTTTTCGTATTTTTGAAATGAAGTGATTTAGTGTTAAAGTACAGAGACTCTTTAAGGCACATCCACATGTGGTATAAATGCAGCGTTTTACAGTACCAGATTGAAAGAAGTCCATGCTGTGGTTTTCTACCATGGATTTTTCATGGCAGAGGGTGAAATCCATACAAAGCACAGAACATGTACCTATAAATCACTGATTACTCTTAGTCGTGCAGCTGACATTGGCAAAATGCTGCTCCTCCTGGAATGTGAGTCAAAAGCTCTGATTTCTCGAGAATTCTGGCTTCAAAAAGTTGCAAATTAAAGCTGCACTCACTTGCGCAACATTTGGTGACTTTTTGCATTTTTACACCACTCACTCCAGTTTTGCAATGTGGGTGGAAAGTGGATGTGGTTAGCTATGGTAATGAGAATTACTCCATTGAAAAAAAGTTGCAAGAAAGTCACAATCTCACTCCAGTGGGAGGGTGGAGTAGGAAAACTGGAGTAGTCAAAAGTGTTAGGTTTAAGAATAAGGAAAATTTATAAAACAACTTGCAATAATTGATAAATGTGGCATAAAGTACACTAACATTCTCAACCAAAACTGACTTCCAATATTCTCCTCATGATAAATTCCCCCCAAAGCATTGACCACACCTTGTAGATGACACACCCGTGCAGATGCAGCATGCAGAACTTTAGATTTGTCTCTCTCTGTAATTTATGGGCATCTGTCCTTCTGGTATATTGTCCTTCCTTATCTTGACAACTGTCCTGAATTTTGTTTTGCTGCCAAAAATATTGTTTTCTGCACTTTGGTAAATGTGTCGAAAATGCAACGTCTTGAATCAAAGTTATTTTGGGCATTTGTCAATTGCTATCTTTTATGTAAAGATTATACTTTTATTTCAATTTTGTAAAAGCCTCAGTGTTGCTTTTACCTTTTGGTTCAGGCTAAATATGGTTATTAAATATTCCATAAAACAAGAACTAAGTGTTATGTTTGATATGCACTTCAAAAGCTTAAAAGGCCAAAGAAAGCCCTTCCTTAATTATTGAAGAAGTGTCTGTAAAGGAAACATGAGCAAATAGCCTTCATGCTTTCATCCTGAGTAACCTTTTATTGTCCTTTTTCTTCAAATGGCCAAGTCGCTATATTTAATAAAAGCTGCAGCAGCCATCAAAGGAGGCAGGGGTCTAATAAATGGTCCTGATTAAAGGCCTTGACAGGGTATGAACTTTGCATAAATTTTCTTGTGGTGTCAGGGTAGGATACTGATTGAGGTCTATTAACATAATCACACATTTAGAGAAAATGCTGTAATGTATCAGAAACATTTCTCTTAACATAATAATTTTAAAAGCATTAAAATGCAAATGGCATTATGGGATTTTTTTTTTTTTGTAATGTTCTAAGAAACTGATTATTCAAATATTTGGCCCAAATAACAGGCTACTGTATGTAAAGAGGTTGTGTCTTCACAAAATTTGAATCTCTCTACATATAAAATCCACCCAAAAAGAAGCCTACAAAAACAAACTAGAAAAAAAAAAAGAAAAAACTATATTAATAATTAATAAGTGTGTATTAAAACAGTTAAAATACATATACATAATATGTGTCAAAATGTAAGCATACTACATGAGCGATAATGCACGGATTGAATCTATGACCATCAAAAACGTTATGACAGTTTTTATTTCCCTGCCTTGATTTATTTTGTCACAATATGAAACAAAAAAAGAATATAAAAATCGAAAAACAAATACAAAATGTATTTATTTTTATTTATTTTTTGTTTCTGTATATTTTATTTCTATTTTAACATATCCATTCTCTTTCTTTTTGCTGTTTGAATCTGCTGTCAATCTCAAATGCTAACTGGCCGTACTCCTCAATGCAGACTTCAAACAATAAAAGAAACATTCCCTTCCCCCGACACAAATGACCATAATTATGAAAAGAATGACTGCACCAGACTGATGACTTTCAATATGCTTGAGTCTAGCATACTGGTATAAGAGGCCATAAAGGTCAACAGTAATTCATAACTGCTATAAAATGGTGTAGGATCTTAGGGTTTCTGCAGAAAGCTTACATTATCAGGCTCCTTCTGCTGGTTTGTATATGTAAATGTGTGATAGGAAGTGCCCCGAATTTGCCGTATCACATGCAGAGCATCAATTAGGGAGTGGAATACATCTGAGTATTTTCATTATGTCTAGTTATTTACTGTATCAGAAAAAAATAATCATCCTGGCAAGCCAAGCAGTCTTCTTGGGTTGCATGATATCAGCATCCTAGCCTGAGCTCAGAAGTCATTGTAAACATTACAGGATTAATCTCACAATCACAATCATCAATCTTCCCGAGCACTGCCAGGGTGTAACGCTGGAGATTGGTAAAGAAGGCAATGTAGATTTAGCTTTTTATTTTGAACAAGATCAAGATCCGTAAAGAGCATCTGCTTATCAGATCTGAATACTACTGTGCTTTAAGACAATGTATTTTTCATTAAAATTGTTTTCCACAAACTGATGGAAACACATAGTGCCAGATATTGAAATCACTGGCAGATTTTATTAGTGTCGAGAGTTTAGAAATTAGGCTGGAAGATGTAAATAGCAGCATGCTATCTACAATTAAAGCAAATTTTAACATTTAATTCACACAAAAGACATCAAAAAGTTAATTCCATGAGCTTTATAAATGTCTAGGGCTGACTTTTTTTCCACAAAGGCTTCATTTAGAAAAAATGGCATACTACATGATCTCGATTTCACTGATATGTAATATTTATCAAGAAATAAAACCATTATACCGCAGTAAAGGTTATTTTACCCGGGAACATGCATTGATCAATGCTATAACAAGTCGTTCCTTTAAACAGTTCGGTCCCAGGAATGGTCATCAATATCTGATCAGTGGTGGTCTGATTCCTGGAATTCTCTGCTGATCAGTTGTTGGATGGAGCCACAGAGCTTGGGAAGGCACTGCAACCACTTGCTCAGCCAGAACCATCACAACCATTGGTCCCATGGCCTTCATGCAGCTTAGTCCCATTCAAATTAAGGCAACTGAGCTGCAATACCAAGCACAGCTGTTATAGAGTCATGCTTGGTATACTATGAATTAGGCACAGAACTTGTTTGAGCTCTGTTCCCTTCAAACAACTATAAAGGCCACTTTACACAGGCCGAGCTTTGGCCAGATAATCGCTAACAATAGTTTGTAGGAACGCTCCTTAAGGATAATCTGCCAGTGTAAAAGTGCTGCTGATTACCTGATGAACGAGCTAAACACTCGTCCGGTAATATCATAGTCTGTGCGGTCACCAGTGTCTAAACAGCTCTCTGCTCCCAGAAAACAAGTCTGAATGGGGACAAGGGATGGCATTAGCGATCGATCCTCCCCATACTGTGGAGGAGATTGCTGCGGTTCCCTTTACCATTGAGCCGTTTGCCGGGAAGAAATGCTTCCTTTTCAACAATCATTTGCATCTAGCAGTGTAAAGGGGCCTTAAGGAGTTGGACTCCACCAATCAGATATCACACGAGGATACTGTAGGTTATCAATATTGATTAGCAAACTTCCACACAAATGAATGCAATGATTTGTGGGGTCAGTTTTGCATGGTCAGTCATGCAAAATTTGTTTGTTCAGCTGATCAAGGAATTTTCATAGAAATGTATATTGTAGTTTAGCAGCCTACATTTTGCTATACAGTAAAAAGAAAATGCACAAAATTCAGACATTTACTTGCCCAACACATAAATATAAAGGACACTTATTTGGCTGGCATTGTGCTTACAGATAAATTGTAGTATAATTATTATTATCATCATTTTTAAGTGCCTTTAAGGGTTCAGAGCTGAACACGGACATATCCCCTTCTTTCCCCATTCAGCCCCGTCTGACATGAGCATCAGAGCATTTCATGCTCCGATGCTCTCCCTTGCCCTGCGCTGTTTCGCATAGGGCAAGGGCTTTTTCTGGAGATCTGGGAATGTACCGGGCTCTCCATGGGTAAGCTAGGCAGAGGCTTCACTGGAACTAATGTGCAGGCTTTAGTGCTGCCATAGCCTGTAAAATGGCAGGGGCAGTGCTATAGCCCACCCATCAGTGCGGTGACGTTTCCAGGAATACTGCTAGGTGGAAGCCTCCATCTAGCAGTGTAAAAATGTAAACAAAAAAGCCCTTGCCCTACATGACATAGCACAGGGCAAGGAGAGCATCGAAGCATGAAATGCTCCTATGATCATATCAGAGGGGCTGAGTGGGGGAAGAAGGGGTCATGTCCAGGTTCAGTTTGGAACCCGGACAATCTTTTTTAATTCCAGGGTACTGTACATCTGAACAAAACAGCAAACAAGACAAAAAAAGAAATACAATAAGGATGAACTACCATATTTTCGCCTTATAAGACGCACATGCCAATAAGACACACCTAGGTTTTAGAGGGAGGAAAAAAAATCTATATTTTTTAAATCAGACCCTCAATGTCAATCAAATCCCAAATGTTGATCAGACCTCAGATCAGACCCCCAATGTTACTTAGATTTCAGCTCAGACCCCCTATCAGACCTCAGATCAAACCCTGTATGTTAATCAGACCTCCACTCAGACCCCCAATCAGACCTCAGATCAGACACAAAAAAAATCCTCAACTCACCTCTCCTGCTCCAGACTGCATGCAGCACTTGCAGAAGAATGTAATTAATACCTTTTTATTCAGATGCACTGGATGGAAATAATATAGGGCTAGGTGGTGCTGATTTTGTTGCATTGGTAATATGTAGAATTTTTTTTAGCTTTTATTATGTAATATATTGTGTATCTACTGCATATTGCTTATTTGTATTGTATTTTTAATTAGTGTATGTGGTTTTTTTTTGTTTGCTTGTACGTATGTGTGAAATGCTGCTTGAACAACAAGACAATTTCCCTGTTTTGGGATTAATAAAGTTTATCTTATCTTATTTTAGTATGAGGATTTATATTCTTTACATTTTGGAACATACAACAATTTTAGAATACAATGAGAAGCTAAGGCAAAACATATGTCTGGGTTGGATTCCCTTGCTCTTTGGTTGGTGTTAATCACTTTTGTATTACTTGTGGTGGACATTACTTTGGGGTTGTGGTCTTTACATTTATGGGTCCTTTTGTGACTAGTCATTTGTATGTATATCATTAGGTATTGTCTGGTATCGCTTACCTATATTATATATAGTGAACCCGCCCAGTTGATGTTTGTAACAATACATTTTTTGCTGTGCATTTCTATATGATTAGCCACTGGGGAGGGGTCCCTTTATCTTTCTCTGTGCATTCACTTTGCCTCTTTTTATTGGTTTTTATTATGATATTTATATTTCTTTATTCAATAAAGATTAATTACTATTTATACATAGTATACCATAAGTTTTTTTCCTTTGGAGGGCGTTATTACTATGAGTAACTTACAATTTTTTTGCATTATAATTATGCTATAACTATTGTGTACATAATGGTGTAGTGGAATAAAATGGCAATGCTCTATGCTCCACATATTTCACTATATGTCTGACTGCCTATTTATACATCATTACATATGATCTTTGCGCTTTTTAGGGCTACTCCAGAATATCTCTTTGTTTTCCTTATTTCGAGCACACAATACTTTAAAGCTATTTCTAAGCATTCTTTCCTTTAAATAAGTTGACTTCGTTAGACTGCCAGGCAGATTGAACACAAGTTTATGTCTTCCCCACGTCCCCCACTCTTTACAGAAATTTTCACAACTGACATAAACATAGCTTTAACTTGACATTGGAATAAACCATTTGAAAAACAGAACACCTATTATCTGTGCTTCAATTTTAATGTGATATACACCATTACGCAAAGCAAGCATTCTCTACTCATTATAGAGCTTCCCTGAGAAACGTAGGTAGGGCAATTTATACCATTTGGCCCATTTCTAATTAGTTTGTTTTTTGAAGCCCAACTATTCTGTTAAATTTATGCCTACTTTGTGTCACATAGAAAAGAAGGAAAAATAATGACTGCCTGGGGGTAGTACTTTACTCTGCTATATGTGCTTTAAAATAATCATCTAAGACTTATCTTAGCTTCATTTCTCTACCAAACAATCTTTAATGCTCATTTATACGACAACTGACCAGTTAATGATATATGAATTATAGAGCGAAAACCCTGAGAACAATAACTGAGAAGAAAATTCAAATTTTATCACCAAACAAGATATTAAATGGACATGATGCAAAATTTATAGTTATGTATTATTCATCTATGAATTTCTTATGACCTGATTAACTCAAGACTGGTGAAGCCAAGGAAAATCCTGAGTGAAATATTAACAAAAGGTCATTGGTAATGAGGCCACAGGTAACATGAAGCAAGTTCTACTAATGTTGGATCCTGCTATTATTTTGTCCTTAAATTTAAATGCAAATAAAGGTAGGGGCTGCCCGTGTGGCAACACATTGAAGGAAACTATTGGAGCTTAATCAGCTCTTCGGTCACAGTTAATTTACCAGTTTCTAGTTTATGGCCATCATTAAATGAAGTTGTCCATTGGTTTTGAATAACATTCTGAATCTAGATGCAAATAAATCAAATTAACTATTGAGTTACTTAACGTTTGTCCTGGTCATGTTGTTATCATACAGACTATCTTGTATTTATTGGGATTAACAGAGTCAAAGTATCCAATAAAACCTCCTACCATGTGTATATGATGGTAATAAACACTCATCAAAATCACTTGAAGTAGAATGCTCATAGATATGTCAGATGAGCAGACAGAATTAAATAGTGTTTTTTAATTCTTATTCCGATAGATAGATAGACAGACAGACAGATAGATAGATAGATAGATAGATAGATAGATAGATAGATAGATAGATAGATAGATAGATAGTTTATGAATAGAGTTGAGCGGACACCTGGATGTTCGGGTTCGACGGGTTCGGCCGAACTTCACAAAAAATGGCTCTAAAAATGCATGAAAAGGGCTAGAGGGCTGCAAATGACAGCAAAATGTGGTTAAGAGCATGGCAAGTGCTCTGCAAACAAATGTGGATAGGGAAATAACTTTAAAGGGTTTCTACCACTTCGTTTTCACTTAATTAGCTTTCAGACACTAGCGATCCGAACCATCCTAATATAATTGCTTTTGGGGCAGCCGTTTCGCTAAAAAAAGAACTTATAATGATATGCTAATGAGCCTCTAGGTGCTATGGGGGCGTCATTAGCACCTAGAGGCTCGGTCTACCTTCACAAAATGCCGCCGCCCAGCGCGTCCCTCCAGCCCGTCCATCTCTTCCGGAATGCGATGCTCCCTGTGAGCGTCTGTATTCGGCGCATGCGCAGTGAATATCTGACCGCTTCCCTGCTCAGACATCTCCGATGACGTCATAGTGCTCCAAGGAACAGGCGCAGTGGAGATGTCTGTGCAGAAAGCGGTCAGACATTTACTGCGCATGCGCCGAATACATACGCTCACAGGGAGGATTCCGGAGGAGATGGGCGGGCTGGAGGGACACGCTGGGCGGCGGCATACAATGTGAGTAGACCGAGCCTCTAGGTGCTAATGACGCCCCCATAGCACCTAGAGGCTCATTAGCATATCAATATAAGTTCTTTTTTTAGCAAAACGGCTGCCCCAAAAGCAATTATATTAGGTTGGTTCGGTAGAGCAGACACTAGCGGATCACTAGTGTCTGAAAGCTAATTATGTGAAAACGAAGTGGTAGAAACCCTTTAAATAACATAAAATACATAAAAATAAAAAATAATAATCTTGATCTAGGAGGTTGATCTATGGAGTAGGAGGTTGAGAAGGCAGTGGATGTGGCGGTGTAGGTGGAAGCGGCGGTGGAGGAGGAGGAGGTAACCTACACTGCTTTTTGGTTTAAAATTATTATTATTTTTTTTTTTATTAGGGTACACCCCAAAACTTTGGGAAATATAACCTGTGATAACCCCCTCCAGTCATGCTAAACACACGTTCAGACAATACACTGGCTGCAGGGCAGGCCAGCACCTCCAAGGCGTAAAGTGCAAGCTCAGGCCATGTGTACAATTTGGAGACCCAGAAGTTGCAGGGGGCAGACCCGTCATTCAGTACGTGCAGGCGTGTGCACACATACGGCTCCACTATGTAGCTGGAATGCTGCCTCCTGCTAAGACGTTCCATATCAGCTGGTGGTGCTGGTTGTTGTGGCGTGCTGACAAAGCTTTTCCACATTTTGGCCATGCTAACCCTGCCTTCTGAGGTGCTGGTGGTGCCCAAGCTGCGTTGGCGACCTCTTCCTCCTCCTCTGCCTTCACCTTGTGCTTCCACTGTGCCCCCGCTGTCAGGTGAAAATGCCACCAGCAGCGTGTCTACAAGCGTGCACTTGTACTCGTGCATCTTATGATCACGCTCCAGTGATGGAATTAAGGACGGTGCAATGTCCTTGTAACGGGGATCCAGCAGTGTGGCCACCCAGTAATCAGCAAAAGTTAAAATGTGGGCAACTCAACGGTCGTTGCGGAGACACTGCAGCATGTAGTCGCTCATGTGTGCCAGGTTGCCCAGAGGCAACAAAAAGCTGTCTTCTGTGGGAGGTGTATTGTCTGTGTCCTCTGTATCCCCCCCCAGCCATGCACCAGTGATGGCCATGAGCTGGTCTGGGTGCCACCCTGCTGTGAACACGGTTTCTCCTCCTCCATCTCCTTCTCCTCATCCTCCACCTCATCATCCTCCAGAACTGTGCCCTGGCTGGACAATTGTGTAACTGGCATTTGTGGGTGCAGGAACCCACCCTCGGAGCCACTTGTGAATGACTGACCGGAAACCCTATGAAATGATCCCTCTTCCTCCTCTCCTCCTGTGCACCATCCTCTTCCATCATCGCCAGCAGAGTTTTTTCAAGGAAGCATAGAAGTGTGGGATAGTAACGCTGAGAACGGCGTTATCGGCACTGGGCCATGTTGGTGGCGTACTACGAAACAGCGCAACAATGAACACAGGTCTCACATGGAGGCCCAGTCATTGGTGGTGAGGTGTGCTGCTGTCCGCAGAGTGACACACTCCGTGTGTGCTGCAGCTGAAACTCCACTATCACTGCTGCTGCTAGCACAGTCTGGCCGCATGTGCATGGTGGAGTTCCACCTTGTGGGCACGTCGAATATGAGGGCTGGTGAGCGGAAGGCTGAAGTTACTCTGAAGGCCTGACAGGCGAGCAGCAGCAAAGTTGAGAATGACTAAAGCGTGCACAGACGGCCCGCACTTTCATCAGCAGCTCTGACATATCGGGGAAATTTTAAGGAACCTCTGCACCACCAAATTCAGCACATGCGCCAGGCAAGGATTGAGCGTCCAAACCGGCTAGTCCCAGAGCTGTACGAGATTTCACCCATTATCGCACACCTCCAGGCCGGGCTTGATGCTCACTGGCACCAACCACTCACGGTCTGTTGTTCAAGGCCCGTCCACAGCTCTGCGCGGTGTGGGGTTTGTCCCTCAAACAGATAAGTTTTAAAACTGCCTGCTGTCGTTTACCCCTGGCTGTGCTGAAGTTGGTGGTGATGGTGTTTAAGCTAACTGGATGAGGAGCCGTTGACGATGAGGAAGCAGAGTAGGAGGAGGAAGCAACAGGAGGCAAACTAAAGCACCCTGCAATCTTCGGTGGCGGAAGGACATGCGCCAAATGGGCTATCCGCCTCAGGGCCAGCCACAACTGCATTTAGGCCAGTGTGCTGTAGGGGAGATAAAACGTTCCTGACCGTGCTTACCTGGTCCACGTATCCAAAGTTTTGGTGGACTTGCCGCACATGCATTGTGCAGTGCACACCTGATTTTGTCCCCCCACTTGGTTTTGCCGGGAACGGATGGCGCGCCTGGAAAAGTAGTGGTGGCTGAGCACGACGTACTGTGGGACAGCCTCCGCCATAATGCTTTATAAAACTCACCGTCTCCATCAGACTGAATGACATCAAATCAAAGGACAGTAATTTTGAAATGCTGGCATTCAGGGCCAGGGATCGCAGGTGGGTAGGGGGGTACTTCCTCTTCCACTCCAGTGTTTGGGTGATGGAGAGCTAAACACTTCCGTGGGATATTGTGGAGATGCTTGGTGACCCAGGTGGTGGTGTTGCTGACAGATCTTTTGTTTGCAGGGTGGCAAGTTGCACTGTCACTCCAGAGGTGGATGAAGAGGCCGAGACTGCAGCAGAAAAGGAAGCAGGAGGAGCCAGAGACCTTTCTTGATTTTTTGAGGTGTCTACTTCACTGCAGTTCGTGCTTTGCGCTAAGATGCCTGGTCATGCAGGTTGTGCTCAGGTTGAGAACGTTTCGCTTCAGGCTCTGATTGCACAGCGTGTAAACCATTTGAGTCTTGTCGTCAGCACATTGTCTGAAAAACTGCCACGCCATGGAACTCCTTGGAGCTGGCTTTGGTGTGCTCGGTCCCTTGCTGCGGTCGGCAGTAGCAGGTGTACTATCTAGGGAACGGCCCCTCCGCTTTTGCACCCTGCTCCCTCTTCTGCTGTGCTGGTGGCTCTGTGCGACCACCGCCTCTTCCTCAGAACTGCACAGGTCACTCGCATGACCTTGATTCCATGTGGGGTCGAGGACCATATCATCTTCCACATCAAGCTTCACCCAGTCTTCACCCCTGCCCTCCTTGTCAGTCTGCACACTTTCGAAAGCCACAGTAGTTCGCCCCTGTGTTTCGTCATCATCCGAGACATGTTGCGGTGGTCCTCCCATGTACTCATTTTGAAACTTAAGTGGTTGGGCATCTAAGCGGATGGCCCTGGGAAACCCTGCTAGCAGAGTCATCAAAAAGCAGAAGAGACTGCTGCATGACTTGGTGTTCAGACTGCTTGGCTGATTTGCAAGGGGGTGAGGTGAAAAACTGATGAACATCGGCTGTAGGTGCCAACTCTGATCTTTTAGCAGGAGACTGGGTGGTATAAAATGTAAAGGAACTGGAGGCACTGTCAGCAACCTAATCTACTATCGCCTGTACTTGTTCTGGCCTCACCATTCGCAGAGCCGCATTAGGCCCGACCAAATACCGCTGAAGGTTCTGTCGCCTACTCGCACCTGAGGAAGGTGTTTCACTTGTGCGTTTAGCTGGCACAGACCGACCACGTCCTCTCCCTGCAACAAGAGCTCCACCAGCAGCACCACGGCCGGGGCCACGTCCCTTATTTGGCGCTCTACTCATATTTATCAAATTTAGGATCTTGCCCAAAATGGGTGTTTTTTTTTATAGAATAGAACAGGGGTAGGCAACCTCCGGCACTCCAGATGTTGTTAAACTACAACTCCCAGCATGCATACTTCCTCTGCTCTGCTCAGAACTCTCACAGAAATGAATGGAGCATGCTGGGAATTGTAGTTTTGCAACAGCTGGAGTGCCGGAGGTTGCTGACCCCTGGAATAGAACAACAGCATCTAAAGCGTGTATCTCACAATGACAGATGCAGCAAAGGCTGCAATATTAGGTACTTTGCCCAAAATGGGTGTTTTTTTAAACCCAGAATAATATTGTTGAATTTCAAGCTTGTATCTCACACTGACAGATGCAGACAAGGCCGTAAATTTTGTTTTTTTGCCCAAAATGGGTGTTTTTTTTAAATAACAGAATCTGACAACAGTTTATAACACTTGAATTTCACACTGTCAGATGCAGCAAGAGCTGTAAAATTTAGTAATTTGCCCAAAATGTTTTTTTTTTTTAAATCCAGAATAATATTGCTGTATTTCAAGCTTGTATCTCACAATGACAGATTCAGACAACACCGCAAATTTAGTTTTTTGACCAAAAAGAGAATAACAGAATATGACAGCAGTATATAATGGTTGAATTTCATACTGACAGATGCAGCAAGGGCTATAAAATTTAGTATTTTGCCCAAAATGGGTGTTTTTTAAACCCAGAATATTATTGCTGTATTTTAAGCTTGTATCTCTCACACTGACAGATGCAGACAAGGCCAAAAATTTTGTTTTTTGCCCAAAAATGGGTGTTTTTTTTAATAACAGAATATGACAGCAGTATATTACGCTTGAATTTCACACTGACAGATGCAGCAAGGGCTGTAAAATTAAATATTTTGCCCAAAATGGGTGTTTTTTTAAACCGAGAATATTATTGCTGTATTTCAAGCTTGTATCTCACAATGACAGATGCAGACAAGGCCGCAAATTTAGTTTTTTGCCCAAAATAGGTGTTTTTTTAATAGCAGAATAGAACAACAGTATCTAAAGGGTGTATCTCACAATGACAGATGCAGCAAAGGCTGAAATATTAAGTACTTTGCCTAAAATGGGTGTTTTTTTTTAAACCCAGAATTTTCTGTATTTCAAGCTTGTATCTCACACTGACAGGTACAGACAAGGCACCAAATTTAGTTTTTTGCCCAAAATGGGTGTTTTTTTTAATAGCAGAATATGACAGCAGTATATGACGCTTGAATTTCACACTGACCGATGCAGCAAGGGCTGTAAAATTGAGTATTTTGCCCAAAATGGGTGTTTTTTTTAAACTCAGAATATTATTGCTGTATTTCAAGCTTGTATCTCACAATGACAGATGCAGCAAGGGCTGTAAAATCGAGTATTTTGCCCAAAATGGGTGTTTTTTAATAACAGAATAGAACACCAGTATCTAACGCGTGTATCTCATAATGACAAATGTAGCAAAAGCTGCAATATTAAGTATTTTGCCCAAAATTGATGTTTTTTTAAACCCAGACTATTAGTGCTGTATTTCAAGCTTGTATCTCACACTGGCAGATTTGGACAAGACTGCTAATTTATTTTTTTGGCGCAAAAAGGGTGTTTTTTTAGGAGCTGAATATGACAGCAATATATAACGCTTGATTTTCACACTGACAGATGCAGCAAGGGCTGTAAAATTGAGTATTTTGCCAAAAAATTGTGTTTTTTAAAACCCAGAAAATGATTGCTGTATTTCTAGCTTAAATTGCACACTGACTAATGCCGCATAGGCCCCAGATGGAGGGTATTGGCAAAAATGGGTGTTTTTTAAAACCCTGAAAATTATTGAAGTATTTCAAGCTTCTATTTGACTGTCACAAATGCATATATGCTGTGCTGGTGCACTGAGCTTGCATAAAATGGCCGCAGCCACCTCCCTAACAGAAAGATAAAAGTTATTTTTCTGGGTCACTGGGCTCAGGGAAGGGTAAAAAGATCGTGCACTGCACCCACAAAACAAAATTTAGGTAGATCGCTGATTTTACAAGCACTTCTGATTAAAGATTCTGTCCTATTCTCTCCCTGAAATCACCAGCAGCATCCTCTCCCTACACTAGTAACAGCAGAGTGACGTGCAGGCCCGGGTCACATGCTGCACTGGCCAATCACAGCCATGCTATTAGTAGGCATGGCTGTAATCGCTTCTAAGGGCACACGAGTTAAACGCATTTTGATTGGCTGCTCTGCAGCCTTTCAAAAAGAGCCATTAACTCGACGAACACCGAACCCGAACCCGAACTTTTACTGAAATGTTCAGTTCCTGGGTCAAAAAATCCTAAAGTTCGGTACGAACCCGAACTTTTCAGTTCGGATTCGCTCAACCCTATTTATGAATAAGGAAAGAGAAATGTTTTATATCCACCATGTTTTATATCCACCTATGGAGTGATATTGAACTACAGTATGCATTAACGACTACAAGAATACATACATTTCATCATATTCCATTGGTTGCCTTATCATTGTGGTATTTTATGCCGGCAGAATTTGCTTTAGGGGAATATATCTTTGTAATATGGTGCCACACGGAGATACTCTATGGAGGCAAACTGTGAGCGTGCAGCAATGTTTTTTTTGGACAGCAGTGGCTTCCTCTGTGGAATCCTCCCATGAAATCCATTCTTGTTTAGTGTTTTAAGTATCGTGGATTCGCTAACAGGGATGTTAGCATATGCCAGAGACTTTTGTAAGTCTTTAGCTGACACTCTAGGATTCTTCTTCACCTCATTGAGCAGTCTGCGCTGTGCTCTTGCAGTCATCTTTACAAGACGGCCACTCCCAGGGAGAGTAGCAGCAGTGTTGAACTTTCTTCATTTATAGACAATTTGTCTTACCGTGGACTGATGAACAGCAAGGCTTTTGCAGATACTTTTATAACCCTTTCCAGCTTTATGCAAGTCAACAATTCTCAATCGTAGGTCTTCTGAGAGCACTTTTGTGAGAGGCATCATTCACATCAGGCAATACTTCTTGTGAAAAGCAAACCCAGAACTGGTGTGTGTTTTTTATAGGGCAGGGCAGCTGTAACCAACACCTCCAATCTCATCTCATTGATTGGACTCCAGTTGGTTGACACCTCACTCCAATTAGCTCTTGGAGATGTCATTAGTCTAGGGGTTCACATACTTTTTCCACCTGCACTGTGAATGTTTACATGGTGTGTTCAATAAAAACATGGTAACCTTTAATTATTTGTGTGTTATTAGTTTAAGCAGACTGTGATTGTCTATTGTTGTGACTTAGATGAAGATCAGATCACATTTTATGACCAATTTGTGCATAAATCCATATCATTTGTGAACTGTTACAGTCTCCTGCGGGGTTGTTTTGGGCAGAAACAGGAATACTGACACCTTTGTAGCTTGTGCGTCAGACTGTTGCTAGTTTATTTTGTAAGTTGCTCAAAATAACAAATAAAACCAAAACAAACAATAGCCGTCTGGCTCCTGCCTATCTCACTCGGCAGCACTAGCTAAACTCATAACACAAAACACAAAGAGCATTTTCAAGGCGAAAACAGAGCAACTTACACTTCAGTAGTTAAATAGAAAAGTGACCGCTCTCAGAGCTCCTAGTCTTGCAGCTTCTCAAACAGACTGCCCACACTCCCAGAGAGAGAGCTTCTGTGTCAGGCCTGCTGATATAATTAGTACCTCTGTGTGAGCAGTCCCCCCAGGCAGCTAAAACCCGGACTGGCTCCGGGTGGTCAGGGAACCCACCCAACTCTTCCCTGACTGGCTCCAGGACCCTAAACTGGCTTTCTTTTTCCCAGGAAGTTTCTAGAAACAAAGAAAACCAAATCATCCTGGTGCCTTTTAACACATGAAGTGCCGGTAACTTGGTGCAATGTACACACCATTCAGCACTTTCTCTGACAAACATTGTGACACCCTGTCACACATTTCAAAGGGTTCACATACTTTTTTCTTGCAACTGTATCTACTTGCATACCACAAGCTTCCTATCCTCAAGCTTGTGGATGGAGGAAACTCTCAGCATTTGGACTCATATCTAGCATTCTCATATCCAGTAGAGAGGTGATAAACAGTGACGGCCAGATCACCGTGTTCGCCCGCGAACACATGCGGGCTGCCATCTTAAATCAGAAGTCCGGCGAGGCACAGGTAAGTCCTTACCTGTGCCTATGCCGCGAGCCGGTCTGAAACAAATGCGGTCACCTAGAACAGGCAGTTCCGAGAACAGCCGCCGGTGGCCTTCATTGGGCTGTTCTTGGAACTGCCTGCTCCCTGTGACTGCATTTTTTTCAGACCGGCTCACGCACAGGCACAGGTAAGGACTTGTGATTTAAGATGTCAGCCCGCATGTGTCCCCGGGGGAACAAGGCGAACTGGCCATCACTGGTGATAAATGCTACTGGCTTAAGGTAATTGATACGGCCACAAAAATGCCATATTATACCACAGAAATGCCAAACATATCTATGTATTTTTCAAAACTCTTGTTTACAACCCCCATAGCTAGTGAAGAAGTGGGTAAAATTGTACCTAGTGTAAGCAATCCTCTGTGAGCTAAACTATCTATTGTTTGCAACAATATATCAGTCTGAAGTCAAGGCTGGATAGCTCACAGAGCAATGCCTAGACTGGATACAATTGGGAAGTATTTATACTAGTATACTGTATGCGTTGAGAAAGGAGTTGATCTAAAATTGCTAAAAATTGGAACCACAAATCATATCTGAACTAATTTTCAGTTGTGTCCATATAAGTGGGACAAATATGAAGGTTGTATGTGGGAGAGCTTCATCTACTGACTGTTGCTTCCTCCTCTGTGCCAGTTTGTCCCATAAATCATTAATGATGGTCAGATTAGAGTTCTGTTGAGGCTACACAAACTGTTACAGAGTTCCTTGTTCATTGTTTTTCTGAAAATAGTTCTTGATGACCTTGGCTTTGTGATTGGGATTAGAGATGAGCGAATTTTTGAAAAGTTCAATTCGGCTGATATACCAAATTTTCCCTAAAAAATTGCATTGTGATGAATTACTTCGTCACGAACCACAATTTTTTGTAAGTAGCGGGTGCAATGACAGGGAGCTGCGATAGTGCCGCTCTCCATCATTGTACGCCTCAGATGCCGTGTTTATACATGATCGCGGCATCTGAGAGTAAAAACTGTGTAAAATTAACATTAAAAAAATGAACTCAAACTCACCGCCTCCATTTGCTTGCAACGGGCCAGCCGCTGCCATCTTGCTTGAATATCTGGCGTAAAATTTTGCACGGCGCGAGATTGCGTCATCACGCCGTCCAGCATGGTGACGTTATATGTCACCACGCACAGGACTTTGGCCGAGATCTTCAATAGAGATGGCGGCTGGTAGCCCATCGCGAGCAAATGGAGGAGGTAAGTATGAATTTTTTGTAGGCGAATCAAATTTATCCTGAAATTCGGATCGAATTCCACTTCATGGGATTCAATTTCCTCATCTTTCATTGGGATTATTGTTCTGCTACAGAATAAGGTTGACCAGTTTTCTTTCTGATGGTATTGCATGATGGATGATAACGTTCTTCTACCATTCATCATTGAGGATTCATTAATTCTGGCTATATATTAACTTGGATTGTATAATTGTAGCTTTGTACCTGAAGCAAACTGGTCTTGCAGACCTTCTTCACTCGTTCATGTGTAGGTCAATATATTGGCTTTATTCTTACATTTTAATATAATTTCTGGACCAGCTTTCATATACTGAACAATCTTTTTTAAATAACTGATGCTTTTTAACCCCCAACTCTGTTTATTCATGGATGTTTTGACAGCAAATTTCAGAACTTTTAAATAATTTGAAATTTCAACTTGGACACAACCTTTGCAAAACAAATAGCTAGACAATTTATTTACATGCAGAGCTATTGTGTCCAGCTGTTACCCTCCGCTCTAACTTGTTGTGATATATTTTTTATAAAAACATCAAAAGCTAAAAGATGTAAAAGAGAAATAGGAAAAAAATGTTTTAAGAGATTTCAAGCTAATGGTAAGATATGAAACTCAATCTACAGAATTCATTTTCTTTATTATCACTTAGGTACAATGGCTCATACTTCTAGACCCTGTAAATGCTTAATATTGTAGTGAGCAAGTACTTTGGGCATTTGTTCACATTTTATGTAAAAAATCAAAAAGGCTTATGCATCACAGAATGAAAAGTTATGCAACTTTCTAATATAATTTTCCAAGATCTCTGCTTTTTAAAAGAGAGTAAACAAAAAAAATACCAAAACAAGACAAGACGGTGCTTAATAGCGCAACATTATATTAACATCAATGAGCAGTAGAAAAGTGCAAATGTGAACCTTCACCTACTGTATGGACATTGCATTAAAGGAGCGACTCCTATATAAGCCTTAGATCTAATATGAGACTTCGGCCAGCAGTGTCAGACTGGAGTGCCTAGGGTCCACCAGTAAAATGTATTTTGGGGTCCCACTGTACAGATACATTGAAATATTACCTTCTTACACAGCAGCAAGATGCTATTAGATGATTAAATATGGGGGTCCCTGCAGCAACTTTGAGAAGATAGGTCCTGCGGAATACTGGCTAGCTTTCCTATGTATCTAGAAGTCATCATCATATCTGATCGTTCCTATAATAATAAACTGGGGAATTTCTTTATTAATATACAGCTCAAAAAAATAAAGGGAACACAAAAATAACACATCCTAGATCTGAATTAATTAAATATTCTTCTGAAATACTTTGTTCTTTACATAGTTGAATGTGCTGACAACAAAATCACACAAAAATTAAAAATGGAAATCAAATTTTTCAACCCATGGAGGTCTGGATTTGGAGTCACACTCAAAATTAAAGTGGAAAAACACACTACAGACTGATCCAACTTTGATGTAATGTCCTTAAAACAAGTCAAAATGAGGCTCAGTAGTGTGTGTGGCCTCCACTTGCCTGTATGACCTCCCTACAACACCTGTGCATGCTCCTGATGAGGTTGCGAACGGTCTCCTGAGGGATCTTCTCCCAGACCTGGACTAAAGCATCTGCCAACTCCTTGACAGTCTGTGGTGCAACGTGACGTTGGTGGATAGAGCGAGACATGATGTCCCAGATGTGCTCAATTGGATTCAGGTCTGGGGAACGGGCGGGCCAGTCCATAGCATCAATGCCTTCGTCTTGCAGGAACTGCTGACACACTCCATCCACATGAGGTCTAGCATTGTCTTGCATTAGGAGGAACCCAGGGCCAACCGCACCAGCATATGGTCTCACAAGGGGTCTGAGGATTTCATCTCGGTACCTAATGGCAGTCAGGCTACCTCTGGCGAGCACATGGAGAGCTGTGCGGCCCTCCAAAGAAATGAAACCCCACACCATTACTGACCCAATGCCAAACCGGTCATGCTAAAGACTGTTGCAGGCAGCAGAACGTTCTCCACGGCGTCTCCAGACTCTGTCACATCTGTCACATGTGCTCAGTGTGAACCTGCTTTCATCTGTGAAGAGCACAGGGCGCCAGTGGCGAATTTGCCAATCTTGGTGTCACAGTCGTTACCTTTGACTGTGACCTTCCGTTCTTGCTCATTCGGCGCTCCTCGCTGAAGTTCTGTTCCTGTGTGTCATTTGTGGTTCTTTATGGGTTAACTCCCCTGTGTGCCTATTAGGAGTTAATCCTCTGTCTGCTCCATGGGTGTGGTCTCTCTGCTGCACCCATAGAACCTGTATATAAGGCTGAGGTTTTCTCAGTTCTGGGTCAGCTCTCCTGGTGTGTGTTGTCTTGTCCTGCTCCTGGTTTGTACTTTGTCTCCCATGCTGCTGACCCATGGGATCCGTATCTGTCTGTCTCTGTCTGTCTGTGCTCTGTGGGTTTCCCTACTTGTTCATTTACGTTCTCTGATGTCCTCTTTCCTGTCTTTCTGATATCTGATCTGCCTGTTATGTTTTAGTTACTTTGTGTTTATTCTGATGTCTGTGTTCAGCAAGCCTTTGCTACAGAGTGGCATGACAAGGCCATGCAGGTTACTACTGGTGGAGCAAGTCCTTCTCTGCTCATTGCCACTCCTGCTCCCTTGCGTGAACTCCTGCTTGTATTATTAGTTGCCCTGTTTTGTATTCATATGTCTGTGTTCAGCAAGCCTTTGCAGCAGAGTGGCATGACAAGGCCATGCAGTTTACTACTGGTGGAGCAAGTCCTTCTCTGCTCATTGCCAAAAAATAATTGTGGAATCGCACTCACCAGATCTTGAGGTCATCCGGAATGCAACAGCCTACCTGGAGTCCAAGGTTCATCAGGGCTCCTGCGTAACAAGTCCCAGAAAAGAAGATGGAGGCAGCATGTCCGGTAAAAAACCCTTTAATGGGAATCGCCAAGTGAACTAACGTGCAGCAGGTTGTGATGTTTCGGCTGATCCGCAGCCTTTATCAAACAAAGGCTGTTTGATAAAGGCTGCGGATCAGCCGAAACGTCACAACCTGCTGCACGTTAGTTCACTTGGCGATTCCCATTAAAGGGTTTTTTACCGGACATGCTGCCTCCATCTTCTCTTCTCTGCTCATTGCCACTCCTGCTCCCTAGCGTGAACTCCTGCTTGTATTATTAGTTGCTCTGTTTTGTATTTGCCTGTATGTTATGTATGCCTATGTGCCGTCGGTACCTTCTGGTACCTGTTATCCATTCGCTCCTGCTGTCACTGTCTAGGTCACGCTCCAGAGTGGACCCTGGCAACTTCCTGCGGCTAAGTCTAACCCTACCATCTAGGGCTCTAGTGAAAACCAGGAGTTGCTTAGTTACGCCCCTCTGGAGTATTACTAGACAGTGGCGCAGTGGGGGTTTTCTCCCACTGTGCTGACGGTACATAGAGCTCATGTTTTATCTGTGCTGCTTTCCATGTTTCTGTTTGTGCAATAAACTCTTATGTGTCTGTACCTGATTTCCGTTTATTGCTTGACGACGCGGTGGTCTCTCCTGGGACCTCCAACTCGTGACAGAATGAACAAGTAAACTTTCACAGAGTTTTTTTTTTTTTGTTCTGTTTTCTGCATATCTGTGGTGTGTGTGCTTTCTGTATTTCCCTCTTTATGCTGCCTTAGGTATCGGATTTGGTTGCCTTGGTGTACTGGCTGCGGTGTTCTCCGTGTATGCTGGTTGCCAGGGGTGACGTCCGGTTTAACCTTTTTGCTTGCAGTTCTGCCTACGGCCGTGTTTTCCGTTATCGTCGCAGGTATCTCCTCCTGGGCCTCCGGAAGGGGGTGTCAGCATGTCTGACCAATCAGTTCTTGGCAGACATGCCATTCTCTGGAGGGAGAGTGGAGGGGGAGGTGTTAGCACACTGCAGTTCACCATGACTTTTGTGGCCGTGTAGGCTGGCTGCATTCCTCTTGGCGTACTGGCTGCGTTTACCGTGTAGGCTGGTTGCTAGGGGCTGCGTGCTGGCTGCGGTCGTAGTATGTGTTCTGCTTGTGTACCTCTGTACCCCTTTGATTCTGATTTTCTTTGGATTTGAGTTTGGTTCCTGTTCCTGTCCCATGCCTCCGGAAGGGGGTGTCAGCATGTCTGACCAATTAGTTCTTGGCAGACATGCCATTCTCCAGAGGGAGTGTGGAGGGGGAGGTGTTAGCACACTGCAGTTCACCATGACTTTTGTGGCCGTGTAGGCTGGCTGCATTCCTCTTGGCGTACTGGCTGCATTTACCGTGTAGGCTGTTTGCTAGGGGCTGCGTGCTGGCTGCGGTCGTCTTATGTGTTCTGCTTGTGTACCTCAGTACCCCTTTGATTCAGATTTTCTTTGTATTCCTGTCTGGTTCCTGTTCCTGGTCCCAATCCTCCGGAAGGGGGTGTCTGCATGTCTGGCCAATCAGTTCTTGGCAGACATGTCATTCTCCGGAGGGAGAGTGGAGGGGGAGGTAACTGCATGGTGCGGTTCACTTGACGTGTATGCCGTGTTGGCTGGCTATCTTCCCCTGGCGTACTGGCTGCGGACCCTCCGTGTAGGCTGGTTTTCAGGGGTCGGGCTGGTTGCGGTCGTCGTATGTGTTCCTGCCCTTGTACCTCGTCACCCCTTTGATTTCTGTCCCCTTGCCTGGTTCTGTTTGGTTTGTTGCCCCCACTTCTTCTTCCCCTTTCTGTTTGGGAGGAGAGGGGGGGGGGGCTTTGAGGGGTGGGAGTGTCACAGTCGTTACCTTTGACTGTGACCTTCCGTTCTTGCTCATTCGGCACTCCTCGCTGAAGTTCTGTTCCTGTGTGTCATTTGTGGTTCTTTATGGGTTAACTCCCCTGTGTGCCTATTAGGAGTTAATCCTCTGTCTGCTCCATGGGTGTGGTCTCTCTGCTGCACCCATGGAACCTGTATATAAGGCTGAGGTTTCCTCAGTTCTGGGTCAGCTCTCCTGGTGTGTGTTGTCTTGTCCTGCTCCTGGTTTGTACTTTATCTCCCATGCTGCTGACCCATCGGATCCGTATCTGTCTGTCTCTGTCTGTCTGTGCTCTGTGGGTTTCCCTACTTGTTCATTTACAATCTCTGATGTCCTCTTTCCTGTCTTTCTGATATCTGATCTGCCTGTTATGTTTTAGTTACTTTGTGTTTATTCTGATGTCTGTGTTCAGCAAGCCTTTGCAGCAGAGTGGCATGACAAGGCCATGCAGTTTACTACTGGTGGAGCAAGTCCTTCTCTGCTCATTGCCACTCCTGCTCCCTTGCGTGAACTCCTGCTTGTATTATTAGTTGCCCTGTTTTGTATTCATATGTCTGTGTTCAGCAAGCCTTTGCAGCAGAGTGGCATGACAAGGCCATGCAGTTTACTACTGGTGGAGCAAGTCCTTCTCTGCTCATTGCCACTCCTGCTCCCTAGCGTGAACTCCTGCTTGTATCATTAGTTGCTCTGTTTTGTATTTGCCTGTATGTTATGTATGCCTATGTGCCATCGGTACCTTCTGGTACCTGTTGTCCATTCACTCCTGCTGTCACTGTCTAGGTCACGCTCCAGAGTGGACCCTGGCAACTTCCTGCGGCTAAGTCTAACCCTACCATCTAGGGCTCTAGTGAAAACCAGGAGTTGCTTAGTTACGCCCCTCTGGAGTATTACTAGACAGTGGCGCAGTGGGGGTTTTCTCCCACTGTGCTGACGGTACATAGAGCTCATGTTTTATCTGTGCTGCTTTCCATGTTTCTGTTTGTGCAATAAACTCTTATGTGTCTGTACCTGATTTCCGTTTATTGCTTGACGACGCGGTGGTCTCTCCTGGGACCTCAAACTCGTGACACTTGGTGTTCTCTGGCAAATGCCAAACGTCCTGCACGGTGTTGGGCTGTAAGCACAACCCCCACCTGTGGACGTCGGGCCTTCATATCACCCTCATGGAGTCTGTTTCTGACCGTTTGAGCAGACACATGCACATTTGTGTCCTGCTGGAGGTCATTTTGCAGGGCTCTGGCAGTGCTCCTCCTGTTCCTCCTTGCGCAAAGGCGGAGGTAGCGGTCCTGCTGCTGGGTTGTTGCCCTCCTACGGCCTCCTCCACGTCTCCTGATGTACTGGCCTGTCTCCTGGTAGCGCCTCCATGCTCTGGACACTACGCTGACAGACACAGCTAACCTTCTTGCCACAGCTCGCATTGATGTGCCATCCTGGATAAGCTGCACTACCTGAGCCACTTGTGTGGGTTGTAGACTCCGTCTCATGCTACCACTAGAGAGAAAGCACCGCCAGCATTCAAAAGTGACCAAAACATCAGCCAGGAAGCATAGGAACTGAGAAGTGGTCTGTGATCACCACCTGCAGAACCACTTCTTTATTGGGGGTGTCTTGCTAATTGCCTATAATTTCCACCTGTTGTCTATCCCATTTTCACAACAGCATATGAAATTGATTGTCACTCAGTGTTGCTTCCTTAGTGGACAGTTTGATTTCACAGAAGTGTGATTGACTTGGAGTTACATTGTGTTGTTTAAGTGTTCCCTTTATTTTGTTGAGCAGTGTATATCATGTTTTTTTTATGTGAACATAGACTGGTTGAGGTGCTGTACACTGAATATATGTATGTAGTGCAGTAAGTCTACTGTGTTATGTGCCACTTGTGCAGGGGGTGGAACAAGGGGCCCAGCGGGTGATTCACCTGTACCCCTGTTGGCCAGTCTGAGCCTTTCTGCCAGACTTCCTTCTATTCAAAATCCACGATGGGCTGTGTATTATAGATAAAGCCAGGAAAATATCTAAAAAATTGGGATTCTTGTCAGTACTGTCCCAGGAAATAAATTTGTAACAGATTGATCGAAGGTCTTCAGTTTATTTAAGTGCATGTACAGACAATGCTTTTTCGAGTTGTACTAACAACCCCTTCGTAAGGTCAAATACACTTGATGAGAGGGCTTGTCCCACCCCAAAACATGACTACATCAGCACCTAAATAAAGCAAAGACATTTGAGGAACCTGTTACAAATTCAATCACCTGAACAGTGCCAAGAATTATCCCTATTTTCGAGATATTCTTTTGGGTTGCATCCTAAAAGAGTTTGAAAGCATTCAATGGCATTTAGTGGCTGAAAAGGGGGTCTGATCATTGCAAACTGATGTAGATGCTTTTTAGATAAAAGAGCAGAACAAGCCCTAAACTAGTATGAGCTGAACTGGTTATTAAAGGGATTCTGTCACCAGGTTTGGGGCTATAGAGATACAGACATGCACGGCTAGATCGCCGTTAGCATGTCCGCAATATATGTGTCCTATAGGGCTGTGTGGTTTTAATTTCTTTAAAAAAGGATTTTATAGATATGTAAATGAGTGTTGAATGTGTCCAAGGGGCTGCACTAACCTTCCTTGTGCCCAGCCGTGCCCAGCCGTGCCCAGCCACGCCCGCCTGTGAAGGAGCCCAGCACCGCCTATGTCTCCTCCTTTCATCAACGATAGATAGCTGTAATCTCGCGATGCGCAGTTCTTTCCCTGAAGCTGATGCCAGCACAGGGAAGGAACACTATACCGGCACTGCGCATCGCGAGATTACGGCTATCTATCGTTGATGAAAGGAGGAGACATAGGCGGTGCTGGGCTCCTTCACAGGCGGGCGTGGCTGGGCACGGCTGGGCACAAGGAAGGTTAGTGCAGCCCTTGGACACATTCAACACTCATTTACATATCTATAAAATCCTTTTATAAATAAATTAAAACCACACAGCCCTATAGGACACATATATTGCGGACATGCTAGAGGCGATCTAGCCGTGCATGTCCGTATCTCTATAGCCCCAAACCTGGTGACAGAATCCCTTTAACTTCTGAATGTGAATAGTGATTGTTTCATCTCACCCACAGCATACAGAGATTATTTCTGATGAATTGAAACACAAACTATATTAGAAAATGTGTACAATGCTTTCATTATTAAAATTTTAAGCCTGTTTAAAGAGGACCTTTCACTAGAATAAAACATCTAAACTAACTATACAGACATGGAGAGCGGTGCCCGGCTGACCCCGGGTGCCGACGCATGCTGTCTGACTGTGCCACTAGCATCTTGCGACGACCTCCCCCTGCTTCCAACTCATCTCCTCCTCCTCTCTGTCTCCCCATCTGAACTTTCCCACTGTTCTACTTCTCTTCGAGCGGGCACCCACGTGGCATCCAAAGACACATCGTCATCATCAACCGCTTCACTTGTATCTGACAACTCAGCAAAGGAAGCAGCAGCGGGTACAACATCATCATCATCACACCGTACGTCCATGTGTGTAATGCTGCCTGACTGAGACATATCCCTGTTATCTACATCCTCTGGCAATAATGGTTGCGCATCACTCATTTCTTCCAAACTGATGTGTAAATAACTCCTCTGACAGATCAAGTGAAGTGGCTGTGGTGCTAGTGTTAATGGTGGCGGCGGGCGGGCGAGTGGTAACTTGAGAGGTGCCCGAAGCTGAGCTGGAGGAGGATGGTGCGTCAAGGTTCCGAGCGGAAGCTGTAGAAGATTGGGTGACCTGTGTAAGCTTGTCAACTATGTCCTCAGAATTTTTCAAGTTCAGGGTACGTGGCCTCTGAACACTGGGTATTATTCTAGGGCCAAAGGAAATCACAGCACCACGACCACGACGGCCCCTGCGGGGTGGCCTGCCTCTGCCTGTCATTTTTTTTAGATTTGTTAAGTTGTACTATGCGTGCAAGCTACTGTGACACCAGATATGAGTTGCGCTGGTGACACTATGCACTTGCAGCTGGGCCTTAAACACACAAACACGTGCAGGCAACTGACTGCTATTTATTCACAGTCAAAATTGTTATTTTTCTTTAAATGGAATCGAATGTGACACCAGATATGAGTTGCGCTGAAGTGACACTATGCGCTTGCAGCTGGGCCTTAAACACACAAACATGTGTGTGCAACTGACTGCTATTTATTTACAGTCAAAATTGTTGTTTTTACTTAAATGGAATCGAATGTGACACCATATATGAATGGTGCTGAAGTGACACTATGCGCTTGCAGCTGGGCCTTAAACACATAAACACGTGTGTGCAACTGACTGCTATTTATTCACAGTCAAAATTGTTGTTTTTCTTTAAATGGAATCGAATGTGACACCAAATATGAATGGCGCTGAAGTGACACTATGGACTTGCAACTGGGCCTTAAACACACAAACACGTTTGTGCAACTGACTGCTATTTATTTACAGTCAAAATTGTTGTTTTTACTTAAATGGAATCGAATGTGACACCAGATATGAATGGCGCTGAAGTGACACTATGCGCTTGCAGCTGGGCCTTAAACACACAAACACGTGCAGGCAACTGACTGCTATTTATTCACAGTCAAAATTGTTGTTTTTTTTTAAATGGAATCGAATGTGACATCAGATATGAATGCCGCTGAAGCGACACTATGCGCTTGCAGCTGAGCCTTAAAAACACAAACAAGTGTGGGCAACTGACTATTTATTCACAGTCAAAATTGTTGTTTTTATTTAAATGGAATCAAATGTGACACCAGATATGAGTTGCGCTGAAGTGACACTATGCGCTTGCAGCTGGGCCTTAAACACACAAACACGTGTGTGCAACTGACTGCTATTTATTCACAGTCAAAATTGTTGTTTTTATTTAAATGGAATCGAATGTGACACCAGATATGAATGGCGCTGAAGTGACACTATGCGCTTGCAGCTGGGCCTTAAACACACAAACACGTGTGTGCAACTGACTGCTATTTATTCACAGTCAAAATAGTTTTTTTTATTTAAATGGAATCGAATGCGACACCAGATATGAATGGCGCTGAAGTGACACTATGGACTTGCAGCTGGGCCTTAAACACACAAACACGTGTGTGCAACTGACTGCTATTTATTCACAGTCCAAATTGTTTTTTTTTTTTTAATGGAATCGAATGTGACACCAGATATGAGTTGCGCTGAAGTGACACTATGCGCTTGCAGCTGGGCCTTAAACACACAAACACGTGCAGGCAACTGACTGCTATTTATTCACAGTCAAAATTGTTTTTTTTCTTTAAATGGAATCGAATGTGACACCAGATATGAGTTGCGCTGGTGACACTGTGCACTTGCAGGGCATGAAACACACGCGCGTGCCGGCAACTGACTGCTATTATATTACAGTAAAAAAAAATAAAAAATTTTAAATGCAAGCTACTGTGACACCAGTTATGAGTGGTGGCACTGGGCAAGTGGGCACAGTATACGCTGTGAGCCTGACACACACGCTGGCAGGCAGGCAACTGCAATTAGATTACACAGGTAAAAAGAAAAAAAAAAGCAGACTGATGTTTTGGGGTGCTGTCCTTACAGCAGAGATCAGATGAGTCTTTCAGGACTGCAGTGGACACTTAATACACTAGCCTAGCTATCGATTTCCCTATTAAATCAGCAGCAACTACACTGTCCTTCCTTTCACTAAGAATGCAGCTTCCGAATGAATCTAAAATGGATGCTGTCCAGGAGGTGGGAGGGTCTGGGAGGGAGGGTCTGCTGCTGATTGGCTGGAATGTGTCTGCTGACTGTGAGGTACAGGGTCAAAGTTTACACAATGATGACGAATAGGGGCGGACCGAACATCGCATATGTTCGCCCGCTGCGGCGAACAAGCGATGTTCACCGGGAACTATTCGCCGGCGAATAGTTCGGAACATCTCTATTTACCATTTTCCATGCCTGTTTCAGGCGTAGAAAAGTGTCTAAATGTAAGACAGCTCTGACACCACACTTAGTTGGCATGGCCCAGGAACAAGCTCTGTGCCCTTACCTGTCCTGAACCTGCCTCTTTCCTTTGCTGCTCCTTCTGCAAGGCAAGTGATGTATGCCTCCATGAGACTGGAGATGGAGAAATAAGTGATGGGCAGACAGTAGTGGATGATGATGTAGCCCCCCGGGTAAATAGGGGGCTCGTCATCATCAAAAGAGGGTGAGATGGCAGCTTGAGCATGAGACGGCGGCAGTGTGGCAGCTGTCACGACGAGGTGTGGGAGGGAACACCACACCAAACACAAGAGGGGCGGGCGAAGGTTTCTGGCCTATAAGCTAGGGAGAGGAAAAAGGTCACCACCTAATGAATCATAACCCTAGCCCTAACTGCTAACCGAATGAACGGACCTCAGTGGTAGGACCGTTTCTTGCTCCACACCACCAATAGTAACTCGGGGATTAAACGTCTTTTTCTTGTTTTTACCTTGACGCTGCAAGAACAGACAAATATTCACAAAACTTTGCTTCTTTCCACAACAAAAACAGACCGCCTTCATATGACAAAAGCTCTTACCAGCAGTCCCAGGAGTAGCTTTCCCTAGCTGCATAAGTTCATCACAAGGCGTAAACTCGACAGTCTCTCCACCCAAAGTATCAGAGGGAGCCACCATCTCATTTGATAGTACCTCCTGAGAATGAGGGACTTTAGATCTCTCTCTCAGATGTCTATCTATATGTACAGCAAGTGACATGACTGCCTCCAAAGACTCAGGATTCTCGTGAAAGACGAATGCGTATTTCAGCCTCTCAGATAATCCCTGACAGAATTGACTACGCAGAGCTGGATCATTCCACTCCGTATCCGTAGCCCATCTCCTAAATTCAGAGCAGTCTCCGCAGACCGCTTTCCCTGCCGCAAGCCATGCAACTTAGTCTCGGCCAGGGAAATCCGATCTGGGTCGTCGTAAATCAAACGCAGAGCTTTGAAAAACTCGTCCACCAACAGGAGGGACTGTGATACATTCGCAATGAAAAGGCCCAAGCCTGGGCCTCTCCTTTAACCACTTCAGCCCCCCTAGCTTAAACACCCTTAATGACCAGGCCACTTTTTACACTTCTGACCTACCCTACTTTCATAATTTATTGCTACTTTCATGCAACTTACCACCCAAATGAATTTTTCCTCCTTGTCTTCTCACTAATAGAGCTTTCATTTGGTGGTATTTCATTGCTGCTGACATTTTTACTTTTTTTGTTATTAATCGAAATTTAATGATTTTTTTGCAAAAAAATGACATTTTTCACTTTCAGTTGTAAAATTTTGCAAAAAAAAACGACATCCATATATACATTTTTCTCTAAATTTATTGTTCTACATGTCTTTGATTAAAAAAAAACGTTTGGGTAAAAAAAAATGGTTTGGGTAAAAGTTATAGCGTTTACAAACTATGGTACAAAAATGTGAATTTCCGCTTTTTGAAGCAGCTCTGACTTTCTGAGCACCTGTCATGTTTCCTGAGGTTCTACAATGGCCAGACAGTACAAACACCCCACAAATGACCCCAGTTCGGAAAGTAGACACCCTAAAGTATTCGCTGATGGGCATAGTGAGTTCATAGAACTTTTATTTTTTGTCACAAGTTAGCGGAAAATGATGATTTTTTTTTTCCTTACAAAGTCTCATATTCCACTAACTTGTGACAAAAAATAAAAACTTCTATGAACTCACTATGCCCATCAGCGAATACCTTGGGGTGTCTTCTTTCCAAAATGGGGTCATTTGTGGGGTAGTTATACTGCCCTGGCATTCTAGGGGCCCTAATGTGTGGTAAGTAGTTTGAAATCAAAATCTGTAAAAAATGGCCGGTGAAATCTGAAAGGTGCTCTTTGGAATGTGGGCCCCTTTGCCCACCTAGGCTGCAAAAAAGTGTCACACATGTGGTATCTCCGTACTCAGGAGAAGTTGGGCAATGTGTTTTGGGGTGTCATTTTACATATACCCATGCTGGGTGAGATAAATATCTTGGTCAAATGCCAACTTTGTATAAAAAAAATGGGAAAAGTTGTCTTTTGCCAAGATATTTCTCTCACCCAGCATGGGTATATGTAAAATGACACCCCAAAACACATTGCCCAACTTCTCCTGAGTACGGGGATACCAGATGTGTGACACTTTTTTGCAGCCTAGGTGGGCAAAGGGGCCCACATTCCAAAGAGCACCTTTCGGATTTCACCGGCCATTTTTTACAGATTTTGATTTCAAACCACTTCTCACGCATTCGGCCCCTAAAATGCCAGGGCAGTATAACTACCCCACAAGTGACCCCATTTTGGAAAGAAGACACCCCCAGGTATTTCGTGATGGGCATAGTGAGTTCATGGAAGTTTTTATTTTTTGTCACAAGTTAGTGGAATATGAGACTTTGTAAGAAAAAAAAAAAAAAATCATCATTTTCCGCTAACTTGTGACAAAAAATAAAAAATTCTAGGAACTCGCCATGCCCCTCACGGAATACCTTGGGGTGTCTTCTTTCCAAAATGGGGTCACTTGTGGGGTAGTTATACTGCCCTGGCATTCTAGGGGCCCTAATGTGTGGTAAGTAGGTAAATGACCTGTGAAATCCGAAAGGTGCTCTTTGGAATGTGGGCCCCTTTGCCCACCAAGGCTGCAAAAAAGTGTCACACATGTGGTATCGCCGTATTCAGGAGAAGTTGGGAAATGTGTTTTGGGGTGTCTTTTTACATATACCCATGCTGGATGAGATAAATATCTCGGTAAAAGACAACTTTTCCCATTTTTTATACAAAGTTGGCATTTGACCAAGATATTTATCTCACCCAGCATGGGTATATGTAAAATGACACCCCAAAACACATTACCCAACTTCTCCTGAGTACGGCGATACCAGATGTGTGACACTTTTTTGCAGCCTAGATGCGCAAAGGGGCCCACATTCCTTTTATGAGGGCATTTTTAGACATTTGGATCCCAGACTTCTTCTCACGCTTTAGGGCCCCTAAAATGCCAGGGCAGTATAAATACCCCACATGTGACCCCATTTTGGAAAGAAGACACCCCAAGGTATTCAATGAGGGGCATGGCGAGTTCATAGAATTTTTTTTTTTTTTTGGCACAAGTTAGCGGAAATTGATATTTATTTTTTTTCTCACAAAGTCTCCCTTTCCGCTAACTTGGGACAAAAATTTCAATCTTTCATGGACTCAATATGCCCCTCAGCGAATACTTTGGGGTGTCTTCTTTCCGAAATGGGGTAACATGTGGGTTATTTATACTGCCCTGGCATTCTAGGGGCCCTAAAGCGTGAGAAGAAGTCTGGAATATAAATGTCTAAAAATTTTTACGCATTTGGATTCCGTGAGGGGTATGGTGAGTTCATGTGAGATTTGATTTTTTGACACAAGTTAGTGGAATATGAGACTTTGTAAGAAAAAAATAATAATTTCCGCTAACTTGGGCCAAAAAAATGTCTGAATGGAGCCTTACAGGGGGGTGATCAATGACAGGGGGGTGATCAATGACAGGGGGGTGATCAGGGAGTCTATATGGGGTGATCACCCCCCTGTCATTGATCACCCCCCTGTAAGGCTCCATTCAGATGTCCGTATGTGTTTTGCGGATCCGATCCATGTATCCGTGGATCCGTAAAAAACATACGGACATCTGAATGCAGCCTTACAGGGGGGTGATCAATGACAGGGGGGTGATCAATGACAAGGGGGTGATCAATGACAGGGGGGTGATCAGTGAGTCTATATGGGGTGATCACCCCCCTGTTATTAATCACCCCCCTATAAGGCTTCATTCAGATCTCCGTATGTGTTTTGCGGATCCGATCCATGTATCCGTGTATCCGTAAAAATCATACGGATGTCTGAATGGAGCCTTACAAGGGGGTGATCAATGACAGGGGGGTGATCAATGACAGCGGGGTGATCAGGGAGTCTATATGGGGTGATCACCCCCTGTCATTGATCACCCCCCTGTAAGGCTCCATTCAGACGTCCGTATGTGTTTTGCGGATCCGATCCATGTATTAGTGGATCCGTAAAAATCATACGGACGTCTGAATGGAGCCTTACAAGGGGGTGATCAATGACAGGGGGGTGATCAGGGAGTCTATATGGGGTGATCACCCCCCTGTAAGGCTCCATTCAGACGTCTGTATGTGTTTTGCGGATCAGATCCATGTATCCGTGGATCCGTAAAAAACATACGGACATCTGAATGCAGCCTTACAGGGGGGTGATCAATGACAGGGGGGTGATCAATGACAGGGGGGTGATCAGGGAGTCTATATGGGGTGATCACCCCCGTCATTGATCACTTCCCTGTAAGGCTCCATTCAGACGTCCGTATGTGTTTTGCGGATCCGATCCATGTATCAGTGGATCCGTAAAAATCATACGGACGTCTGAATGGAGCCTTAAAGGGGGGTGATCAATGACAGGGGGGTGATCAATGACAGGGGGGTGATCAGGGAGTCTATATGGGGTGATCAGGGGTGATCAGGGGTGAATAAGGGGTTAATAAGTGACGGGGGGGTGTAGTGTAGTGTGGTGCTTGGTGCTACTTATTACTGAGCTATCTGTGTCCTCCGGTGGTCGATCCAAACAAAAGGGACCACCAGAGGACCAGGTAGCAGGTATATTAGAAGCTGTTATCAAAACAGCGTCTAATATACCTGTTAGGGGTTAAAAAAATCACATCTCCAGCCTGCCAGCGAACGATCGCCGCTGGCAGGCTGGAGATCCACTCGCTTACCTTCCGATCACAGGCGCGCGCGTTCACAGGAAATCTCGTGTCTCGCAAGATGACGCATATATGCGTGACTCTGCGCAGGGCTGCCGCCTCCGGAACGCGATCCTGTGTTAGGCGGTCCGGAGGCGGTTATGCAGCGACATGATGATACCCACTCTTTCACTCTCATCGCTAAAAGAGGTAATTTACATGACTCCCTAAACAGGGTGAAATTATCACTGCCCCCGGAAAACCTGTCTGGGAGAGCAACCTTAGGTTCAGGGCAGGCCTGATTCCCACAGTCAGAACCAGCTGCCAGAGGTCTCTGGATCTGTGTGACAGTATTAAGGAGGTCAGCTACCCCCAAAGACAACCCCTGTAGTTGTCCAACCAGTGTATGGATTGGATCCATTGCCACACTGATACAAACAAAATGGCAGTTGTGGCGGTGTATAATGTCACAACGAGGGGTGGGAGGGAACACCACCCTGAAGCACAACAGAGGCAGGGGGAGGGGGAGGTATCTGGCCTAGAAGCTAGTGAGAGGAAAAAGTCACCACCTAATGAATCCTAACCATAGCCCTGACTGCTAACCGAATGAACAGACCTCAGTGGTAGGACCGTTCATTCACTGGAACCTAAAGCCTGACTACCCTGTAATGCCCTGTGGTAGTGATAGAGCCCAAAGACGACCCGTTCCCTAAGCTGAAGGAACAGGAGTCTTGACTCAGACCAGATACCAGAAGGCAGGGGAAACAACACAAAACAAATACAAAGGAATGAAACACTTAACTCCTGAAGTAGAAGAAAGAACAGGAACACCAGAGGAGACAACACACACCAGCTCTTCCACCTGCAAATGAAGCTATACACCGCATGGAGTGAAGGGAGTAGCCAGACTTAAATAGTCATGACCACTATGCTGCACCTGGCTAGAGGTGTGGTCATTACCATAAACAACAAAGTGAAATTAAAAGAGGCTGTCAGATGACATCACGTGCAGACAGCCTCTCTGACCTTCTAACACCTAACCTGGGAGTGACCATGACAGCAGAATGCAGCAGAACCAGCATGATGCAAGCGTGGCCATGAGCCAGCTGGGTAGGATCCAGCCGTATGGGATTTAAAGCCAAGCGTGCCCGGGGTAGACCGTTTGCTACTCAGAAGCCTAACTGTCCGGAAACACCTAGCTGTGAAGTGCGGCAAGGATGCCAATGTTGGCACCATGGCTTTGCATCAATATATGGAGCATCACCATAAAGCGGCCTGGGAAAACCATGGCACTAATGTAGTGTTACAGCCTGAATTATCTCCCAGGAGCCACACCCCATCTCCAACAGTCAGAGCTCCACCACCTTAGGAGAAGGGAGTTATGTTTCCTTCCCATTGTCTAATGGTCCTGATGCTCCTCCTCCTCATCATGTAGCCTTTGAAGTTTACAAAGGGCTTAAAAAAGTCAGTAAAAAGGAGATCAAATTTTCAAAAATAAAAATGAATATCAGGTGGCAAAAGAGAGCAAAACATATCCCTTTAAAATTATTTAAATATATAAATGCTAAAAAACCAAGGTCTGACCAGGTAGGTCCCTAAATATTGGAAAGCTAAGTTAAATAAGGTAAATGTGAACAAGGCTCTCGATACAGATTGATTATACCCAAGAGTTCTTAAAGAGCTCAGTTCAATCATTGCTGTGTCCCTGTTTATAATTTTTAAAGATTCTCTAGGAACTGGTACAGTGCCAAGTGATTGGCGCAAGGCAAATGTGGTGCCCATATTCAAAAAAGGATCTAGGTCCTTCACAGGTATTTATAGACCAGTTAGTTTAACTTCTGTTGTGGAAAAAAAAAATTGAAGGACTCTTAAGGTACTATATACAGGAGTATATGACTCTAAACAATATTATAAGTGATAACCAACATGGGGTTACCAAGGACAGAAGTTGTCAGACTAACCTGATTTGTTTTTATGAGGAGGTATGTAGAAGCCTAGACAGAGGGGCAGATGTGGATGTAGTGTTTCTGGATTTTGCAAAGGCTTTAGATACTGTCCCTCATAAATGCTTAATAGGTAAAGTAAGGTCTATAGTATAGTTTGTAATTGGATTGAAAACTGGTTGAAGGACCGTGTCCAGAGAGTTGTGGTCAATGATTCCTATTCAGAATGGTCCCGGGTTATAAGTGGTGTACCCCAAGGTTCAGTGCTATTATTTAATTTATTTATTAATGATATCAAGGATGGGATTAATAGCACCATTTCTATTTTTTTCAAATGACACTAAGCTGTGCAGTACTATGCAGTCTATGGAAGATGTCCATATACTACAAGCTGACTTGAACACTCTTAGTGATTGGCCATCAACTTGGCAAATGAGGCTCAATGAGGATGAATCTAAAGTTATGCATCGTGGTAGTAATAATCTCTGTGCATCATATGTCCTAGGGGACGTAACACTGGGAGAGTCACTTATAGAGAAGGATTTGGGTGTCCTTGTAGATGGTAGATTAAATAACAGCATACAATGTCATAGGAATGGCACGGCACTCTTGTCTGCTCTGTCCCAGGTGCGTGTGGTTATGGCTTCCCAGCCTAATATTAATGGTAGATATGAACAACAGCACTCCAAATGTATGCAGAATTCAATCTTTATTCGTAAAGCAACTTCACATTCAAGTGACGTTTCGGTCAGAGATTGACCTTTTTCAAACACAAGTTGCCAGAGAAGTAAGTGAATGAGAGTTGGTATGTGTAGAAAAGCCAGCTTGAGAATGGTGTGTACATCCTGGAGCATATGCAGATAAATATGGCTGGCCAGGGTACAGAAGATGTGGCACCTACATCTCACGGCCACCTGAGCCCTGTGGGGGCTGTACTGGAAGAGGAGGAGGACATTCACACACAAGCAGTGTATACAGAAATGGGTGTTTTTTTTCTGCACAGGTGACAGGAGAGGAACAGGAGGAGCTAGAGGGCGATGAGGAAGACCAGGGAGATGACCCTGACACACTGTGGCAGTATACAGTGGAAGGAGGGAGTCTCTCTAAGTACCTTGGACAAAGGGCCAGATGCATGCTGAGTTGCTTGTGTAGTGACAGCCGCATTATCACCGTTCGGCTGACAAATGGCTCCCCACCATGTTAGACCCTTATGATGGGCCAAAATGGGGGCCTTTTTTCTACCTGCTGAGAGGGATGATAAACTCAACTAATATTGAGACATCCTATGTAGTCAGTTGGTCACTGCCTATGTGCTCCATTGCCCATCCTCATGAATGTCTGACCGGCCGGACCCTCTCCCATGAATGCTGGAAGGGGGAGGGGGACCAGCTCCTTCAGCAGAAACTTAAGTCTGGAGTCTCTAATGAGCACTTTTCTTCACCCACCTACTAAAGAAACCACCCAGCAATAGTGTTGAGCGCGAATATTTATATCGCGAATTTTAATTGCAAATATCACGACTTCGAGAATTCACAAATATTTAGAATATAGTGCTATATATTCGTATTCGCGAATAGTGTTGAATATACTAATAGCGAATTTATCGCAATTCAAATATTGCCTATGCCGCTCATCACTACCCAGCAATAGAAGGCCATGGAGCAGAACTTGAATCAGCAGGTGGTGGCTTACTCTGAGTGCACCCTGTCACCCCAGTTCCATGATCTCCTGGACTACTGGGAAGCCAAATTTATATTGTGGCTGCAACTGTCAAACTTAGCCCTGGACAAGCTTTCCTACGTGGCCAGTGGTGTGGCATTAAAGCGGGTGTTTAGTGCAGCAGGGGGCATAGGTACCCGAAAGAGAACTCAACTTTCAACACAAAATGTGGAGAGATAAACTTTTATAAAGATGAATTAGGCATGGATCAGCCAGGATTTCCACACACGAGTGCCTGATGCATCAAACTAGATCATTCTGGCTGGAATGTTCTGACTGCAGTGTGCTGCCACACCAGAACATTGTGAAAAATGGCCTGTTACTTCTGGTCATGTTTTTTTAGCCTTGTTTCTGATGTTACCACCCCTACTGCCTCTGCTGCCATCTTCTCCTACTGCCAACATTTTGTGCTATTACTGTTAGTGCTGTTGCCACCCTCCCCACTCTGTCACTGGGCCACTATGTTGAATCCTCATGCTGTTGGCACCCTCACCACTTTATGACTGGACCACTTTGTTTACTCCTCTTGCTGTTGCCACCCTTACCACTCAGTGATGGGGCCATTGATCTGTCAGAAGAACCAAAAAATCGAAAACACAATTGATCCTGTCTTTGGAGCCTCTATAAGTCCTTTATCTCACATACAGTATTTTGCACCAGGATTTGATCATGATTTGGAAACCAAATGCAGGAGTGGGTCCAAAACACAGACAACATGAAAATATCTCCTTCACATGTCATCTCTGGTTTGGACCCACTACTGTTTTGGCCTTACCAACACTGATCAATAACTGACCAAATGCTTATCGTGTGAAGGCTGATGCTGAAAAGACAGGATTCAGGGATTTTTGGGGTTGTTGTTCTAAATGATCAGAAGAAGAGAAAAATAATAAACAGTGACCAACAGAAGCTTACTGCTGACACCCTCCCCACTCTGTCATGGGGCCACTACTTGTATCATTGGCTAACAGATCAGGTTATCTAGAAATCTTTTTGGAATCAGCAGACAGAGTAAAATGAGACCGCTCTTTCACTGTATATTATAATCTTGGGTCACTGCACGGTTAAGTACATTATACCTGATTCTAACATTGACCTGTAAGGCATTTCAGTTATTTGGTCAGTTAATTTCAGCAGCTACTGCATGATCAGCCAAAATGAAGAGCCAATCCTACTCTCAGATAATGTATCATAAAAAGATTTGCACCTGTTCTGTGTTTTCGACCCGTAACTGTCAAAATAAGTGAAGCGTGAACTGAGTCTAATAGTGACGTCTATTATCTACCTGTCATACTAACACACAGTAACTATTTCACTAGCAGAAAGGACTAGCTTTGCATGTTGCTTGCTGCAATGTACAGTGACGTATACCTAGATACTCTCTCTCTCTGCAGGCCAGAATATAGCTGATTTAAAGTGCTTTGTGATTAATTAATTCAGAACAAAGCCAATAAAAAAATAAAAAAATGTTATTGAATTTTTCAAAGCTTTGCTCATCTCAAATCATCGCTATACAGAAGTGTTGCCATTTCTTATACTTGTATAATATAATATACAGAATATACAGAGAGTGCATAAGTAGGTATATAGAGGGTGATTTTTCAGTCTAAAAATATTTAATTAATAAAGAGTAGAGTTGAGCGAACAACTGGATGTTCGGGTTCGAGAAGTTCGGCCGAACTTCCGGTAAATGTTCGGGTTCGGGATCCGAACCCGAACCAAACTTCGTCCCGAACCATAACCCCATTGAAGTCAATGGGGACCCGAACTTTTGGGCACTAAAAAGGCTGTAAAACAGCCCAGGAAAGAGCTAGAGGGCTGCAAAAGGCAGCAACATGTAGGTAAATCCCCTGCAAACAAATGTGGATAGGGAAATGAATTAAAATTAAAATTAAAAAAATAAAAATGAACCAATATCAATTGGACAGAGGTCCCATAGCAGAGAATCTGGCTTCACGTCAGCAGAGAATCAGTCTCTTCATGCCATAGCAAAGAATCTGGCTTCATGTCAGCAGAGAATCAGTCTCTTCATGCCATAGCAGAGAATCTGGCTTCATGTCAGCGCAGAATCAGTCTTCATGTCATAGCAGAGAATCAGGCTTCACGTCACCCACCACTGGAACAGGCCACTGTCACACATTTAGGCCCCGGCACCCAGACAGAGGAGAGCGGTCCCGTAACAGGGAATCTGGCCTTATGTCAGCGCAGAATCTGTCTTCATGTCATAGCAGAGAATCAGGCTTCACGTCACCCACCACTGGAACAGGCCACTGTCACACATTTAGGCCCCGGCACCCAGACAGAGGAGAGCGGTCCCGTAACAGAGAATCTGGCCTTATGTCAGCGCAGAATCTGTCTTCATGTCATAGCAGAGAATCAGGCTTCACGTCACCCACCACTGGAACAGGCCACTGTCACACATTTAGGCCCAGGCACCCAGGCAGAGGAGAGAGGTCCCGTAACAGAGAATCTGGCCTTATGTCAGCGCAGAATCTGTCTTCATGTCATAGCAGAGAATCAGGCTTCACGTCACCCACCACTGGAACAGGCCACTGTCACACATTTAGGCCCAGGCATCCAGGCAGAGGAGAGAGGTCCCGTAACAGAGAATCTGGCCTTATGTCAGCGCAGAATCTGTATTCATGTCATAGCAGAGAATCAGGCTTCACGTCACCCACCACTGGAACAGGCCACTGTCACACATTTAGGCCCAGGCACCCAGGCAGAGGAGAGCGGTCCCGTAACAGAGAATCTGGCCTTATGTCAGCGCAGAATCTGTCTTCATGTCATAGCAGAGAATCAGGCTTCACGTCACCCACCACTGGAACAGGCCACTGTCACACATTTAGGCCCAGGCACCCAGGCAGAGGAGAGAGGTCCCGTAACAGAGAATCTGGCCTTATGTCAGCGCAGAATCTGTCTTCATGTCATAGCAGAGAATCAGGCTTCACGTCAGCCACCACTGGAACAGGCCACTGTCACACATTTAGGCCCAGGCACCCAGGCAGAGGAGAGAGGTCCCGTAACAGAGAATCTGGCCTTATGTCAGCGCAGAATCTGTCTTCATGTCATAGCAGAGAATCAGGCTTCACGTCACCCACCACTGGAACAGGCCACTGTCACACATTTAGGCCCAGGCACCCAGGCAGAGGAGAGAGGTCCCGTAGCAGAGAATCTGGCCTTATGTCAGCGCAGAATCTGTCTTCATGTCATAGCAGAGAATCAGGCTTCACGTCACCCACCACTGGAACAGGCCACTGACACATTTAGGCCCCGGCACCCAGACAGAGGAGAGCGGTCCCGTAACAGAGAATCTGGCCTTATGTCAGCGCAGAATCTGTCTTCATGTCATAGCAGAGAATCAGGCTTCACGTCACCCACCACTGGAACAGGCCACTGTCACACATTTAGGCCCCGGCACCCAGACAGAGGAGAGCGGTCCCGTAACAGAGAATCTGGCCTTATGTCAGCGCAGAATCTGTCTTCATGTCATAGCAGAGAATCAGGCTTCACGTCACCCACCACTGGAACAGGCCACTGTCACACATTTAGGCCGAGGCATCCAGGCAGAGGAGAGAGGTCCCGTAACAGAGAATCTGGCCTTATGTCAGCGCAGAATCTGTATTCATGTCATAGCAGAGAATCAGGCTTCACGTCACCCACCACTGGAACAGGCCACTGTCACACATTTAGGCCCAGGCACCCAGGCAGAGGAGAGAGGTCCCGTAACAGAGAATCTGGCCTTATGTCAGCGCAGAATCTGTCTTCATGTCATAGCAGAGAATCAGGCTTCACGTCACCCACCACTGGAACAGGCCACTGACACATTTAGGCCCCGGCACCCAGACAGAGGAGAGCGGTCCCGTAACAGAGAATCTGGCCTTATGTCAGCGCAGAATCTGTATTCATGTCATAGCAGAGAATCAGGCTTCACGTCACCCACCACTGGAACAGGCCACTGTCACACATTTAGGCCCAGGCACCCAGGCAGAGGAGAGCGGTCCCGTAACAGAGAATCTGGCCTTATGTCAGCGCAGAATCTGTCTTCATGTCATAGCAGAGAATCAGGCTTCACGTCACCCACCACTGGAACAGGCCACTGTCACACATTTAGGCCCAGGCACCCAGGCAGAGGAGAGAGGTCCCGTAACAGAGAATCTGGCCTTATGTCAGCGCAGAATCTGTCTTCATGTCATAGCAGAGAATCAGGCTTCACGTCACCCACCACTGGAACAGGCCACTGTCACACATTTAGGCCCAGGCACCCAGGCAGAGGAGAGAGGTCCCGTAACAGAGAATCTGGCCTTATGTCAGCGCAGAATCTGTATTCATGTCATAGCAGAGAATCAGGCTTCACGTCACCCACCACTGGAACAGGCCACTGTCACACATTTAGGCCCAGGCACCCAGGCAGAGGAGAGAGGTCCCGTAACAGAGAATCTGGCCTTATGTCAGCGGAGAATCTGTCTTCATGTCATAGCAGAGAATCAGGCTTCACGTCACCCACCACTGGAACAGGCTACTGACACATTTAGGCCCCGGCACCCAGACAGAGGAGAGCGGTCCCGTAACAGAGAATCTGGCCTTATGTCAGCGCAGAATCTGTATTCATGTCATAGCAGAGAATCAGGCTTCACGTCACCCACCACTGGAACAGGCCACTGTCACACATTTAGGCCCAGGCACCCAGGCAGAGGAGAGAGGTCCCGTAACAGAGAATCTGGCCTTATGTCAGCGCAGAATCTGTCTTCATGTCATAGCAGAGAATCAGGCTTCACGTCAGCCACCACTGGAACAGGCCACTGTCACACATTTAGGCCCCGGCACCCAGACAGAGGAGAGCGGTCCCGTAACAGAGAATCTGGCCTTATGTCAGCGCAGAATCTGTCTTCATGTCATAGCAGAGAATCAGGCTTCACGTCAGCCACCACTGGAACAGGCCACTGTCACACATTTAGGCCCAGGCACCCAGGCAGAGGAGAGAGGTCCCGTAACAGAGAATCTGGCCTTATGTCAGCGCAGAATCTGTATTCATGTCATAGCAGAGAATCAGGCTTCACGTCACCCACCACTGGAACAGGCCACTGTCACACATTTAGGCCCCGGCACCCAGACAGAGGAGAGCGGTCCCGTAACAGAGAATATGGCCTTATGTCAGCGCAGAATCTGTCTTCATGTCATAGCAGAGAATCAGGCTTCACGTCAGCCAACACTGGAACAGGCCACTGTCACACATTTAGGCCCAGGCACCCAGGCAGAGGAGAGCGGTCCCGTAACAGAGAATCTGGCCTTATGTCAGCGCAGAATCTGTATTCATGTCATAGCAGAGAATCAGGCTTCACGTCACCCACCACTGGAACAGGCCACTGTCACACATTTAGGCCCGGCACCCAGACAGAGGAGAGGTTCATTAAACTTTGGGTTGCCCCGCAATATAATGGTAAAATGAAATTAAAAATAGTATTGAATGAGGAAGTGCCCTGGAGTAGAATAATATATTGTTAAGGGGAGGTAGTTAATATCTAATCTGCACAAGGGATGGACAGGTCCTGTGGGATCCATGCCTGGTTCATTTTTATGAACGTCAGCTTGTCCACATTGGCTGTAGACAGGCGGCTGCGTTTGTCTGTAATGACGCCCCCTGCCGTGCTGAATACACGTTCAGACAAAACGCTGGCCGCCGGGCAGGCCAGCACCTCCAAGGCATAAAAGGCTAGCTCTGGCCACGTGGACAATTTGGAGACCCAGAAGTTGAATGGGGCCGAACCATCAGTCAGTACGTGGAGGGGTGTGCACAGGTACTGTTCCACCATGTTAGTGAAATGTTGCCTCCTGCTAACACGTTCCGTATCAGGTGGTGGTGCACTTAGCTGTGGCGTGTTGACAAAACTTTTCCACATCTCTGCCATGCTAACCCTGCCCTCAGAGGAGCTGGGCGTGACACAGCTGCGTTGGCGACCTCTTGCTCCTCCTCTGCCTTCGCCTTGGGCTTCCACTGGTTCCCCTGTGACATTTGGGAATGCTCTCAGTAGCGCGTCTACCAACGTGCGCTTGTACTCGCGCATCTTCCTATCACGCTCCAGTGTAGGAAGTAAGGTGGGCACATTGTCTTTGTACCGGGGATCCAGCAGGGTGGCAACCCAGTAGTCCGCACACGTTAAAATGTGGGCAACTCTGCTGTCGTTGCGCAGGCACTGCAGCATGTAGTCGCTCATGTGTGCCAGGCTGCCCAGAGGTAAGGACAAGCTGTCCTCTGTGGGAGGCGTATCGTCATCGTCCTGTGTTTCCCCCCAGCCACGCACCAGTGATGGGCCCGAGCTGCTTTGGGTGCCACCCCGCTGTGAACATGCTTCATCCTCATCCTCCTCCACCTCCTCCTCATCCTCGTCCTCCTCGTCCTCCAGTAGTGGGCCCTGTCTGGCCACATTTGTACCTGGCCTCTGGTGTTGCAAAAAACCTCCCTCTGAGTCACTTCGAAGAGACTGGCCTGAAAGTGCTAAAAATGACCCCTCTTCCTCCTCTTCCTCCTGGGCCACCTCCTCTTCCATCATCGCCCTAAGTGTTTTCTCAAGGAGACATAGAAGTGGTATTGTAACGCTGATAACGGCGTCATCGCCACTGGCCATGTTGGTGGAGTACTCGAAACAGCGCAACAGGGCACACAGGTCTCGCATGGAGGCCCAGTCATTGGTGGTGAAGTGGGTCTGATCCGCAGTGCGACTGACCCTTGCGTGCTGCAGCTGAAACTCCACTATGGCCTGCTGCTGCTCGCACAGTCTGTCCAGCATATGCAAGGTGGAGTTCCACCTGGTGGGCACGTCGCATATGAGGCGGTGAGCGGGAAGGCCGAAGTTACGCTGTAGCGCAGACAGGCGAGCAGCGGCAGGGTGTGAACGCCGGAAGCGCGAACAGACGGCCCGCACTTTATGCAGCAGCTCTGACATGTCGGGGTAGTTGCGAATGAACTTCTGCACCACCAAATTCAGCACATGCGCCAGGCAAGGGATGTGCGTCAAACCGGCTAGTCCCAGAGCTGCAACGAGATTTCGCCCATTATCGCACACCACCAGGCCGGGCTTGAGGCTCACCGGCAGCAACCACTCGTCAGTCTGTTGTTCTATACCCCGCCACAACTCCTGTGCGGTGTGGGGCCTGTCCCCCAAACATATGAGTTTCAGAATGGCCTGCTGACGTTTACCCCGTGCTGTGCTGAAGTTGGTGGTGAAGGTGTGTGGCTGACTGGATGAGCAGGTGGAAGAAGAGGAGGAGGAAGCTGAGTAGGAGGAGGAGGAGACAGGAGGCAAAGAATGTTGCCCTGCGATCCTTGGCGGCGGAAGGACGTGCGCCAAATAGCTCTCCGCCTGGGGCCCAGCCGCCACTACATTTACCCAGTGTGCAGTTAGGGAGATATAGCGTCCCTGGCCGTGCTTACTGGTCCACGTATCTGTGGTTAGGTGGACCTTGCCACAGATGGCGTTGCGCAGTGCACACTTGATTTTATCGAACACTTGTTTGTGCAGGCAAGGCACGGCTCTCTTGGAGAAGTAGTGGCGGCTGGGAACAACATACTGTGGGACAGCAAGTGACATGAGCTGTTTGAAGCTGTGTGTGTCCACCAGCCTAAATGACAGCATTTCATAGGCCAGTAGTTTAGAAATGCTGGCATTCAGGGACAGGGATCGAGGGTGGCTAGGTGAGAATTTACGCTTTCTCTCAAATGTTTGTGAGATGGAGAGCTGAACGCTGCCGTGTGACATGGTTGAGATGCTTGGTGACGCAGGTGGTGGTGTTGGTGGTACATCCCATGTTTGCTGGGCGGCAGGTGCCAACGTTCCTCCAGAGGCGGAGGAAGAAGCCGAGGCGGCGGCAGCAGCAGCAGAAGAGGCCGAGGCGGCAGCAGCAGAAGAGGTAGCAGGGGGAGCCTGAGTGACTTCCTTGTTTTTAAGGTGTTTACTCCACTGCAGTTCATGCTTTGCATGCAGGTGCCTGGTCATGCAGGTTGTGCTAAGGTTCAGAACGTTAATGCCTCGCTTCAGGCTCTGATGGCAGAGCGTGCAAACCACTCGGGTCTTGTCGTCAGCACATTGTTTGAAGAAGTGCCATGCCAGGGAACTCCTTGAAGCTGCCTTTGGGGTGCTCGGTCCCAGATGGCGGCGGTCAGTAGCAGGCGGAGTCTCTTGGCGGCGGGTGTTCTGATTTTGCCCACTGCTCCCTCTTTTGCTACGCTGTTGGCTCGGTCTCACCACTGCCTCTTCCTCCGAACTGTGAAAGTCAGTGGCACGACCTTCATTCCATGTGGTGTCTAGGACCTCATCGTCCCCTGCATCGTCTTCCACCCAGTCTTGATCCCTGACCTCCTGTTCAGTCTGCACACTGCAGAAAGACGCAGCAGTTGGCACCTGTGTTTCGTCATCATCAGAGACGTGCTGAGGTGGTATTCCCATGTCCTCATCATCAGGAAAAATAAGTGGTTGTGCGTTAGTGCATTCTATCTCTTCCACCCCTGGGGAAGGGCTAGGTGGATGCCCTTGGGAAACCCTGGCAGCAGAGTCTTCAAACAGCATAAGAGACTGCTGCATAACTTGAGGCTCAGACAGTTTCCCTGATATGCATGGGGGTGATGTGACAGACCGATGGGCTTGGTTTTCATGCGCCATCTGTGCGCTTTCTGCAGAAGACTGGGTGGGAGATAATGTGAACATGCTGGATCCACTGTCGGCCACCCAATTGACTAATGCCTGTACCTGCTCAGGCCTTACCATCCTTAGAACGGCATTGGGCCCCACCAAATATCGCTGTAAATTCTGCTGGCTACTGGGACCTGAGGTAGTTGGTTCACTAGGACGTGTGGCTGTGGCAGAACGGCCACGTCCTCTCCCAGCACCAGAGGGTCTACTAACACCACCACGACCATGTCCACGTCCGCGTCCCTTATTAGATGTTTTCCTCATTGTTCCCGTTCACTACAATTTTGAGAATGGCAAATTTGGGAATGCTTTTTCAACCCAGAACAAAAAGTCTGCTTTTACGGTCACTACAAATAACTTGACCAGCTAAAACTGTGCAGATTTGGTTGAATAGAGATGTGAGACCTGTTTTTTTTTGCGCTGTGTGACAGTTATAGGTTTAATCACAGAATGACACTTCTATCAGCACGCTAGCGTGTGTCTTAGGTTTTTCTGAATGACACTATCAATACCCTTCAATGTAAGATTTTCTTTTTGGGATAGATTTCAAGTAGGCCTCAAATACCACAAACTAGTTATTTTCAGAATGGCAATTTGGGAATGCTTTTCAACCCAGAACAAAAAGTCTGCTTTTACGGTCACTACCAATAACTTGACCAGCTAAAACTGTGCAGATTTGGTTAATAGAGATGTGAGGACCTGTTTTTTTTTTGCGCTGTGTGACAGTTATAGGTTTTAATCACAGAATGACACTTCTATCAGCACGCTAGCGTGTGTTCTTAGGTTTTTCTGAATGACACTATCAATACCTTCAATGTAAGATTTTCTTTTTGGGATAGATTTCAAGTAGGCCTCAAATACCACAAACTAGTTATTTTCAGAATGGCAAATTTGGGAATGCTTTTTCAACCCAGAACAAAAAGTCTGCTTTTACGGTACACTACAAATAACTTGACCAGCTAAACTGTGCAGATTTGGTTGAATAGAGATGTGAGACTGTTTTTTTTTGCGCTGTGTGACAGTTATAGGTTTAATCACAGAATGACACTTCTATCAGCACGCTAGCGTGTGTCTTAGTATTTTCTGAATGACACTATCAATACCTTCAATGTAAGATTTTCTTTTTGGGATCGATTTCAAGTAGGCCTCAAATACCACAAACTAGTTATTTTCAGAATGGCAAATTTGGGAATGCTTTTTCAACCCAGAACAAAAAGTCTGCTTTTACGGTCACTACAAATAACTTGACCAGCTAAAACTGTGCAGATTTGGTTGAATAGAAATGTCAGGTCTATTTTTTAGGTGCTGGGTGACAGGCTCAACTTGCCCCTGATGTAATATATGGCCAAAAAATAACCACACTGTTGATGGTTAAATGCACTTGGGTGACACAGGCTCAGCCTGCACCTGATGTAGTATATGGCCAAAAAATAATAAGACTGTTGATGGTTAAATGCACTTGGGTGACACAGGCTCAGCCTGCAGCTGATGTAGTATATGGCCAAAAAATAACCAGACTGTTGATGGTTAAATGCACTTCGGTGACACAGGCTCAGCCTGCAGCTGATGTAGGATATAGCACAAAATAACCACACTATCGATGGTTAAATACACTTGGTGATAGCTCGTGCTGGCGCACCACAAGTCACAAAATGGCCGCCGATCACCCCAGAAAAAAAGTGATCTAAAAACGCTCTGGGCAGCCTCAAAAAAGTGAGCAAGTCAATAATAGCACTTCAATGATCCACAGCTGCAGATCGATCACAGAATGAAGTCTTTTGGAGGAGTTAATCTGCCTAATCTCGCCCTAACGTCGCAGCTGCAACCTCTCCCTATACTGATCATAGCAGAGTGACGTGCGGCGCTTCGTGACTCCAGCTTAAATAGAGGCTGGGTCACATGGTGCACTGGCCAATCACAGCCATGCCAATAGTAGGCATGGCTGTGTTGGCCTCTTGGGCCAAGTAGTATGAAGCTTGTTGATTGGCTGCTTTGCAGCCTTTCAAAAAGCGCCAAGAAAGCGCCGAACACCGAACCCGAACCCGGACTTTTACGAAAATGTTCGGGTTCGGGTCCGTGTCACGGACACCCCAAAATCCGGTACGAACCCGAACTATACAGTTCGGGTTCGCTCATCCCTAATAAAGAGCACTTTTAGAAGTAAATGCTGTGCTATGATTGGTTGCCCAAGATCTTTGGGGTATCTAATGCAACGCTTAAGGTGAAAATGTATTGGCCAAGATTAATCCTTGCATTATTAGAGGATTCTTAAATTTTTGTGAGGTAATTTTGAATAATTAACCACAGGGAAAGGTCATTATTGGAAAAATAATGTTCAGGTGCTGTTAGGCACAACTATGTATTTTTACTTAACAGAAAACCCTCTTGCAACAGTTGAATTAAGAGGTTACGGTTTGGACAGCCCTTTTCATGGACTTATCTTTTACACTATGGTTATGTTTTAACATGAATTTGATTACTTGAGAATAAATAGGCTTAACAGGCTTAGTGATAAAAAATATTTACTAAGTGTTATTAAATATAATGTAAAACAGACAAATCACATACAGAATAAATAATAATCACATGACCTGCCCAATACAATTTGGGAGCTTCCAGCCGCCATGTCGTAGCACATGGCTGACAGCCCATGGTGATACAAGAAAGAAATAGTCTTTCAATCACATGCTACCTGGATGATTTTCCTCAATGTAGTTCCCATTAATTTTCTATGCAAACGGGGTTTATGCGCTTCAGCCCCTCCTCCCAACGATGTCCAGTGTGCAGTGTGCACGTCTCTGAGATATTTGGCCTTCTCAGCACAATGGTGGTTGGGGTGTCCCTAACTCACTACATTACAAGGAATATCATTACACAGAATATAGAAGATAATATAAAAGGGGACACAATTAAAGGGGGCAGAACCACTCAGTACCTATGGATATATATAAACCCTTACAACACAGTCTACCCCTGGTTCTTCCACTTTAATAAAATTTCACTTATCCCAAAATATAGTAACATAACATCATATAAACCCTAGTCATTTAACAGAAAACCATTTTGGAACCATTCGATTTCTAAAAATAAAAAAAAGTGTCTTTCACATATTTCATATTCTTCTTCACTTCTGATCTTGTTGTATCCTAAGCTCACAAATTCCCTTGTCCAAAGTCAATTCTCCATTTGCTACTGTTTTTGCCACAACACATATGTGGTTTCCAGCTTGTCTCTTAATTCAGTCTCTTACCCCTCCTTTCAATCTTAAAGTATGAGGGAATTGCAGGTATAATTACAATCCTGAGTGAAGGTTTAAGAGCCTCTTATATGGGTGTAGTACAGTCTATAACCTTGTCTATGGGGGGAGCTTTGACATTGGGAAATTATTTTTTGTTCTATTACATTTGAACATTCATGTAAAAAGAGAAAAAGGTCCAGCTCGGTTAAAATGTTACCTTTATTTTTCAGTGCAGATAGAAGCCAGTTACAGTCCAGTCTACATGTTTCGGATCAGAGACAATAGCGATCCTTCCTCATTGGATATATAGCACCTCCACTTGAAAGCAGGTGGACGTAGTAACTACAAGCCCCTCCTTCAAATGAAATTGACAACATGTGCTAAAAAATGATCATTACGTACCGGTAATGTTGTTTTCCGGTGTCCATGACAGCATCAGGAGAGAGGGATCCACCTCCCAAGACAGGAAACCCACAGGTATAAATCTTCACAGACGCCCCTCCTCCTCAGTGGTTTTCATAGACGAGACAAGAGACATCTTTAGTACATCCGGACCAGCTCCATCCCATGGTTTCGGTCATTATCCGAGTTTAGTACTATAGCTATTATATATATATTATTTATTTTATTTTATTTTTTACTGCACACCCATTGATGCAGGATCCAACACCAAAATGAACCGAATGGAAAAGTAAGGTGGAAAATAAACAGGGGGGTAATTGAGGTGGTGCTGTCATGGACTCCGGAAAACAACATCACCGGTACGTAATGATCATTTATCCCTTCGTCCTATGACAGCACCAGGAGATATCCCAGAGAGTGAAAAATTAGGGGGGGGGGCCCACAGCCTGAAGGACTTTGCATCCAAAGGAAAGATTAGACACTTCTGACAGGTTTAATCTATAGTGTCTATAGAAGGTAGAAGCAGAAGACCACCTTTCTGCTCTGCAAATGTCTTGTATAGCAACTTCTGCCTTTTCTGCCCAGGAAGTTGCCACCGCTCTTGTAGAATGGGCCTGCAGGTTCCTGCATAGAAAGATATGCCAAAGAAATAGCCTGCTTGATCCAACGGGCTAAAGTACCTTTACTAGCTGATTTCCCTTATTCTGTCCTGAAAATAAGACAAACAACGAAGAGGACTTCCTCCAACCTTTTGTAGCCTCTAGGTACCATAGGACACATTCTCTAACATCCAAAGAATGAAAATCTGCCTCTTCCTCATTACTCGGATTCTCATAGAAGGAAGGAAGAATCACTTCCTGACTTCTATGGAATTCTGATACTACTTTGGGCAAAAATGCTGGGTCTGGCCTAAGACGGACACAATCATCTTGGAAAATCGTATATGGAGGGCAAATGGAAAGAGCCTGAAGCTCACTAATTCTCCTGGCTGATGTAATAGCTACACAAAAAAATACATTTCAAGGTCAGGAACTTAATTGGCAGAGAATCTACAGGACTAAAGGAAGGTTTAACCAAGGCCCTTAACACCAGATTAAGATCCCAAGGAGGAGTTTTGAAATTCCTGGCAGGGAGACTCCTAGATACTGATTTACAAAACCTTATAATCCAAGGATGACACGCTAACCTGTAATCGAATAGAACAGTGAGAGCGGCCACCTGGACCTTGATAGTACTTAGCGCTAGGCCTTTCTCCACACCTCTTTGAAGAAAATCCAAGATTTTACTTAACTGAAGAGGGTAGAATGTGCAAGAAGGGACTCCTAGAAACTTAAAAAAGGTGATCCAAGTTCTAGCATAGATTTTAGTAGTCACCGGCTTCATACTTAACAGCATGGTAGCAACCACCGATTCAGAAAGACCTCTATCTAGTAAAAGGCGCTGTTCAAAAGCCACGCCGTCAAATGGATCCTTTTCACAGGGGGGTAGACAATAGGACCTTGAAAAAGAAGATCTGGGATCTCCGGAAGGACCCAAGGATCTGCTACTGACATCACCCTCAGCCAATAGAACCACCCTCGGTATCAGCTGAAGTGGAGGGAAGGCATACAAAAGACCCTGACTCCAAGGCTGAACCAAAGCGTCTATCGCCTCTGGTTGATCCCTGGGAGACAGGGAGTAGAATCTTTTTACCTTCCTGTTCTCCCTGGTGGCAAAAAGGTCTACTTGAGGCATCCCCCATAACCTGACAATCTTGCTGAAAACAGAAGGGTTCAGAGATCATTCCCTCTGATCCAGAGATCGACCGACGGCTTAGAAAATCGGCCTTCCAATTGTCCACACCTCTGATATGAAGGGCCGAGAGGGATAAAGCTACCCCCTCCACTAGGGAAAAAATCTGAACCGCCAGGGACTGCAGGGACACGGACCGGGTACCACCCTGATGATTCAGATATGCTACGACCGAGGCATTGTCGGATAAAATTCTCACGTGTCGACTCCTGATCAGAGGGAGTAACTCCTGAAGGGCCAGAAAGATTGCCATAAGCTCTTTTTGATTTGAAGAACTGTCCAACATCCGGCAGTCCCACAATCCTTGAAGCAAGATCTCTCCCACATGAGCCCCCCACCCTACTGGGCTGGCGTCTGTGGTAACTATAAGGGGATCTTCGATCCTCCAGGGCCCCCCACCCTACTGGGCTGGCGTCTGTGGTAACTATAAGGGGATCTTCGATCCTCCAGGGGACTCCCTGCCCCAGATTCTCTAGTGACAGCCACCACTTCAGTGTCTGACAAGTCTGGGCCGATATCACTATCCTGCTTTCCAGGTCCTCTATTTTTCCTGACCAGTTCCCCAAAATTTCTTCTTGGAGGGCTCTGTAATGGATATACAGGCCGTCTGAGTTCCCAGTACTGACATTCCCTTCCTTATGGACACACACGGATTGTTTATCAGGGTGTGAACCACTGACCTTATTTTCAGAATTTTTTCTGAGGTTAGGAAGGATCTCTGAGACACTGAATCCAGTAAGATTCCCAGGAACTGTTGTTTCTTTTCTGGAATCAGTCTCGACTTTTCTCTGTTCAGGATCCAGCCCAGGGTTGTCAAGATTTCTACCACCTGTTGGACCTGAAATAAGCATCTCTGGTAAGACAGTGTGACAATCAGAAAGTTGTCCAAGTATGGGACAAACAGGATATCTTTTTCCCTGATATGGGCTGCCATCTCTGAGACTAACTTCGCAAAAATCCTTGGCGCCATCGAAATTCCGAAAGGTAATACCTGGAATTAAAAGTGCTTCAGCATCTCCTGGAAACATATCCACTTCACGTCCGCCCATAGGATATAAACGTCCTATGGGTGGACGTCTATTTCTGAACGGACGTTCCAGAACATCTTTTCAGAAAGTGTAGCTGCACGCTAATCGTGCAGCTGCTGATCGGGTTGCCCGCTGTCAGTGACAGCAGGGCAACCCTAAGACAAGGCAGGGACAGTGCCCAAGTGTCCCTGCCTTCTAGATCGCTCCAGACACAGCGCTCACCGAGCGCTGTGTCTGCAGAGAAGGAAGCGCGACCGCCGTGACTGGAGTGTGCAGGAGCTGTGTGAGGTCTCTCAGAGACCTCGATCAGCCCTGCTCTGAGGCTGTACAGCGCAGGATTGCTGCTGTACAGCCTCTATAGGGGTGCATTTGTCCTGTAACTGGGGCTACTAGGTCAGCCCCAGTTACAGGAGAAATCAACTGTGAAAAAAAAAAAAAAAAGTGAAGTAAATGTCCCCCAGAGGTCTTGTATGACCTTATGGGGGACGAAAAGTGTAAAATAAAAAAAATAAAAATAAAAGGTTGAAAATAAAAAAATAAAAAAAAGTCCCCAAGTAAGGAATGAAAAAAAATAAATTTAAAATAGAAAAAATAAAAAAAGTATACATATTAGGTATTGCCGCGTCCGTAAAAACCAGCTCTATAAAAATATCACATGACCTAACCCCTCGGGTGAACACCGTAAAAAAAAAAAAACTGTGTCAAAACAAGCAATTTTTGTCACCTTGCATCACAAAAGGTGCAACACCAAGTGATCAAAAACGCGTATGTCCCACAAAATAGTACCAATAAAACCGTCACCTCATCCCGCAAAAAATGAGCCCCTACATAAGAAAATCTCTCAAAAAATATAAAAACTATAGCTCTCAGAACATGGACACATTAAAACATAATTTTTTTGTTTCAAAAATGCTATTATTGTGTAAAACTTTAATAAATGAGAAAAAGTATACATATTAGGTATCGCCACGTCCGTAACGATCTGCTCTATAAAAATGTCACTTGACTGAACCCCTCAGGTGAACGCTGTAAAAATTAATAAATAGAAACTGTGCTAAAACAACCAATTTTTTGGTCACCTTGCCCCATAAAGTGTTATAATGAATGATCAAAAAATCATATGTACCCAAAAATAGTACTAATAAAACTGGCACCTTATCCCCTAGTTTCCAAAATGGGGTCACTTCTTGGGAGTTTCTACTGTAAGGGTGCATCAGGGGGCTTCAAATGGGACATGGCATCTAAAAACCATGTGGAGTTCCTTTTCTTCTGCGCCCTGCCGTGTGCCCATACAGCAGTTTATGACCACATGTGGGGTGTTTCTGTAAACCGCAGAATCTGGGTAATAAATATAGAGTTTTGTTTGGCTGTTAACCATCGATGTGTTAAAGAAAAAATTTTATTAAAATGGAAAATCTGCCAAAAAAGTGAAATTTAAAAATTTGATCTCCATTTTCCTTTAATTCTTGTGGAACGCCTAAAGGGTTAACAAAGTTTGTAAAATCGGTTTTGAATACCTTGAGGGGTGTAGTTTCTACAATGGGGTCATTTATGGGGGTATCCACTATGTAGGCCCCACAAAGTGACTTCAGACCTGAACTGGTCCTTATAAAGTGGGTTTTGGAAATTTTCTTATAAATTTGAAGAATTGCTTCTAAACTTCTAAGCCTTCTAACGTCCTAAAAAAATAAAATGACATTTCCAAAATGATGCCAACATAAAGTAGACATATGGGGAATGTTAAATAATAAATATTTTATGAGGTATCACGTTCTGTTTTAAAAGCAGAGAAATTGAAATTTAGAAAATTGCGAATTTTTCTAATTTTTGGGTAAATTTGTTTTTTTTTCATAAATAAAGGTGAAATATTTTGACTCAAATTTATGATTATCATGAAGTACAATGTGTCACGAGAAAACAATCTCTGAATGACTTGGATAAATAAAGGCGTTCCAAAGTTATTACCACATAAAGTGAGATATGTCAGTTTTGCAAAATTTGGCCTGGTCAGGAAGGGGGCAAATGGCCCAGATGGCAAGTGGTTAAGGCCACTCTGAGATACTTCTGGTGCCCTGGAAAAATCGGAAGGTGATAGTAGGCATCTTTGATGTCTAACACTGCCATAAAACAGTCCTTGTAAAGAAGCTGAATTACCGTCTTTATAGTCTCCATTTTGAAGCGTTGGTATACCAGGTACTCGTTTAGAGACTTCAAGATAGTCCTATATTCTCCAGAGTAGAATAATATCCTGTACCCCTTTCCTCTTCTGGACACTGAATGAGTGCGCCTTTTTGAATGAGTTTCGAGACCTCTTTTTCTAAGGCAGTCTGAGCTGAATGATCTACTTGTGTAATTTTGAATAGTTGCGGAGGGAACTTTTTGAACTCTAGCTTGAATCCTTCTTCTAATGAACGCAGGATCCACGTGCTGTTGGATATTCTGGACCAGGCTGGGAGAAAAGATTGTAATCTTCCTCCCACCCTGGCGTCATTGAGAGCTGTCTTTCTTAGGGGGGATCCTGGAATGATTTTTGAACAGGAGCCCTTTGGACCTGGAGAATTTCCATCTGTCAGTTCTATTTGCTGGACTCCTATTCCTATCCCTATTTCCTCTGCCTCTCTGGGAAAAACGGTCCTGCTTATGAAAGGACGACTGAAAAGAAGACGGGAACCCCTTCTTTTTATCCCCTGCCTTCTCTAATATGTCGTCCAAGGAAGACCCAAACAAATATTTCCCCTCACAAGGGATACCATGGATGAAGCCCTAGCGGACAACCTAACTGCATCCGCAGAGGCGTCTGCCCAAAAATCGGCTGCTTTTCCAATAGCCTCGACTGATTCTAATAATTTATCTCTAGGAGTCTTATCCCGGATCTGCGCCTCCAACTGTTTAATCCACAATATTTGTGCCCTAGCAGTACAGGTGTAAGCTATGTTAGGCTTGAAGGATGCACCTATGGATTCCCATGTTCTCTTTAAAAAGGTGTCAGAATTTCTGTCCATCGGATCCTTAAGATTGCCCAAATCATCAAAGGGTAGGGATGACCTTCGAGACACTTTAGCTATGGGCACATCAATTTTGGGAGCCCTATCCCATAGGGAACATTCACCTTCCTCAAACGGATATTTCCTTTTGATTACTGATGGGATAAAGCTTCTTTTATCCAGATGTTTCCACTCTCTATTCATCATGGCCCCTACATTCTTGTGGATAAAAAAGGCCCTTCGTTTCTTAGTCTGCAGGCCCCCAAACATGATATCCTGAATCGAGCGAACCTCCTTTGCATTCTCCAGATTCATAGTTGCCCTGACTGCCTTGATCAATTGATCTACCTCCTGAACCGGAAAAAAAGGGCCTACCACTGCATTCCTCATCTGAAGAGGATGTAACGGACTCCCTTTCACCGCTTTCAAGCTCGTCCTCTGAACTAGATAAGTCAGAATTTTCAATTTAAAAAGATGCGCTATCTTTGGTGCTTTTCCGCCTGCGCTCTTTACTTGACATAAGACTTAACTCTTCTCTGATCATTTTCTTCATACATTTGACCATACTAGGGGATTCCTCCGCTATGGTACTCTCAATACATCCTTTACATAGTGTTTTAGTGTATGAAGCATCTAGTTTAGCCTTACAGATACCACATTCCTTATGACGTATCTTAGCGGTAGCTTTTCTGGGTTTCTCAGTTACACCCTGGAAATTTAAACAAACAAAACATCACGATCTTCAGACAAAAAAAGATAAATGTAGATCACTTACATTTCTTCAGGCCCATACCCATTCCTATCATAGGTGCAGGGGTGACTGGGTCCTTAGGGTTTTCTCCAGAACTCTCTATGCTGGAAATATCCCTCTAGCCCTGGATCTGGAAGAGCCTTGCAAAGATCACAGGGGAGACTGACTGGATACTGGCTTAATCCTTGGGCCTGCACAGGAACGCCAGACAGAAGCTGTGTGCTGCTCTGGACGCTCTGCTCCTTCCCCTTTTAAACTTGCCGCCTCCTCACTAAGCTCCGCCCCTTCATGCATCATGGATCTTCACTTCCTGATTGTATTTTCTGTCCTGCGCCGCACATGTCCTCGGGATGGCCTCCTATTCAGGTACCGAGCGGGGAGGGATTGAGGGGAGGATTAAAGTGAGAGTAGAGAGGGCTTCCATACCCGGCCTCCAGCCGTCCGTCTCCCTTCGCAGTGTGTGGAGCGGGGTCACCTGGCGCACACTTCCTCCAGCCAGCCTGCAATGCCGAAAGGGAGAAACTACTCCCCACTGAAAACAACAAACACCTGTAGGTTGTCCCTTCTAGGACAGGAAACCGCTGAGGAGGAGGGGCGTCTGTGAAGATTTATACCTGTGGGTTTCCTGTCCTGGGAGGTGGATCCCTCTCTCCTGGTGCTGTCATAGGACGAAGGGATAAGCATGGTTGATTAAAACAAAAGAACACACACAAGTCATGGATCAAAAATTCAATAATGTAATATCAGGTCATGTTTCCGATTGAGTCCACTAGGTGTAGTGGACCCCATCTTAAAGATCCAAAAAGACTCATGATTCAAAATTTTCTTCTTGAAATTACCACCCCTAGGTGGTGGAGTAACCCTTTCCAGGCCTTGCACTGTTAAACCCTCTGTGTCGCCACCATGCACCACTGAAAAATGCAGGCTAACTGCAGACACATTCCTGGCATGTGAATAAGGAATGTCAGAGATGTGCCTGCACAGTCTAACCTTAAGGCCATTGGTGGTGCAACCAATATACTGGAGGGAACAGAGAGTACATGAAATACAATATACCACATGAGTGGTGTTACAGTTGATGTATTGTTTGATGGAAAAACTTTGATTAATGGCATAGGAAAAAACTTCCTTGCCAGGTCGCATATAAGAGCAACACGTACAAATTTTATGCCCATATTTGTAGCTTCTGAGAAACCGCAACCACACTGGAGAAGCTCGTGTCCCCTCAGAATACAAAGAGAGGCAGAGTCTGTTGCCCAGTGTGGGCGCTCTACGGGCTGAGCACAAGATGCCACCCTTCAAGACACTGCGCCATTGGTCATCTGTTGACAGTACAGGTAAGTATTTTCTTACTATATTACAGATCTGCGAGTATTGTGCACTATAAGTAGTGACAAAAACAGGCAGGCGGGAATGCCATGACTGATCTGAGTTCTCAGAGCGACGGGTGCGCTTGTGGTGGGTAAATAATAATGATTGTCTGGGTCTAGACAGGGCTTCCTTCTGGGCGAATGCTAAACTGTGCTGGGAATATTCATACGGGCACCACGCCTCTGAAAGGGCGCCCGATCGTATCAGGGGTAGGTAGCCTGGGGCAGAACATAGGTATATACATTGACAAAATAATTAGACCCTTTGTGGAAACATTACCGTCCTACATACGCGACACATCTGACCTCTTACTGAGACTCAGTGGCGTATGTATGGACGATAGAACCATGTTTGTGTCCATAGATGTTGAGGCTCTATATAGCTCAATCAAACACCATTTGGGCCTCAAAGCAGTTGAGAGCTACCTATCAATGAGGGACAAAAGACGCTCCCTGCACAACCAGTTTACACTCGATCTATTGAACTTTAGCCTAACTAAAAACAATTTTATCTTTGATGACCAATATTACCACCAGCTCAGGGGTACTGCGATGGGCAGTTCCTGTGCGCCGTCGTACGCAAATCTGCTCCTGAGCTGGTGGGAAGCCAACTATATTGGATCAGAGAGGCTGGACAAATGGCAAGATATGATAGTCCTGTGGCTAAGGTTCATAGACAACATTTTTGTACTCTGGAGAGGGACTGAGGACTCTTTTGCGGAATTAATGGAGGTGATTAACAATAATGATTTGGGCCTAAGGCCATAATCATGATTTATTACCATTTCTTGATGTGCTAATAGAAAGAGGCCCAAATAACAATATAATCACCTCCGTCTACCGCAAAAAGACGGCAACCAACAGCTTGCTCCGCTGGGAAAGTGCCCATCCTTATGCCCTACGTAAGGGCATTCCCAAGGGTCAGTATCTCAGACTCTGCGTAATTGCTCCACCATGAAAAAATTTAAAAGTGAGGCAAGGGATCTGAGATACCGATTCAGGGAAAGAGGATACCCAGACGGAGTCCTGCGAGTAGCCTATAAAGCAGCATGCTCAGAGAACAGAGATATGATCCTTATACCAAAGAAACAGAGGATGGGGTCATCCATGCCCCCATATAGTGCCCGCATTATAGGTACCTTTGACGATGCCCATCATGAGGTTAGACAGGTGCGATCTAAGCACTGGGATATACTAAAAACAGACCCAGACTTGGAAGACATAATAGGACCTTATCCCCTGATAACATACAGGAAAGGAAGAAGCCTAAGGGACAGACTGGTTAACAGCCACTACCAGCCCCCTTTGAACCCTGGAAACTGGTTGTCGAGGAAGCCTACTGGTACATTCAAATATGGTAGATGTACGGCATGTAGTCAGGTACTGAAAACCAAGATCTTTACGGGTTCCTACACGTGTAGAGAATACACCATTCGTGACTATGTGAACTGTCTGACCATGGGCGTAGTGTACCTGGCACAATGCCCCTGCCCCCTTGACTATGTGGGCAAAACAAAGAGAGAATTTAGGCGACGGATTAGAGACCACATTAATGACATCCAAAACAAAAAAGATACATCAGTGGCACGTCATATCAATCAGTACCATGGTGGAGACACCCCCTGCCTCAAATTTATAGGCATCCAATATGTCCCTGAGCCAAGGAGGGGTGGAGACTGGGATAAAATGATCCTAAAGGCGGAAACAAGATGGATATATAGACTTAAATCTGTGACACCAAATGGTTTAAATGAATACCTCTCGTATAAGCCATTCCTGTAAAAAACCTACGTATACAGGAGATAGGTTCATATATGTGTTCACATATAATGAATAAATTTATTATCCTACCTCTCCCCTCAAAAAAATAAAATCTGCCTACTTACAATCCAGCCCACTGTCTTTCTAGATCTTAGCAGTGCACTGTAGATGTACAGTAGATTATATATCCCCATATAAAGGAATGTAAAAGCAGGAATATATGATCTAATGGAATGTCTATTTACTGTGTATACATGACATTAGTACATTCCATGGTCCCCATGTCCTGACCAGCACCTACTATAAATCTAACACTAATCTTATGGGCATCGATACTACAATACCAAGATATATGTGTCTTTTAACATGATATATATAGCTAACCCATTTCTTTCTATCCCTGAACAATCGCATTACAGCGTCCGGGACAGACAGGGTTAATGTAATGTGAATCTTATGGTAGTCAGTGTGATCTTCACCTTCTTCCCCTAAACAAAAGCCGAGCCCGAAATGACACGTTGTGATCATAAATAAAGTCTTGCTGCACGGAGAATCAGCCGGGGACGCGGTGCTAGGTCCCCATAGCAACCAATCACGCCCACAAATCATGTCACTTCCGGTTAGCAACGGAGCACAGCGAGACCGGCCTTGTAAGGAGGCGGTACCTCGTGACACTGTGTCTCCGTTTGGATTTGACATGATATCGTGGGGGGAGTAACCAACGCGCAGCGCACGCACTGGGCCTATTGGTCAACCCACCTGTGGGTGGAGCGGTGCGGATTTAAAAGAGACGCAAGAGCATCATTAGATTGCCACTGCCGCGAGATGAAAACAGGTGCACAGCCACTGCTTTTGGTGCCCCGACATCCATATCCCTGAAGAGCCAACTCCCTACCTGGCGAAACGCGTCGGTTGATGGTACAGACAGGATCTACTAGGGAGGTAAGAGCATAGGGTATTATAGCATAGGCCCGAGGTTCCTGAGGCTGGGGGTCGTCCTTCTAAGGACGAGTGCCCCGACTACAGCCATTGAGGTATTCATACTCATAAGACTAGGCCAAGTAGGGTGAACACTTAGGGTGAGTTACATGCCTCATCAGTAGGCCCCTCCCCAAATACCCCCCTATACACTAGGAACTTAACTAGGCCTATCATGCATCTATAGACCCTATCCTCCCTCCCCATATAGCGCAGGAGTTCATTACACTCTATTTGTCTCATTTATTTTTAGTAGAAACTAATAAAAGTTAAATCTTAACTTAACTACAAGAAGGCATACTCAGTTCAGTATTTATACAATTAGAGACCACTGAGATAATCCATTAGTAAGCCCATCAACCCTAGACCTTTACTAAAAACGCATGATATGTGCTGGGAATATTGTCTCATGGAAAGGCGGAAGGCAGCAGATCGCATCTCCATGCGGCATGTTGCATCCTGAGTGCAGTTTCGTCTGATGCGAATAAACTCACCCTTAGGGATATTTTTAGCAACATGGGGAGGATGACAAGATGCCGCATGGAGAGTTGTATTACCCGCGGTTTCTTTGCAAAAAGTGCGGGTGTTATTAATTGAACCTGTGCACTCGTCGCCCTCCAGAGACAAGTCCAAAAAAGAAATATAAGTAGCATGAGAGTGCACAGTAAATTTCTAATTGCACACATTGCAATTCAAAAACTCCTCAAAGAGTGGTATGGTCGCCACATCGCCTGACCATATGAACAGCAGGTCGTCGATGTAACGACCATACCACTCCAGTGAGGATGCCCATACTGTCAACAGATGACCAATAGCGCAGTGTCTTGAAGGGTGGCATCTTGTGCTCAGCCTGTAGAGCGCCCACACTGGGCAACAGACTCTGCCCCTCTTTGTATTCTGAGGGGACACGAGCTTCTCCAGTGTGGTTGCGGTTTCTCGGAAGCTACAAATGTGGGCATAAAATTTGTACGTGTTGCTCTTATATGCGACCTGGCAAGGAAGTTTTTTCCTATGCCATGAATCAAAGTTTTTCCATCAAACAATACATCAACTGTAACACCACTCATGTGGTGTATTGTATTTCATGTACTCTCTGTTCTCTCCAGTATATTGGTTGCACCACCAATGGCCTTAAGGTTAGACTGTGCAGGCACATCTCTGACATTCCTCATTCACATGCCAGGAATGTGTCTGCAGTTAGCCTGCATTTTTCAGTGGTGCATGGTGGCGACACAGAGGGTTTAACAGTGCAAGGCCTGGAAAGGGTTACTCCACCATCTCAGGCTACCCTTAACCATGAATGAAGACAGATCACGGGGGGACTCTAACTGCCATGTCATAGCACATGGCCGACAACTCATGGTGATACAAGAAATAAATAGTGTTTCAATCACATTTTACCTGGATGATTTTCCTTAATGGAGCGACCCCCATATTGCAATGTCTAGGCCATGTGATTATTATTTATTCTGTATGTGATTTGTCTGTTTTACCTTATATTTAATCACACTTCTTAGTAAATATTTTAATCACTAATCCTGTTAAGGATATTTATTCTCAAATCATTGAATTCATGTTAAAACAAAATACCTCAGACCTTTACCTTAACATGATCCAAGAAAATGTAATACATGAAACACATTTATTTCCAGCAAGATGGAGCTCCTACTCACTATCCTTTAGTGGTTCATAATTTTCTTAACAAAAAATGATCCTACAAGTGGATAGGTAGATAATGTCAGTTAATGTCAGTTTGAATGGTCACCAACATCTCCAAACTTTAAATCAATGGACTTTTTGAGGAGTTACGAAATATAAGATATTTTCAAGAAGACCACGCTTGGTTGAGAAAATGATTCAGTTCATATAAGAAGCACACCAAGAATGTCAATAAAGAACTTTGTACCAAAGTGTGCCTGAGTGTAAAAACTATATTACAGCAATGTATTAGTGAGGACCTCCAATTTGAGCATATAAGAGATTGTACTTAATTATTACTGTACCCCTGTGGCAATGGTGTAGGGATTTTGAACACTTGCTGCTAGATTCCCCTGCAGATTGCTGCTGATAACTTGTGATCACAGCTACTAGACACCCTGTGATCAGCTTATTATCACAGAACTTATGACCTTTCTGGAAAAAAAAATGAATTTACAAAGGGAACAACCCCTGTACATGAACCTAAAAAGATTGTATTCAGTAACAATGTTTTTGCATTTTGCAGCTAAACAAGTCTTTTGGTCAAAGTCAAGAGTTACAGCTATATTCAGACTTCAAATACATCATAGGTGTTCTGTCTCTTTTGTCACAATACTTGGGTAAACGGGTTGTCCAGCAGTATTATTTTCTTATATATGGCTCAGTTAAAAGTAAAATAAAAGACATGCTAATCCTCATCAATTTCCCACCACTGTCATTGTGTCACCACACTGCCCTTGCTGATCTGTACTTTCTGGTCCCAACCTGAAAAAACTGTTGGCAGGGAAGGCCCACTCAGCCAATAAATGGCTGAGATGGGTTGTTAATATGGCCAGTGATTAGTTTACCAGGTACTGTATATCCTAGGATATCTGGTTTTGACCAAAGCAGTGTCAGAATTGAACTATGGGGGATTAGTGAGGGTGAATGTGGATTAATTTTTATTTTTAATCCCCTAAAGGCACATATTAAAAAAATAATACCACTGGACATCCACTTTAAAGTAAAGAATTTGTGCTCATCTGACTAAGGTGCCGGATATCACTAACATATAATTCTAGAACACAAAAATATTGTTTTATGCTGATCATATAATAAAAAAAAATGTGATGCCAATTGTTGAACAGAACTGAAACATGAAAGTGGTTTATACATTATAGTAAATATAAGTTATAAGGCAATGTATCAAAGGAATTTCATATCATTTTCCTGGACTGGGGAATTTGATGGTCTTTTCTTCTTCAAATAGAGGTCTCCATGATGAGCAGTTTCAGCACTCTAATGTTGATTTTTAATTGACAGAAGTGACAACGCTTTTGTCCTTCTATTTTTCTCTGTTTCTGAAGAGATTTGTAGAGAGCCGTTTGTCATGGCTGATGTAGACAGGAAAACACATTGAGATTCAATTCAATTTTCTATGCTCGAGTGCATTAGTATTACTCATTAAAACAAGCCTTACAGCCTACAAAACATTTACAAAGTTAATGTAAGGTGCCTCAAAGGCTGTCACTAGAACATACAGTAACAAGTTCCATACCGTGTATCTAATGCTACTGTAAAATCAGAAGATGCTGCTGACTGATACTGATCATTTATGTTATAAGGGTTATAAAATTGTCCTCAAACAACTAAAACTGTGCTTCAGTGTACCAAACTATGATAGCTCAACTTAATAAAATAAGTAAGGGTGCATTGACACAACAGTGAAAAGAAATGGCCATTAAAAACAGATGCATTCCCATTTTTTCCTGGCCATTTTGCATCTATCATTCTAGCTATCTATCCATTTTAATGTCCATTTTCATCCATCTGTTTTTATGACCATTAAAAATTTGATTGGCTTTGTTTAGTATCCCAACCCTTGCAGTTCTCTCAGTATGCATAATTCCCCTCCACTATAAACAATAGCTCCCATAATGCCCCAGTATATACCCCCAGTATATATAATGCCCCCCCCCCCCCCCAGTTAACAGCTAAGCCATCTACAAATAGCTTTTTCTAGACAAATGCCCTTTATCTGAGCAGACAGGATCACCTTTTTATTTATTTTTGCTTGAGCGGCCTTTAAAGTGCTTCTGGACAAGTACTATTTCTTTATGGAGATTGCCGTCTTTGTTTCTGGGGAAAATATCTGGTGGCATGAGAAAGGCTCAACTTTCTTATTCTTTCCCAGAAACCCAATGATATAAAAATAATCTTTCCAGCAGAATTAAGATATGCTAATTTGCAAATATTTTTCCCAGAAACCCAGATGTCATGAAAGGGTAAAGAACAGTGCAGCCTTTTACTCCACCCGCACCACTGTCCCTACTTACTTGCACTATCTGTCCTTAATAACGGACCACAACTGGACGAAAGTCCCTTCTTAGATAAGTGCAGGTGCCTAAAGAAAAATGGGAAAATATTAGTAAAACAGAAAGAGGTGAAAATCAGACAGAAGAGAGGACATATCTTCTTTAAAACCATAGTGATCTAACCAATTTTCATTTAGCAGTTAAATTTGGTCTGTTGGACTGTTTCCTCTACTTATCTATTACAGTCCAGTTATCTAAAATATTTATCTGGTAATGTGTTAGATTATGTTAATACTCTGCTAAAGAATGGTTCTAAAATATTATATAATCCAATACAGATTGGCATGAATCTTGCTGGGAAATTGAGTATAAGGGGTTAATTAGTAAAGCCGTCATTGATAAAGTAGAATAGATGCATCTACCCATGTGTCTGATTTAATAGCATCTGATTTAATTGATTACTTTGCTATAGGAAGTTTATTAGTTTGTACATTGCACACTGTCCAAAATAACAGGTTCCGAGGGCTTTTCCCCTGAGTGCTTGCATTCTAGAAAGATTAAGGCCAAAGGTGACAAAAATACATAGGAGGGGTTGGTGATAAATGGGATGAGTTCACCAGTTAGTCAGTCCTTTTGGTTTCTTATTAGATCTAATGAGCAGGTGTAAAGTGGAGTAGGAGATATGATAGATGAGCATTTGTGCTAATGTACTGTAGGAAGCACTATATCCCTGACCACTATTTAGTTCATTTTCCTAATGCCTGTGAAACATTTGTTGTGCTGTCTACCACAGTGGCTGAAAGCATCTTTCAAAAAGATTGCTAATTATAACATATCTAGATAGATTACAAATATTAATATCAATTTTGATATACTAAATATGAAAGATAAGTGTAAAGAGTGAAATACAGTACAGTTATCTGTTATGAATAGCAGCATCTAATTTGGAAGTTGATTATTTTAATGCCCAGTCCGTGTTGACTCAGTAAACAGTAATACCAGCTCGTTTGCATTAGAAAAATAATGTAACAAGAGGAAGTGCCTGGATAATACATTCCCAGGTGCCCCGTAAATTATAAAGGATATGATGCATTCTGGACTGTGTAACATAGAAATGTCTAGGATAAAATCCTGCAATAAATGGGCTTACCTTTAAGGAAGCTAGCATTTTGTTATGCCAGCTAGAAGTAACAAAAGTCACTCACATGCCCATAGCCTTCATAGACAGCAAAACTATCCCAAAGAGACAGTTGCTACATTGTAAACTTTTATTGGCTCGTATAATGACAGTATCTTGGCTTCCTCTTCTATCCTGTTATAATGTGTTCTTATATATATAAGTCTCTAAAGTCTGTTTAGACAATGCCAGTCAGCACATCGCTGAATTCTGGAATATACTGTATAATTCTCAATGTAGCAGTAGTCAAGAGCATCAAGTCACAATATGAGGTGTCTGCCCCAATATGTATCTATATTTAAAAGGGGAATATTCGTCTCATGATCCTGCTCTCCTTATCATGTATTCTCACATCTTCTGAAAAATCCTAACATTTTGGATCAGAACCAAATCCTTTTTAAAGGAGATTTGTCACCAGTTTTATGCAGCTACAGTAGATTCTAAGAGGTTGAGTGCATGCCAATGAGTTCTGATATTCATGAGCTCCCAGCTCTCCCCACCCACCTTAATTGATATTTTTTTCTTCCAAGTGAAATCAGCTGCATGTGAGCTAGTAGAGCAGGGAGCTTATGAATATCAGTACTCATGGGCATGCACTACAGCAATTAAAGTGACCCTAGTTTATGCTGCCCTTAAAGCTGGATTTACACGGCTCGACATTCGGGCCATTTATCGGGAACAAACATTCCTACAAATGCTTGTTCCAGATAATCTGCCCATTTAAAGATGTAGCTGATCACCCAATGAAATAGGAAAACGATTGTTAATCGGGTGAAATAACCTGAAGTGCGGACACCTTAGTCATCAATCCAGGGCAGCAGATCGTGCTACCTAAATAGCAGTCTGCTACCCAGGAACAATGGTTTTGTATTGAACACAAGCGATAGAAGCAGTCATCATTCGTCTTCATACTGTGGATATAATCTTTGCATGTACATACACTGCTTAAACTCTACTTAACGAGCAGCCGATTGTCGAGAAGGAACACTTCCTTTCCGTCAATCGGCTGTTCCTCACAATATCTAAAAGCATCATTAGTTAGGACACCATAAAACTGTCGACAGGTTCCTTTTAATAGACTACATAAAGAAAAAAAGAGTAATGCTTACATGATATACAGTGTATTCTGAAAGCCTTCAGACCATTTCACTTTTTTCATCTTGTTATGTTGTGACCTTGTGCTAAAATTAAAAAATAAAAAAATTTAAGCTTTCCCCTATAAATCTGCACTTATTACTCCATAATAAAAAAGTGAAAACAGAAGGTTAGAAATTTTTGCTATTTTTTAAATGGATATAAATATTCAGACCCTTTGCTATGACACTTAAAATTTAGCTCTCTGGAGCTTTCCATTTCTCTTGATCATCTTTGAGACATGCTACACTTAAATTGGAGTCCATCTTTGAAAATTCTGCTAACTGGACATGATTCAGAAACACCACTGTCTATATAAGATCACAAAGTTGACAATGGATATCAGAGCAAAAACCAAGCCACGAGGAAGAAAGAACTGCCTGTAGAGCTCAGAGACAGGATTGTATGGAGGCACAGATCTGGGAATTTATGACAGAGTGGCCAGAAAGAATCCTCTCTTCAGTAAAATACAAAAGTTCTATCTCACTCCAGAGGTATTTTTTCAAATGTTTTAATCATGGTCGTGTCATATAAATACAGTGTAAATCATTAAAAAAATATATATATTCTCATCAACCACTTTATCTCTCCAGAACGTTTCGGTCTAGAGTGACGTTTATCAATGGGATCTGTGGCTAGAAGAGCAGGGAGCACATCTGGATTCTCGTCAGTAAAAGTCACATGAAAGCCTGCCTCTAGTGTGCAAAAAAGCACTTCAAGAGGACCTTTCATGCGATTTTTATTAAGGGAGATATATACCTGTACTTGTGGGTTACACCCCCCCCCCCCTTTCCCGATGCTACCACCCTGCTTGATTTTTTAAAATATGCCTCCTATGCCCCTCTGTGCCCTGCCGGATTTCTCCTGCTCAGTATGCTAATACTGAGCATTGGAGCAATGAGGAGGAGACTGAGTCTTTCTCCGTGGGCGTCTCCTTCTCCCTTGCTGTAGCGCTGTCCAATCGCAGTGCAGAGCATCACAGCTAAGGAGAAAAATTCTTACTCACTGTTAACCAATGTGTTTGTAAGATGATTATATGGCACTTACTAATACAGCCTTTGTAGAAATTATGCACCATTTTCTATATTTTAAAATTTATGCCCCTTTGTTTACAAAGTCTTTTGTGCTGTCCACAAAAAGTTCCTGTCCATAAGATGGCTGCTGCTGATGGAGGGTCATGTGATCAGGCAAATCACCTCTGTGTGGTGTCTCCTCCATTCAAACACACTTCACATGCACTAAACTTCCAACAATGAAATTATAAATGGCAGATGTAGCGTATTTTAACCCCTTCAGGACCCTGGGATTTAGCATTTTTGCAGGGTTTTTTTCACTCCCCGCCTTCCCATAGTCCTAACTTTTTTATTTTCCAATTCTATTTTTTGCGGGTTAGGTTGCACTTTCTAATGGCACCATTTACTGTTGCATACCATGTAGTAGGAAGCGAGAAAAAAATTCCAAATGGGGTAGAATTGGGAAAAAAACGCAATTCTGATTTTTTTTTTACACTGTACACTATGCAGTAAAATTCTCCAGGTCAGTACGGTTCCAACGATACAACACTTGAAAATGTAAAACCTTTGAGAAATTTTTTTTTTTCATAACCATATTCTGACCCCTCTAACTTTTTTGTAACTATGTGTATGGGGCTGTGTGAGGGCTCATTGTTTGTGCGACAATCTGTTCTTTTCAGTATTACCAATTTTAAGTGTGTGCGACTTTTTGATCACTTTGTATAAAAAAAAATTTGGGTAGATGAAGTGACAAAAAATGGCAAATTGGCTGTTTTTATATTTTTTCCCGCTACGCCATTTGCTGTATGCCATTATTATTGTTTTATTTTAATAGTATGGGCATTTTCACACGCGCCGATGCCCATGATGCTTATTTTTTTTATTGGTTAAGTATTTTTATTTTTATTTTAACCTCTTGGGGACACAGGGCGTACCTGTACGACCTGATGTCCCGGTACTTAAGGACACAGGGCGTCCTGTGTATTTCCGATCACCGCCGCACGGCGGGCGGTGATCGGGACAGAGGGCCTGCTGAAATCATTCGGCAGGCACTCTTTGACAATGCAGAGGAGGGTCCTGTGACCCCCCCGTATCGGCGATCGCAGCAAACCGCAGGTCAATTCAGACCTGCGGTTTGCTGCGTTTCCGGGTTATTCGGGTCTCTGGTGACCCGATAGCCTGGAATAGGATGGTGATCAGTGGTGTGATAATACACCACCAATCACCAGCCTTAGATCCTGAGAGGTGAAGGTGACATCACCTCTCAGGATCGCTTCTGATTGGCTGGACAGGCGGGCGGGGGTTAACTTCCCCCAGCTCTGCTCTCCTCCTCCACATTGCTTCCTGGAGTGAGAGAGAGAGCAGCCTGAAGTTTTATTTTTGCATCACCCTGATCGGGTGTCTGGGGTCCACAGCATACTCAGCTGTGTAACCATATACCCCCCCAGGGGTGCTGTAGCTTACGTGCGGTAAGGACAGACAAGACAAATAACGGATAGTGAACGGACAGGATCAAAACCAAGAGGACAACGCAGTACAGAGGGAAAAGCAAAGAATGGTCAGGAGAAGCCGGGGTCATAAATACCAGGACAGTCAAGAAGTACCAAAGGAGTCCGCAAAGAATAGTCAGGTGGAAGCCGAGGTCAAAATACCAGGATGGATGCACAGTACAGGAGGAGCAGGCAAAGGATCGTCAGGGAACAGGATCAGGTAAGTATACAGGTATCCAACAAACACCAGGAACGTAAATTAACAGGCAACCTGTGGCCAGCAGGCTGCCTGTATTTATAGTGGGGAGTGAGAGTCATGTGATGTGGCCAGCGTCACATGACCGACAGACCGACCAGTCGAGCACCGAGTGATCAGCTCAGCGCTCAAGGCAGACCTAGGAGCAGGGAGCCTCCCAGCTAGCAAAGCCACCCTCGGAACGAGGTCAAACACAGATCCTTGCTCCCGAAGCTAAGTAGCAGGTCTGCGGCTGATGGGAGACCGAGTGCGCCTTCGGCACCCCATTACACTTTTGTTTTTATTTAGTTTTTTTTTCTGTTAGGTTTAGGGTAAGTACGCGAACGCCCATACCCCCACACACATGCACACTAAATAAAGTTTTTCAAACACAGGGTTGCATCAGGGGGGCTTTAAATGGGACATGGTGTAAATAAACCAGTCCAGCAAAATCTGCCTTCCAGAAACCACATGGTGTTCCTTTCCTTCTGCACCCTGCCGTGTGCGCGTACAGTAGTTTACGACCACATATGGGTTGTTTCTATAAACTACAGAATCAGGACAATGAATATTGAGTTATGTTCGGCTGTTAACCCTTGCTTTGTTACTGGAAAAAATGGATCAAAATGGAAAATTTGCCCAAAAATTTAAATTCTGAAATTTAATCTCCATTTGCCAATAACTCTTGTGGAACACCTAAAGGGTTAACTAAGTTTGTAAAATCAGTTTTGAATACCTTGAGGGGTGTAGTTTACAAAATGAGGTCATTCTTAGGTGGTTTCTATTATGTAAGCCTCACAAAGTCACTTCAGACCTGAACTGGTCCTTAAAAAGTGGTTTTGGAAAATATCTGAAAAATTTCAAGATTTGCTTCTAAGCCTTGGAACGTCCCTCAAAAGTAAGATGGCATTCCCAAAATGATCCAAACATGAAGTAGACATATGGGGAATGTAAATTAATAACTATTTTTGGAGGTACAGTATTATTATGTATTATAGAAGTAGAGAAATTTAAACTTGGAAATTTGCTAATTGTTCCACATTTTTGGTAAATTTGGTATTTGTTTATAAAAAAAAAATGTTGACTCAATTTTACCAGTGTCATGAAGTACAACAAGTGACGAAAAAACAATCTCAGAATGGCCTGGATAAGTTTAAGCGTTTTAAAGTTATTCACACATAAAGTGACACCGGTCAGATTTGCAAAAAATGGCCTGGTCCTTAAGGTGAAAATGATCCCGGTCCTTAAGGGGTTAAGGAAAGAGGGGGGTGATTTTAAAGTTACCTTGGGTGACAATAACTGGCAATCATTCGATTGCCCATAGTATTCAGTGATGGCTAAATAGCCATCATTGAAGACTTCAATTGCACTATATCAATACAAGGCTGCCACCTAGTGGCCTGTATTGGCTAATTGACTCAAAGCTGGCTTGGGGCTTCTGTCACTTAAGTCAAGGTAACAGGTTCCCCGATCTCAGCCAGGGAAAGCTGTTACTGGATCGGAAGTGCGCAAATTCCTGTTCTGGTCTGCGCAGATGCCGTGGTCATTTGACCACGGCATCTGAAAGGTAAGATGTATGTGATCAACCTTATGGCTGATCGCTTACTTGGCGCCCACTGCACGCGCGAGCGGGCACCATGTTTAGGGATCGAACCCATGACGTACAGCTACGTCATGGGTCCTTAAGGGGTTAATGGAGGAGACATCACATGCAGGCAATTTGCTTAGTCACATGGCCCTCCATCAGCAGCCATCTTATGGACAGGACCTCTGAGTGGATAGCACAAAAGACTTGGCAAACAAGGGAGCATACCTAATGAAATATAGAAAATGGTGCAGAATTTCAACAAAGGCTATATTAGTAAGTGCCATATAATCATCTTACAAACATATTGGTCAACAATAACTAAAAAGTGGCCAACCCCTTTAGCTAAATAACTAATATTTTTTTTTAATGTTTTTAATAAGTACAGTATGTATGAAATGCAGCAGCAATGAATCATCAGTTTTTCTGTAGTTCTTTTGAGTAGTCCCGTTGAAGAGTGATAGAGTCAGACACAGTAATGGTGGCCCTACACATTAGATAGAAGCAGGTTGATGGCTGAACAACTGTTAAATGAATATTCTGCTGGCAAACAATCATTTTGCTGATTTGGCTATACACATTTTATTACATATTGATCATTACAGTCATTCAAACTGGCCATACATGTTCAGTGACACCGGGCAAAGTACAATCAATTTTTGTTTGAACTAAAGATCATTCACCCCACTATCAAACAGTCAGCTAAAACAATAGAAAAAGAGAAAAAGCTTGAAAAAGGCACCTTGGCCCAAAACATAGCATCTGGAATAAAGCTTTACTTGAGGACGTGCTTTCTCCACCAGATTTTTTTCGTACTCCTAATCAGCTAAACCAATGGGTCATTGTCAAATTTCACCAACAATTTTTAGTTTTAGTTGAGACTGCCTGTTTTGTTTCCAAATTTTGAGGTTTTAGGTGTAGTGTCCAGGGATGAGTGGACCCATGGATGTTTGGGTTCGCCGGGTTCGGCCGAACTTCAGGTCAAAGTTTGGGTTCGGGACGCGAACTTGACCTGAACTCGAACTGAATTGAAGTCAATGGGGACCCGAACTTTGGTGCACTAAAATGGCTGTAAAATAGTCGTAGTAAGGGCTAGAGGGCTGCAAAAGGAAGCAAAATGGGTTAAGTGCAGGACAATTGACCTGCAAACAAATGCAGGTCAAAAATTTATATTTTTTTTATAAATTTAGGAAGGCCCCCAAAATATTTGGAAATGGAAAAGAGAACGCATAGAGAAAGTGAGCTGGAGTATAACAATGGCTTTATGCGGCCAGTATACAGTTTTACTTAGCACAAGGTACGGACATGCTTGGTTCATTTTAATGAATGTGAGCTTGTCCACATTGGTTGTGGACAGGTTGCTGCGCTTGTCTGTCATCAGCCCCCCACCATGTTAAACACACGTTCAGACAATACACTTTGTTCAGGGCCTGCCAGCACCTCCAAGGCGTAAAGGGCATGCTCAGGCCATGTGCCCAATTTGGAGACCCAGAAGTTGAATGGGCCAGACCCATCAGTCAGTACGTGTAGGCGTCTGCACAAGTACTGTTCCATCATGTTGATGAAATGCTGCCTCCTGCTAAGATGTACCGTATCAGCTAGTGGTGATGGCTGTTGTGGCGTGCTGACAAAGCTTTTCCCCATTTCGGCCATACTAACCCTTCATTCTGAGGTGCTGGCAGTGCCTCAGCTGCGTTGGTGACTTCTTCTCCTCTGCCTTCACCTTGTGCTTCCACTGAGCCCCCGGTGTCAGGTGGGAATGCCATCACAGTGCGTATACCATCGTGCACTTGTACTTACGCATCTTCCGATCACACTCCAGTGACGAAATTAAGGATGGCATGTTGTCCTTGTAGGGGGGATCCAGCAGGGTGGCCACCCAGTAATCAGCACTGATTAGAATGTGGGCAACTCGGTGGTCGTTGCGCATGCACTTCAGCATGTAGTCGCTCATGTGTGCCAGACTGCCCAGAGGCAATGACAAGCTATCCTCTGTGGGAGGTGTATTGTCTGTGTCCTCTGTATCCCCCCAGCCACGCTCCAGTTATGCCTATGAGCTTCTTTGGGTGCCACCCTGCTGTGAAGATGGTTCCTCCTCATCATCATTATCTTCCTCATCCTCCAGACCTGTGTCCTGGTCCAGTTGTGTACCTGGCCTCTGTTGGTGCAGGAACCCACCCTCCGAGATACTTGTGAATGACTGGCCTGATAACCATGGAAATTATTCCTCTTCCTCTGCCTATTCCTCCTGTTCCACATCATCTTCCATCATCGCCCAAAGCGTTTTTTCAAGGAGATATAGAAGTGGGATAGTAACGCAGAGCACAGCTCCATCGGAACTGGCCATGTTGATGGAGTACTCAAAACAGCGCAACACGGCACACACGTCCCATGTGGAGGCCCACTCGTTGGTGGTGAAGTGGTGCTGTTCCACAGAGCAACTCACCTATGCATGCTGCAGCTGAAACTCCACTATCGCCTGCTGCTGCTTGCATGTGCAGCATGCGTAACACCACAAGGCCAGGCTTGAGACTCAGCAGCACAACCACTCATCTGTATTTTGTTCCATGCCCGCCACAGCTCCTGCGCTGTAGGAGGGGTAGGCAAAAGGAGGCAACGAGAAATGTCCTGCAATCCTCGGTGGCGGTAGGACATGTGCCAAACTGCTATCCGCCTCAGGCCCACCCACCACTGCATTTACCCAGTGTGCAGATAGGGAGATATTACGTCCCTGCCAGTGCTTACTCGTCCACATATCGGTGGTTATTTGGACCTTGCCACAGATGGGGTTACGCAGTGCACATCTGATTTTGTCCTCCACTGGTTTGTGCAGGGCAGGGATGGCTAGCCTGGAAAAGTAGTGGCGGCTGGGAACCACGTACTGTGGGACAGCCACCACCATAAGGATTTTAAAAGTCTCCGTCTCCATCCGACAGAATGACAGCTTTTTGATGGCCAGGAATTTTGAAATGCTGGCATTCAGGGCCAGTGATCGAGGGTGAGTAGGGGGGAACTTCCTCTTTCTCTCCAGTGTTTGGGGAATGCTGAACGCTGAACACTTCCATGGGACAGTGTGGAAACGCTCGGTGATGAAGGTGGTGGTGTTGCTGCCACATCCTCTGTTTGCTAGGTGGCAGGTGTCACTGTCACTCCAGAGGGGGAGGAAGAGGCCGACACCACAGCAGAAAATGGAGCAGGAGGAGCCTCAGATCTTTCATCGTTTTTTAGGTGTATACTCCACTGCAACTTGTGCTTTGCATTTAGATGCCTGGTCATGCAGGTGGTGCTCAGGTTTAGAACATTTATGCCTTGATTCAGGATATGATTGCACAGGGTGCAAACCACTCGCGTCTTGTCGTCAGCACATTGTCTAAAAAACTGCCACGTCGGGGAACTCCTTGGAGCTGGCTTTAATGTGCTCAGTCTCTGGGTGCAGTGGGCAGTAGTGATGAGCGGCAGGGGCAATATTCGAATATTTTGTAGAATATTCATCATATATTCGTGAATTCACAAATTCGAGATTATATTCTTGATTGTGAAAATCGGCAATGTATTATTCGCGTAATGCGCGCGAAATAACGGCGTGGGGTAGGCAACTTTTCTATTGGTTGCTAGGGATGTTGCTAAGCTGTGACAAAGCCTTCTCATTGGCTCACAAGCTAGAAGAAGGGAGGGATGATCACCTGATGTGTACTGTGTTAAAAATAAATATTTGCGAATTCTCAAAGTGCCGATATTTGCGATAAAAATTTGCTTTTCGAATATTCGCGCTCAACACTAATGGGCAGTAGCTGGCGTACTGACTAGGGGATGGCCACTCTGCTTTTGCACCCTGCTCCCTCTTTTGCTGTGACCACCACCTCTTCCTCTGAACTGCACACGTCTCTTGCATGACCTTGATTCCATGTGTGGTCTAGGATCTCATCATCCTCCACATCATCCTCCACATCATCTTCCACCCACTCTTCGCCCCTGCCCTCCTTGACGGTATGCACATTGCAGAAAGCAGCAGCAGTTGGCACCTGTTTTTCGTCATCATCATCAGAGATGTGCTGCGTTGGTCCTCCTAAGTCCACAACCTGAAACATAAGTGGTTGGGCATCAGTGCACTCAATCTCTTCCAATTCTGGGGCAGGGCTAGGTGGATGGCCAACGGAAACCCCGCAAGTCATCAAAAAGAATAAGAGACTGTTGCATGACTTGGGGCTCAGACTGCTTGGCTGATTTGCAAGGGGTGAGGTGAAAGACAGATGCCCATGGACTGCAGGTACCAACTTTGCGCTTTTATCAGGGGACCGGGTAGGAGACAATGAGAATAAACTGGAGGCACTGTCAGACATCCAATCTACTACCGCCTCTACTTGTTCTGGCCTCACCATTTGTACACCGGTATTCGTGCCTACAAAATGACGCTGAACGTCCTGTCGCCTACGTGCACCTGAGGAAGGTATTTCATTTGGGTGCCTAGCTGGCACAGATCGACCACGTCTTCTCCCTGCAACAGGAGCTCCATCAACACCAGCAGCACCACGACCAGGGCCACATCCCTTATTTAATGCTCTCCTCATCAAACTAACAGACAGATTAACTATATAAATTTCCCTTTCACGGATGTAGTGCAGGAGTATCTCACACCAAAAATGGTTATATGCCACCCACCAAACTAACAGACAGATTAACTATATTTATTTCCCTGTCACGTATGCAGTGCAGGTGTTCGTTCAACACTAGTAGTGTCCCTTTAATAAGCTCACTTGTACTTTTTGAAATTGTTAAAGGACAAACCTTTGTATGTAAATGTAAAACACAAGAAATGATGATCACCTCAATTTGTTTATTTTCCCCTATTTTGTAACAAGCCAGAAACATAACACTTTATCGCCTACATAATGCAACATGTTGACCGTATGCAAGTTATGTCAATATTATAATATGCACACAACAAATAACCAAAAAGCTTAATTTTCTTTAAAAAAATGATATTTTACCTACCATCCATTACGGCAGACTAAAAAAAGAAGGTGAATGAAAATCTTCAATTTAAATCAGAACATCTATGAAAAATATATACCTCAGGCCTGAATTATTTTAAATGCAGCCCTGGAATATGAATTATTCATAAGTGCCCAGCACTAAAAGGAAGGCCTCCTGTATACCTTATGAAATGGTCTCATGTGGAGTATAACATTTGAGAGTGGGATTGTTCTTCGAAGGACAATTGTTTCTTTTGAATCCCTATGTGTTTATGGAATGTTCTTTATAACTAGGCTTTCATAGACATTTTTGCTTTTGCTGCCTTATGTAAGTGACAAGATTTATTTCATTTTTTCTAAGCAAATCGAAATCATGATCTAAATTTAAAATATTAAAATTTATTTTATGTACTATGCATATTTCATTAGTATTAAAGGGACATTTGCTTCTCACATGACATAAAGCAAAATATCAGGGCTTAACTATTTATATGTGAGCATAATACATATGCATTGAAATGTCTATTACTTCAGTGCTGAAGTGAATCTTAGATATATACAGTATATTGTGACACAGTGAGAGGTTTGGTCTGGGAAAACAGGTATTTTCCTCCCAGCATGTGCTGCTGGGCTGATTTACAGCCAGGTCAGGTCAAATACCGGACAGGATTTTAAATGCCGTTCCGGGTTTTGGCAGCACCTGGCTATCCTTAACCCCTTCACGCAACATCACGAACATGTACGTGGGGGAATGTGGTGCCTCACCGCATCCCCACGTTCATGTACGTGATCGGCTTTCTCTGTCAGCGCAGTGAGCGAAGCGCTGAAGGTTTAGTGAAGCCGGCGTGCTGGGGTTGCTAGGCAACCAGAGACGCCAGCGGGAACTGCATCGGAGCTCTGACCCGCCCGCGATCGCTGTGATTGGTCCAATACTGCAGAGGGACCAATCGCAGCGCATCGGGGCAGGTAAGGGGGGGTTAGGGAGGGACTATGTGCTTCTCCTTCTCTGATCGTCCCAATTCCTGTCAGGGAAGCGATCAGAGAAGGAGAGAGTGTGAAAAGCTCCTGTACACTAATACCTACCAGATCGGATTAACCCCTTTTGTGCCAAAAAGCTGCTTCTGTGCCCCAGTCAGTGACACAGATCAGTTCTGTGCCTAATCAACAGCCTGTCATCTGTCATCTGTAGTCAGTTCTGTGCCTCATCCCCTGCTTCGTACATAATTAACCCATGATTAACCCCTTCAGTACCGATTTGCCGCTCTTCTGTGCCTGATTTGCCCCAGTCAGTGAGATTAGTCCGGTCCAGTCCTGTCATCATCACCTCATCCAGACACCTGTCACTACTGTCCGTCCGTTAAGACAACTGTCTGCCCGTCAAGACACCTGTCACTCCAGCCTGTCCGTCCATCAAGACACCTGTCACTCCAGCCTGTCCATCCATCAAGACACCTGTCAGTCCAGCCTGTTCGTCCGTCAAGACACCTGTCCCTCCAGCCTGTCCGTCCATCAAGACACCTGTGACTCCAGTCTGTCCGTCAATCAAGACACCTGTGACTCCAGTTTGTCTGTTCAATAAAGACGCCTGTCACACTAGCCTGTCTGTCCATCAAGACACCTGTGACTCCAGTCTGTCCGTCAATCAAGATACCTGTCACTAAAGTTTGTCCGTTCAATAAAGACACCTGTCACTCCAGCCTGTCCGTCCATCAAGACACCTGTCCGTCCAGTTAGACACCTGTTGCTCCAGCCTGTCCGTCCATCAAGACACCTGTCATTCCAGCCTGTTCGTCCATCAAGACACCTGTCACTCCAGTCTGTCCATCCATCAAGACACCTGTCACTCCAGTTTGTCCGTCTAATAAAGACACCTGTCCCTCCAGCCTGTCCGTCCATCAAGACACCTGTGACTCCAGTCTGTCTGTCAATCAAGACACCTGTGACTCCAGTTTGTCCGTTCAATAAAGACACCTGTCACTTTAGTCTGTCCGTCCATCAAGACACCTGTGACTCCAGTTTGTCTGTTCAATAAAGACACCTGTCACACTAGTGGGAATAACTGAGACATGGCTGGATGATAGCTATGACTGGGCAGTTAATGTACAAGGTTACAGTCTGTTTAGAAACGATCGTCAAAACCGGAGAGGGGGAGGGGTCTGCCTTTATATAAAGTCCTGTCTAAAGCCCACAGTCCGAGAAGATATAAGTGAGGGACATGAACATGTGGAGTCACTATGGGTAGAGATACATGGAGCTAAAAACAACAATAAATTACTAATAGGAGTTTACTATAAACCACCTAATATACCAGAGTCCACAGAAAATCTACTACTAAACGAGATAGACGAGGCGGCAAATCATAATGAGGTGGTTATTATGGGGGACTTCAACTACCCAGATATAGACTGGGAAACTGAAACTTGTATATCTCATAAGGGAAACAGGTTCGTGGCTATAACCAAAGACAATTACCTCTCCCAACTGGTTCAGGACCCGACTAGAGGGACGGCCATACTGGACTTAGTATTAACCAATAGACCTGACAGAACAACAGACGTGCAGGTCGGGGGACACCTGGGAAATAGTGACCATAAAGTAATAACCTTCCAATTATCATTCAAAAGAGCGTTTCTACAGGGAGGAACAAAAATATCAAACTTCAAAAAAGCTAAATTTAGCCAACTAAGAGAGGCCATAGGCCAAACTAACTGGGACAAAGTCCTCACAAATACAGACACAAAATGGGATATCTTTAAAAACATCCTAAAAACTCATTGTGAGAGGTACATACCGTATGGTAATAAAAGGTTAAGGAACAAAAAGAAACCAATGTGGATAAACAGAACTGTAAAGAAAGCAATAAATGACAAAAAGAAAGCATATAAAACACTAAAACAGGAGGGTTGCACGGAAGCACTGAAAAACTATAAGGAAAAAAATAGAACATGTAAAAAACAAATAAAAGCGGCCAAACTAGAGACCGAGAGATTAATTGCCAAAGAGAGTAAAACTAACCCTAAAATGTTCTTCAATTATATAAATGTTAAAAAGTATAAAGCTGAAGGTGTTGGCCCTTTAAAGAGTAATGAGGGGGAAGTCGCAGAGAGCGACGAGGAGAAAGCAAAGCTGTTAAATATTTTTTTCTCCAATGTATTCACTGAGGAAAATAAATTGTCAGATGACATGCAGAATGCAAAAATTAATTCCCCATTAAAAGTGTCCTGTCTGACCCAGGAAGAAGTACATCAGCGGCTTAAAAAGATTAAAATAGACAAATCGCCAGGACCGGATGGCATACACCCCCGTATCCTAAAGGAATTAAGTAATGTCATAGCCAGACCCTTATTTCTGATATTTGCAGACTCTATACTGACAGGGAATGTCCCACAGGATTGGCGCGTGGCATATGTGGTGCCAATATTCAAAAAGGGGCCAAAAACAGAGCCTGGAAACTATAGGCCGGTAAGTTTAACATCTGTTGTGGGTAAACTGTTTGAAGGTTTTCTGAGAGATGCTATATTAGAGCATCTCAACGGAAATAAGCAAATAACGCCATATCAGCATGGCTTCGTGAGGGATCGGTCATGTCAAACTAATTTAATCGGTTTCTATGAGGAGGTAAGTTCTAGACTTGACAGCGGCGAATCAATGGATGTCGTATATCTGGACTTCTCCAAAGCATTTGACACTGTACCGCATAAAAGGTTAGTATATAAAATGAGAATGCTCGGACTGGGAGAAAACATCTGTATGTGGGTAAGTAACTGGCTGAGTGATAGAAAACAGAGGGTGGTTATTAACGGTACACACTCAGATTGGGTCACTGTCACTAGCGGAGTACCTCAGGGGTCAGTATTGGGCCCTATTCTCTTCAATATATTTATTAATGATCTTGTAGAAGGCTTGCATAGTAAAGTATCAATTTTCGCAGATGACACTAAACTGTGTAAAGTAATTTACACTGATGAGGACCATATACTACTACAGAGGGATCTGGATAGATTGGAGGCTTGGGCAGATAAGTGGCAGATGAGGTTTAACACTGATAAATGTAAGGTTATGCACATGGGAAGGAAAAATGCAAGTCACCCGTACATACTAAATGGTAAAACACTTGGTAACACTGACATGGAAAAGGATCTAGGAATTTTAATAAACAGCAAACTAAGCAGCAAAAACCAGTGTCAGGCAGCTGCTGCCAAGGCCAACAAGATAATGGGTTGCATCAAAAGGGGCATAGATTCCCGTGATATGAACATAGTCCTACCACTTTACAATCGCTAGTCAGACCACACATGGAGTACTGTGTACAGTTCTGGGCTCCTGTAAACAAGGCAGACATAGCAGAGCTAGAGAGGGTTCAGAGGAGGGCAACTAAAGTAATAACTGGAATGGGGCAACTACAGTACCCTGAAAGATTATCAAAATTAGGGTTATTCACTTTAGAAAAAAGACAACTGAGGGGGATCTAATTAATATGTATAAATATATCAGGGGTCAGTACAGAGATCTATCCCATCAGCTATTTATCCCCAGGACTGTGACTGTGACGAGGGGACATCCTCTGCGTCTGGAGGAAAGAAGGTTTGTACACAAACATAGAAGAGGATTCTTTACGGTAAGAGCAGTGAGACTATGGAACTCTCTGCCTGAGGAGGTGGTGATGGTGAGTACAATAAAGGAATTCAAGAGGGGCCTGGATGTGTTTCTAGAGCGTAATAATATTACAGGCTATAGCTACTAGAGAGGGGTCGTTGATCCAGGGAGTTATTCTGATTGGAGTCGGGAAGAAATTTTTTATTCCCCTAAAGTGGAGAAAATTGGCTTCTACCTCACAGGGTTTTTTGCCTTCCTCTGGATCAACTTGCAGGATAACAGGCCGAACTGGATGGACAAATGTCTTTTTTCGGCCTTATGTACTATGTTACTATGTTACTATGTTACTAGCCTGTCTGTCCATCAAGACACCTGTGACTCCAGTCTGTCCGTCAATAAAGACACCTGTCACTCCAGCCTGTCCGCCCATCAAGACACCTGTCAGTCCAGTCTGTCTGTTCAATAAAGACACCTATTACTCCAGCCTGTCCGCCCATCAAGACACCTGTCAGTCCAGTCTGTCTGTTCAATAAAGACACCTATTACTCCAGCCTGTCCGCCCATCAAGACACCTGTCAGTCCAGTCTGTCCGTCCATCAAGACACCTGTGACTCCAGTTTGCCTGTTCAATAAAGACACCTGCCTGTCTTTCCCTCAAGTCACCTGTCACACACTCCCAAGTTACAATAAAAAAAAATAACCGTCAATAGGTGTGCCATCCTCCTGTGTGAATATACTCGTGTCCTGTGCTTGAGTGGCACCATTCTGTAAAATATAAGTCTCTTATGCCCCATGTGGCTTTGTGCCACCTTAATAATACATTAATTAACCCCTTTTCTGCCCCAGTAAGGATATTGGCACTACTCTGTGCCCCATACTAGACCCCTGGCTCATCGCCAGCCATCTGTGCTACCTGTGACACCTGTCAATAATTTCCAAGTGACTCGGGGAGTTTTTATCCTATCCTAAAGGATATACAGTATTTTAGTCTGCTGTTCTATTTTTTTTTTTAAATATATAAAAAATAGACAAAAAAAATCTACGTTAGTTTACAGTTTAAAATGACTAAACGGCTTTCACTGCCGAAGAGGCATATGCCGTACTTTTTGAGGACACTGACTCCAACAGTGGAGATAAAGTGACATTTTTAGTTTCATCTTCCTCAGATGATTCATCTAATGATGAATCCCCTCGTAGGCGTCCTAGGGGTAGTGCGCAATCGCAGACCCGTACAAGTGACTCTTCATGGATCCCCGCAGATAACTATGTGCCCCAGGTGCCTGAATTTACAGCCACTCCAGGCATCAATGTAGATACAAGAGGTTTCATTGAAATTAATTTTTTCCAATTATTCTTCACTGATGACCTAATTAACTTGATGGTGGAACAAACAAATATATATGCAGAGCAATTTATTGCCTCCCATCCAGACAGTTATCTCTCAAGGCCCCGCAAATGGACCCCTACTAACACGACTGAAATGCAAAGGTTTTGGGGACTTCTCCTAAGCATGGGCATTATAAAAAAAACAACAATACGTTTGTATTGCAACAAAGATATTTTATATCACACCCCTCTTCACTGTCTTGCCATGCCCCGGGCCCGTTTCGAAGCTCTTCTAAGATTCCTACACTTCAGCAATAATAATGAATGCCAACCCCCAAGCGACCCCAGTTATGACAGACTCTTTAAAATTAGGCCAGTGGTTGACCACTACAATTCCAAATTTGGTCAAGTATATACCCCAAAAAAATGTCTCTCAGTGGATGAATCATTGGTCCACTTCAAAGGCCGATTACATTTCCGCCAGTACCTGCCCAATAAAAGGGCTAGGTATGGTGTGAAGTTGTATAAGGCCTGTGAAAGTGTATCTGGGTATACACTGTGCTTTCGTATTTACGAGGGAAAAGATTCCAAAATTGAGCCACCCGATTGTCCCCCGGTTCTGTGTATAAGTGGGAAGATAGTATGGGATTTAGTCCACCCCCTGCTGGACCACGGCTACCATCTGTATTTGGACAACTTTTACAATAGTATCCCTCTCCTGAAGTGCCTTGCTGCCAGAGGCATAGGCACATGTGGCACAATTAGAAGAAATCAAAAAGGGCTCCCTAAATCCTTTATAAGGCTACTTTCACACTAGCGTTCAGAACGGATTCGTCTGCATTAAAACGGAGCTCACGAGCGGAGCTCACCTTCAAACGAGCGGAGCTCACCTTCAAACGGAGCTCACGAGCGGACACCTGAACGCAGGTGTGAAAGTAGCCTAAATCAGACAGTGCGTCGTGGGGAAAGCAGGGCTGTTTGCTCAGAAAATTTGATGCTGCTAAAATACAAGGACAAACGGGATGTTCTTGTGTTGACTACCATCCATGCAGATCAGTCCACCCCAGTCCCAGTCCGAGGAACCACAGAGTAGAACATCAAGCCTGTGTGGGATGGGTGGAGTGGATCTTTCAGACCAGGTACTACAGCCCTACAGTGCCTTAAGAAAATCTAAGGTGTGGTACAAAAAATTAGCTGTGTACCTAACCCAAGTGTCACTATATAATGCCTTTGTCATCCACAGAACAGCTGATCATGGGGGGACCTTCTTGGAATTTCAGGAAAAAATAAAAAAAATTATTTTTGGCGTTCAGGAAGGAGAGGACAGTTTTTCATCCAGCAGTGCTTCTGGGGTATCAAGAATAATAAGTGGGTAGCATTTCCCTGGAGTACTTCCCCCCACAGAAAAAAAAAGGCAACCCCAAAAAAGGTGTCGAGTTTGCTCGGTTAAAGGGATTAGAAAAGACACCACTCACTACTGTCAGACCTGCCCCTCTAAACCGGGCCTCTGCATTGGAGAGTGCTTTCAAGTTTATCACACCTCCACTGACATCCATTAAGTCCATTTCACTAATTTCTTAATTAATCCATGGCAAGACATTTTCAGTTGAGCATTTTTCCTTTTGGCAATCCAATAATAGCTCCCCCCAAAAAAATAAAATAAAAATAAGATAAAAACCTTAAAAATTCCTATTATACCCCTATGAATACATTGAAAGGTGTCATTTTATTAAATGAGGCAATTCTTCAATTTCCTTTTATGTTCTGGCACCCCTAGAGCCTCGTTTTTGCGGTTTTCACTGTTGGGGTGCCTCAGAGTGTCTTCAAATGCGACATGGTGCTTGAAAATTATTCCAGCGAAATCTGCCTTCCAAAAGCCACACGGTGTTCCTCCCATTCTGAGCCCCGCTGTGTGCTCATACAGCACTTTACAACCACATATGGGGGGTTGATGTATTCAGGAGAAAATGGGTAACAGATTATGGGGTGCATTTTCTCCTGATACCCCTTGTTAAAATAAAAAATTTGGGCCTAAAGTGAAATATTCTTGTAAAATATGAAATTTTTCATTTTCACTGCCAAGTCTTTCTAAATTCTATGAAATGGCTATTGGGCCAAAGTGCTCAGTGCACCCCTTGGAAAATTCCTTGGGGGTGTATTTTCCATAATAGGGGTCATTTTTGGTTTTTTTTCACTGTTGGGATGCCTCAGGGTGTCTTCAAATGCGACATGGTGACTGAAAATTATTTCAGCGAAATCTGCCTTCCAAAAGCCACATGGTGTTCCTCCCTTTCTGAGCACCGCTGTGTGCTCATACAGCACTTTACAACCACATATCGGGTGTTGACGTATTCAGGAGAAAATGGGTAACAGATTATGGGGTGCATTTTCTCCTGATACCCCTTGTTAAAATGACAAATTTGAGCCTAAAGCGCGATATTCTTATAAAATATTAAATTTTTCATTTTCACTGCCAAGTCTTTCTAAATTCTATGAAATGACTATTAGGCCAAAGTGCTCAGTGCACCCCTTGAAAAATTCCTTCGGGGGTGTATTTTCCATAATGGGGTCACTTTTGGGGTTTTTTCACTGTTGGGGTGCCTCAGGGTGTCTTCAAATGCGACATGGTGCTTGAAAATTATTCCAGCGAAATCTGCCTTCCAAAAGCCACACGGTGTTCCTCTCATTCTGAGCCCCGCTGTGCCCCCATACAGCACTTTATGACCACATATTGGGTGTTTCTGTAAACTTAAGAATCAGGGTAACAAATATTAAACTTTATTTTGCTGTTAACTCATGTTGGGTTGCAGGAGAAATGGATCTAAATGGAAAAATCGGCAAAAAAAGTGAAATTTTTAAAATTCACCTCCATTTTCCATTAATTCTGGTGGAAGGTTTGTAAAATTTGTTTTGAATACCTTGAGGGGTGTAGTTTCTAAAATGGGGTCATTTTTGGGTGGTTTCTATTATATAAGCCTCACAAAGTGACTTCAGACATGAACTGGTCCTTAAAAAGTGGGTTTTGGAAATGTTCTGAAAATTTTTAAAATTTGCTTCTAAACTTCTAAGCCTTCTAACATCCCCAAAAAATAAAATAACATTTACAAAATGATGCAAACATGAAGTAGACATATGGTAAATGTAAAGTAATAACTATTTTGTAAGTTGTGGGGGATTCAGTCAGCACAACCCTATATGCAGGTGCACATCGATATGGCAAAATACACATACAAACGCAAAAACACAAATGCAATAGCACTCTGCAACCAGCACTCTGCCCTGCCTCTATGCTGGATGTTGAATGAGGCATTGGTGTACATTTTAGCCAAAGCGCAATAAGCCATTCACCACGTCAAGGTCGCCTCTATGAGTGGTCCCTAACACTAGTTCCTACCTGTTTATGGGCCATGATAGCCACACAAAGTCCAGGGAGCATGTTGCAGAGTGCTATTGCATTTGCGTTTGTATGTGTATTTCGCCATAGCGATGTGCACCTGCATACAGGGTTGTGCTGACTGAACCCCCCACATTTTTTATTTGTAGTATATATTGGAGGCGTGGCGATCTCCATGCAGTCATTTGCTAAATGTGGCTTGGTCCTTATGGTGAAAACTAGCTTGGTCTTGAAGGGGTTAAATAGGCAGCTGGGCTCAGAAGTCATGTCTCTGTGTTGTGATCTGGGAGCCTTGTGTCTGGATAAAGGCTTGCTACCTGTTTGGCGTGAAAACAGGTTGGTGCTGCTATCAGCAAGGACTGCCGCATGGTGTGAATTACCATTAACACCGCAAGGTGACTTTTTGTTTGAATATGACTGCTTGTTTTGTCACTTGCCTAAAGTGTGAATAAAACCCTGAACTGTTTGATCCAAAGAACTTGTTGTTGCCTCTATACTGCGTCCACTAATCCTGTCTACCAGAGCGAGTCCCTACAAATTATATATATACATGGTATACTGTATATACACATCACATGCTGCAAATGTGTGTGGCCTATGCAGCTGAAAAGGGGCCCAAGTATGTAAAGGGTTCCTCTGACACCCTAAAATCTAGCTTCCAATTGTTTGTTAACATGGATTTCTTATCTTCCGGTGGATTGAAACTTAAAGCAAATCTGTCACCTCTGGCAATCCTTAATTAGTGCAATAATACTCGTACAGAACACCTGCCTCTGACTTCAGATCAGTAATTTGTATTTGCCCACAGATGTTGCAGCTGGGTCTGTAGATCCTGCACACTTGTAGGTTTTTGAAGTTGGTGTCCCAGCTGTCCCTGTACATGCTCAATGGCCAATACATCTGCCAACTGGACAGACGAAAAAAGTGTTGCAATGCAGCAGAGATATTCTTGGGAAAATCTTTCTGTGTAGGGGTGAGCATCCTGATTAAAAACGCGAATTAGAAGCTACGCCATGAGAAGCAACACGTGGGTGCAAGATTTCCTTCACGTATCACTGAGCTGTCCCTCGTATCACTACTAGGGGTGACCCACTGTCATTTTCGATGGTTCACCAGATCATCACACCAGCAGTTTGGGCAGTGTGTCACTCCACAGCAAAAGCAGGATTGAAGTAATTATCAAGAGGCCTTCATACCCGAACCTGACCGTTGTGGGATCTAACACAGAACCTATATTTTACGAGAATCTAAAATAACAAAAGTACCCATACCCCTTTTCTCCACTTTACTTCCAGAGATGATCTCCAGTTCTCCTTTCTGCTGTGTGCTTTCCTGGCTGCAGCAGTCATGCCCAAGCAAACAGATCATCACTGCAGCCACTCACGGGACTAAGCTTTATTGTCCTATGGACTGGGGGGAGGGAAATTACATTATAGGAGGGTAAGATAGTGCAGATAGAGACCGGGGGCAAGGTAGTGGGACTGGGGGAGGAATGGAAGGAGGGACTAGAACAGTTCAGAAGGAAAGGTGTAGTGTAAAAAATATACATAAACCTCTCAAATGTATGTATACTAATGCCAGAAGCCTGACTAATAAAACTGGGGAGCTGGAATTAGTGATGTGTGAGGAGAACTATGACATAGTGGGAATAACTGAGACATGGCTGGATGATAGCTATGACTGGGCAGTTAATGTACAAGGTTACAGTCTGTTTAGAAAGGATCGTCAAAACCGGAGAGGGGTTTGCCTTTATGTAAAGTCGTCTTGTCTGAAGCCCACAGTCCGAGAAGATATAAGTGAGGGACATGAACCTGTGGAGTCACTGTGGGTAGAGATACATGGAGCTAAAAACAAGAAAAAAATTCTAATAGGAGTTTACTATAAAACACCTAATATACCAGAGTCCACAGAAAATCTACTACTAAACGAGATCGACGAGGCGGCAAATCATAATGAGCTGGTTATTATGGGGACTTCAACTACCCAGATATAGACTGGGAAACTGAAACTTGTATATCTCATAAAAGAAACAGGTTCTTGGCAATAACCAAAGACAATTACCTCTCCCAACTGGTTCAGGACCCGACTAGAGGGATGGCATTACTGGACTTAGTATTAACCAATAGGCCTGACAGAACAATAGACGTGCAGGTTGGGGGACACCTGGGAAATAGTGACCGTAAAGTAATAACCTTCCAATTATCATTCAAAAGAGCGTTTCTACAGGGAGGAACAAAAATACCAAACTTCTAAAAAACTAAATTTAGCCAACTAATAGAGCCCATAGGCCTAACTAACTGGGACAAAGTCCTCAAAAATAAAAATACAGCAACAAAATGGGATATCTTTAAAAGCATCCTAAAATCTCATTATGAGAGGTACATACCGTATGGGAATAAAAGGTTAAGGAACAAAAAGAAACCAATGTGGATAAATAGAACTGTAAAGAAAGCAATAAATGACAAAAAGAAAGCATATAAATCACTAAAACAGGAGGGTAGCACGGAAGCACTGAAAAACTATAAGGAAAAAAATAAAACATGTAAAAAAAAAATAAAAGCGGCCAAACTAGAGACCGAGAGATTAATTGCTAAAGAGAGTAAAACTAACCCTAAAATGTTCTTCAATTATATAAATGTTAAAAAGTATAAATCTGAAGGTGTCGGCCCTTTAAAGAGTAATGAGGGGGGAGTCACAGAGAGCGACGAGGAGAAAGCAAATCTGTTAAATATTTTTTTCTCCAATGTATTCACTGAGGAAAATAAACTGTCAGATGACATGCAGAATGTAAAAATAAATTCCCCATTAAAAGTGTCCTGTCTGACCCAGGAAGAAGTACGTCAGCGACTTAAAAAGATTAAAATAGACAAATCGCCAGGACTGGATGGCATACACCCCCGTATCCTAAGGGAATTAAGTAATGTCATAGCCAGACCCTTATTTCTGATATTTGCGGACTCTATACTGACAGGGAATGTCCCACAGGATTGGCACATGGCAAATTTGGTGGCAATATTCAAAAAGGGTCCAAAAACAGAGCCTGGAAACTATAGGCCGGTAAGTTTAACATCTGTTGTGGGTAAACTGTTTGAAGGTTTTCTAAGAGATGCTATCTTAGAGCATCTCAACGGAAATAAGCAAATAACGCCATATCAGCATGGCTTCATGAGGGATCGGTCATGCCAAACAAATTTAATCCATTTCTATGGGAGGTAAGTTCTAGACTTGACAGCGGCGAATCAATGGATGTCGTATATCTGACTTCTCCAAAGCATTTGACACTGTACCACATAAAAGGTTAGTATATAAAATGAGAATGCTCGGACAAGGGAGAAAACGTCTGTATGTGGGTAAGTAACTGGCTCAATGATAGAAAACAGAGGGTGGTTATTAACGGTACACAGATTGGGTCACTGTCATTAGTGGGGTACCTCAGGGGTCAGTATTGGGCCCTATTCTCTTCAATATATTTATTAATGATCTCGTAGAAGGCTTGCATAGTAAAATATAAATTTTCGCAGATGACACTAAACTGTGTAAAGTAATTAACACTGAAGAGGACAGTATACTACTACAGAGGGATCTGGATAGATTGGAGGCTTGGGCAGATAAGTGGCAGATGAGGTTTAACACTGACAAATGTAAAGTTATGCACATGGGAAGGAATAATGCAAGTCACCCGTACATACTAAATGGTAAAACACTTGGTAACACTGAAATGGAAGAGGATCTAGGATTTTTTATAAACAGCAAACTAAGCTGCAAAAAACTGTGTCAGGCAGCTGCTGCCAAGGCCAATAAGATAATGGGTTGCATCAAAAGGGGCATAGATGCCCGTGATAAGAACATAGTCCTACCACTTTACAAATCGCTAGTCAGACCACACATGGAGAACTGTGTACAGTTCTTGGCTCCTGTAAACAAGGCAGACATAGCAGAGCTGGAGAGGGTCCAGAGGAGGGCAACTAAAGTAATAACTGGAATGGGGCAACTACAGTACCCTGAAAGATTACCAAAATTAGGGTTATTCACTTTAGAAAAAAGACGACTGAGGGGAGATCTAATTAATATGTATAAATATATCAGGGTTCTTGGGGATCAGGATACACAGAGATCACAAGCAGTTTTATCGGCTTAATATAGTGCCCACCATGGAGTACATTACGCGTAAACTGGAAGCTTGGGAAAATCTGCCATGCCAAACAAATTTAATCTGTTTCTATGAGGAGGTAAGTTCTAGACTTGACGGTGGTGAATCAATGGATGTCGTATATCTGGATGTCGTATAATACGCGTAAACTGGAAGCTTGGGAAAATCTGCCACTGACATTAATAGGTAGAGCGAATATGATAAAAATGGCACTGTTACCAAAACTTCTATATCTTTACAGAGCAGCTCCTACGAAGATCCCCCCTATCCACTTTGATTCACTAGATAAGATTATTTCCCCGTTTCTGTGGAAACACCAGTCCCCTCGCATTGCTAGAAAATCTTTGAACGCCTTATATAATCAAGGGGGTTTGAGATTACCAGATATGTATTTGTACTACATCGCGGCCCAATTAGTGTATGCCTCTTGGTGGATTAGGGCGGATGCCAAAAATCCTGCAGTGGTGTTAGAGGCGGCTCTGGTAGGTTCCTATGAGGCATTGGCTAACCTGGTGTATCGGGGGGGAGTAACCTCAGCCTTGCATTATACTGAAGCGATGGCTGCAGTGGTGATGGCTTGGAAGCAGTTGTGTTGACGCACATTGAGGACAAGGGGAGTGATACTTGGTCCCCGTATATACCTTTGTGGCACAACAGGCAGTTGCAAGAACTATTTCATCTATCTGATCATGAATTTTGGCCACAAAAGGGTGTGAAGTACCTTACTCAATTATATATGGATGGGGTCATCTGTTCATTTGAGAGCCTTCACAGGGAATACAGTTTGCCCCATGCATGTTTCCATCGGTACCTCCAGCTGAGGCATGCCTGTGAGGCCCAATTCAAATCCTTATCCCTGTGTTTGAAATGTGGCCCTATTGAATCTGTGGCTAGGTTGAAACAACCTTGTAAACCTATCTCATCATTCTATCTTGAAATTATGAAAATGCAAGACTCGCCGCTCTGTCGCTCCTTTGAGCATTGGAGGGTTGATATCCCAGATCTAGAGGCGTCTCACCTGGAGGAACTGAGCTCTGTCTGGAAGAACACGGTAATAAGTGTTCGTGACCAGCTCATTCAACTTAAGTGTGTACACAGGGTTTATCTCACTCCAGTGCGTCTGCATCATATGCGTAAGCTCCCAGACCCTTCTTGTTCCAGGTGTGGTAAATCGAGAGGATCTTTATATCACATGGTATGGAATTGTCCTGTTGTGCGGGGGTACTGGAGTGAGATTTGTGATTTTATCTCCTCAAAGTTGGGGCTCCCTGGGATACTTTCTCCTATAGTCTGTCTGTTGGGTTTGGTGGCAGAAATAGTTCCTACCAAATATGGAAGGAAGTTGCTCCGTTTACTCATGTTCTATGGGAGGAAAATAATCCTTTTGAATTGGAAACCACCAAAGAACCCTACTCCTGGTTCCTGGATCCAACTGTTAAATGCTGATCTGCAGATGTACAAACTCACTTATGCAGCGAGGGGAACGTCTGATAGATTCAATCAGATTTGGGGCTTTTGGTTAAGTGCGCAGGGCATTCTTTTTTTATGTGTAGGGAACTGGGACTCCAGGTTGAATGAGTGTGTGTGTGAATGGTTGTCTGGTCCTGTACTAGTAAACATGACATGATGTATCGCGGGACTGCCTTCTTGGTTGTAACCTATTGCTGCTGTGTTATTCTGATGTATTTCCCGCATAGGGATCCTTGTATAAGTACTGGATTACGGACTTGTCATCCGGTTGTCTTTGTTTTCTGTATCCCTTTGGGATTTCAGAAGTTTACAATTTTAAAATTCTTCTATAAATAAACACTATTAAAAAAAATATATCAGGGGTCAGTACAGAGATCTATTCCATCATCTATTTATCCCCAGGTCTGTGACTGTGACGAGGGGACATCCTCTGCTTCTGGAGGAAAGAAGGTTTGTACACAAACATAGAAGAGGATTCTTTACGGTAAGAGCAGTGAGACTATGGAACTCTCTGCCTGAGGAGGTGGTGATGGTGAGTACAATAAAGGAATTCAAGAGGGGCCTGGATGTATTTCTGGAGCATAATAATATTACAGGCTATAGCTACTAGAGAGGGGTCGTTGATCCAGGGAGTTATTCTGCTTGCCTGATTGGAGTCGGGAAGGAATTTTTTATTCCCCTAAAGTCGGGAAAATTGGCTTCTACCTCACAGTTTTTCTTCCTCTGGATCAACTTGCAGGATGACAGGCCGAACTGGATGGACAAATGTCTTTTTTCGGCCTTATGTACTGTAATGACCGGCGTCACGCAAAGGGAGGGAAATGGGAAGGCCCTGTCCAAGGGGAGGGAAAGATGACCCCTGACTCACCTTGCGGCTGGCACCTGACTGCCCTGACGTCCCTAGACGGGTTCCTCACCCGTATGCCGATCACGTGCCTAAACCCTGGCTTTCCCTAAGATGAGCCCTATGTAGTTAACGGGGCGGTGGGATCACTAGTCCGCACCACTGACACTAAGATGAAAACACCAAGGATAGGACAGACAATACAGACAAACATATAATCCCAGGTGGGCGACAACAGCAGACCACCAAGGCCCAACAGGGATCCGGAGGGTAACGTTCTGGAACAACAACCAGGGAACACAGCTACACAGCTCCAGTGGGTCAGTATAGAAGTCCAGGCAGGAAGCTCTATATCTGGCAACCAGAGAAGTGAGAGATGGGAATATAAGAAGGTTGGGATTGCTGGACAAGAAACAGCTGAGGAGGAGAAGCTACGGATCCCTGAGTGAGCCAAAAAGGATTGGAAGGCAAACCCAGAAAGCTACCATTAATAAACAGCACTGTCTTTAGACATAGAGCGCGCAGCCACCCGCTGCGACTTCCTGACCCCGGGTATAACGGAGTCAGGCGTGGCTCTTGACACCCTCGTGACAGTACCCCCCTCTCTATGAGGGGCCTCCGGACACTCAGGACTAGGTCTCTCAGGATGAGAGGCATGAAAAGCCCGAACTAACCTGTCGGTGTTTACCTCAGACGCTGGAACCCACATTCTTTCCTCGGGACCGTAACCCCTCCAATGCACCAGATATTGAAGAGAGCGGCGGACCCGACGAGAATCAACAATTTTGGATATTTGAAACTCTAAATTACCATCCACAACAACAGGAGGAGGTGGCAGCGGTGACGGTTCTAGAGGTGGAACATACTTCTTGAGTAACGACTTATGGAAGACGTTATGGATTTTAAAAGTCTGAGGTAGCTCCAGGCGAAAAGGGTTAATGATGGCTACTATTTTGTAAGGGCCAATGAACCTAGGACCCAGTTTCCAAGAGGGAACCTTTAATTTAATATTCCTAGTAGACAACCACACATAGTCATTCACTCCTAGGTCCGGACCTGGCGACCGTCTCTTATCAGCCATGCATTTATATTTACCTCCCATATTTTTCAAATTAGCTTGCACTTTCTGCAATACAGAAGAAAGAGATGACAAAAACCGTTCCTCTTCGGGAACCCCAGAAGACCCCCCCACTTTGAAAGTACAGAATTGGGGATGAAAACCATATGCACCAAGAAATGGTGACTTGCAGGAAAATTCCTGACGGCGATTATTTATGGCAAACTCGGCTAACGGTAAATATGATGACCACACCTCTTGGTTTTCAGACACAAAACATCTTAGATATGTCTCAAGGTTTTGGTTGGTACGCTCAGTCTGTCCATTCGAGGTACAGAAGGTTTTTGTGGTCCGTAATCACAGTGACGGGGTGGATTGCCCCCTCTAAAAAGTGACGCCATTCTTCAAACGCTAGTTTAATAGCTAATAGTTCCCTATTGCCAATATCATAGTTCTTCTCTGCTGCAGATAGTTTTTTAGAAAAGAAGGCACAAGGACGCCATTTGCCAGGAGACGGACCCTGAGACAGCACAGCCCCCACTCTTACCTCTGACGCATCAACTTCAACAATAAAAGGCTGGGAGACATCAGATTGGATTAGTACAGGTGCTGAGGTAAACCTCTTTTTTAGAGAGGAAAAAGCAATTTTAGCGGCGTCAGACCATTTAGAAAAATCAGTCCCCTTCCTAGTCATGTCAGTAAGGGGTTTTACAATCACCGAATAATTTTTAATGAACTTTCTATAGAAATTTGCGAAGCCCAAGAACCGTTGCAGTGCTTTGAGGTTCTCAGGAAGATCCCAATCTAAAATTGCCTGGACCTTCCTAGGATCCATACGGAAACCTGAAGCAGATAATAAATAACCTAGGAACTGTATTTCCTGAACGGCGAAGACACACTTTTCAATTTTAGCATATCATTTATTCTTCCGTAGGACCTGCAGTACCTGTCTGACATGCACCTCATGTGTTTTCAGATCAGACGAATAAATTTAAATATCATCTAGGTATATCACCACAAACCTGCCGATAAGATGACTAAAAATGTCATTAACGAAATGTTGGAAGACAGCAGGAGCATTGGTCAGACCGAAAGGCATGACTAGATTTTCCCTCAGGTGTGTTAAAAGCTGTCTTCCACTCATCCCCTTCCTTGATACGAATCAGATTGTAGGCCCCCCTAAGATCAAGTTTGGAGAACCACCTAGCACCCGCAATCTGATTAAACAGGTCAGGAATGAGAGGAAGAGGGTATGGGTCTCGGATGGTTATCCGGTTTAATTCGCGAAAATCTAGGCAAGGACGCAGGCCCCCATCTTTCTTTTTAACAAAGAAAAACCCTGCAGCCACGGGTGAAGAAGAGGGTCTGATGTGTCCCTTAGCCAAGCTCTCAGAGATATAATCTTTCATGGCTTGTCTCTCCGGACCAGAAAGATTATATAACCTGGTCTTGGGTAATTTTGCACCGGGAATCAGGTTAACCGGGCAATCATAAGGACGGTGAGGTGGTAACTTCTGGCAACCCTTTTCAGAAAAAACGTCCTCAAAGTCCGAAACAAATGTAGGTAGGGTGGCTATGGAGGCGACTAAGCAATTGCTATTTAAGCAATTTTCTCTGCACTGCTCACTCCACTCCAAAATCTCCCTGGCCTGCCAATCCACCACTGGATTGTGCGCTACCAACCAGGGAAGACCCAACACCACAGGAGTGGAAAGCCCCTCCAGAACATAACATGAATGCCACTCGTTATGGTGGTCCCCTACCCGAAGGTGTAAGTTATGGACAATGTGAGTGAGGTTTCTCTGAGACAGAGGAGCAGAATCAATAGCGAATATGGGAATAGGTCTTTGTAGCGTACAGAGAGACAAACCCATAGTGTGGGCAAAATGGGCATCTATCAAATTTACTCCTGCTCCACTGTCTAGAAAAAAAGAAATAGTCTCTGTCTTAACACCAAAAACAACAACCTCTGGCAACACAAATTGCGATGTTCGTATGGAGGAAACGTATACCCCCCGGCTGACATCCTCCACACAGCCTGGGGTTAGTAGTTTTCCGACGGTCTTTTGTTTTTGAGAAAGGAAGGACAGACATTAATAAAATGACCCCTCTCCCCACAGAAAAAACAAACCCCACGCCTACGGCGAGCCTCAGGAGGACGGACCTGACGAGTAGTTCCTCCTAGCTGCATAGGCTCGTCTAAGTCCGTACAGACTAACTGCTGCTTGGGAGGGGTTACCAGTTGCTCCAGATTTTTCAATCTGTCCCTAAGACGTCTATCTATCTATCCTGATAGAAAGGGACATAACCGCATCAAGGGAAAAGGGAGTCTCATACAGCGCAAGCGCATCCTTAATCCTTTCGGATCCTTAATCCTTTCCCGCTGCGACTTCCTGACCCCGGGTATAATGGAGTCAGGCGTGGCTCTTGACACCCTCGTGACATGTACTATGTTACTATGTGTCCAGAACTTCACCACTTCTGCCAGAAAAATTACATGTCGGATAGGACCATACAACAGCAGGGGCAAAAAGGGTTATTGCTTCTTTTGTTGGTTATTGCTTCTTTGTTATTTACAGGGCCTGCCTGAGTTTTATTGAACTCAGACAACCCATTTAATAACATGCAGAAATTTATGTAGTGGTCAAATAGTTTAGGGAAGAGGGAACAGACAGGAAAGAAGTAGATGAGTATGATGTACAGGAAAAAGTCTTTCTTCTGTATATTTCAATAGAAAAAGAGGGGTAGAGGCAACCAAGATAGTGGATATAGGTAGATCTGTATAGATCACCCTTTTATAAAGATATTGGGAACAAAGAACATATTATCCTGATGGGGAATCAAACAATTTTCTAACCTCAAACTGCTTCAGATTTGACTAATTTAGAATATGTGTGCAAGATAGACCCCCCCCCATAGCAAAATAAGATGGGGCCCTGACCACTTAGTGTAAGAAAATTTAAACAGTAGCATAAATAACAATACTTAATGGTTTTGTATAATTGCACAATATATCAGAGAACCCACATTATAGCAAAAAGCTGCCATGATGTTATTCTCCACAAAAAGGTAAAAAGTTCTTCCACCTGATTGCCTCTCCCCAACCTCTGGACCCCATAGCATGTGCTATGGCTGCTATGGCTATTCTTACACCCATGCACCAGTCTTACAGAGAGGGTCAAAATAATTTTAGATAAAGTACCTGGAAAAAAGGCTAGATGTAAGGGTCTTGGCTAACAGTTGACAGTATTGAAGAGCAAGATGATTAGCAGAGCAATATCGTACAGTGGTCTTTGTGAACAACATTTCACTTTGCATTAAGATAAATAATTCCGTCAACTCTGACAAAATTTCAAATGTTTCAGGTGAAGAAACCGGAGTTCTAGAGTAAGCGGTCAATTACCTACATTATTAACTATAAGCATGTAAAAACAGGCCCAGTATTTGGAGTGAACATCAACAGCCACAACTCATGTCAAATCATGTTTGAATTCAGATAGGTGGACTAAGTAAGCCATTTAAAAATACGTTATAAAGCATAATTGTGAAGAGAAGAGCCTGAAGGAATTAACAGCTCGACTGATAAAAACTGACCTTCTATGATGGGATGTGTATGAACATGAACTGCCAAACAAATTAACTTGTAAGGAAAATGTGATGAACAATTTAGCTTTTCAAGTGCTATCAATAGAATATGACTACTTACGAATGAATACATAATTTAATAATGTCCAATTCAGCACTAAAACTGGCTAAGCTTCACTAGTTATCTAGGGAACATTTGAAAAGACTAAAAGTATATCTGTCACCATGAATTAATCCAATGAAACATTATCAACTGCCTTCAAATCAAGTTGGTAATTGGGCGAATATTTATTTTTTAATGATTTTGCTGCATATTAATTTGAATTTGGTTTGTTTGTATGTGAATTCCAAGATTTAAAAAAAAAGCAAAGTGAAACTGGTGGTGAAATAAAGATCTTATAAAAGTTGCTCCTTTTAGGCTATATGGAATGGATGTCATAAAGGAGTCTACTCTTATTTTAATTGAGTGGCACGTAATACTACTGTACATGTGTGGCTGCCTACAACTACCCCATGTTACATCCACCAGAGTTTTTAGATTCTGGACCAATAGCTATTACTCAGCTCGTAAGGGGTAGCTGCACCCACCTTACAAAATAATTTTGCTGCACATTTTGTGTTGGTTTCCCAATTGAACTCAGATCTGACACAAGTCTTCTGAGCCAAGGGTGAAAATACACCACCAGAATTAGTAAAGTTGTATTTCAGTGATGTTCTCTCATTTCACTAAGAGACTGCTAACCACCAAGCTTTGAGCATCCCTGTAGTACCAAACATTATGTTTGTGAGCCTCCTCAGAGTGGAGACAACATGAGTTCAGTTACCTCAGCTAGCCACCTGTTTATTACATGCACCTAAGCTGAACAGTATTAGGGCAACCATGTCTTCACAGACAAAAGTGACCTGAAGAGTACCCCGTACAAACTAGCCTGCATTTTGAAAAGGAGACTTCATTACGGCACAGCCTTGAAATATGCATTCTCTTCTTTCTATTTCAAAACTGAGCATTATAAAAAAAAATGTTTCCTAAATACATATGAAAATCCTATGAGTATATTAAAGAAGTATGCCATGATTTTATTTGTTTACTTATTTTACCTATATAGTGTAGGACAGGCCATTATTAACAAATAGGTTAGAGACTCCTGTGTATGCCTAGTGTATACCTGTTTTTTTTATGTGCTCTTTGTGGGTAGTCTGCCTAACAGATCTGGTTTTGCTAATGAATCCTACATTTCGCATCATGTCTTGGTTTGCAGAGACAAAAAAGGGGGAAGTCTCACAACACTGCACTTCTCTGAGTACTGTGTAAGGGCAACCATGACAGAGCACTGATACAGAACGGCTTTAGCTTCACAATACAGGCCCTCATAGTTTTCCTATGAGAAACTTGAGCCTGTCTCCCCTCTTTCCCCTATCATGTCTGTCTCCCCTGTCAGCTTTTACATGCAGGAGGCAGGGATTCCAGTGTGAAGCTCCATGTCACAGAACTACACTGAAGAGTCGGTATACACAGATAGTATAGACAGGAAGTGTATGTCAGGAGAATTATATAACTGCAGTTAATCACTGCATACACACATCTACTATATATCTGCACTCATGGTTCTTTAACCTCTTCAGGACACATGACGTACCGGTACGGCATGTTGTCCTGGTACTTAAGGACACATGACGTACCGGTACGTCATGTATAGTTCCAATCACCTCCGCCCGGCAGGCGGTAATCGGAACCCAATGCCTGCTCAAATCATTGAGCAGGCACCTTGGCTAGATGCGCCGGGGGGTCCTGTGACCCCCCCCCATGTCGGCGATCGCAGCAAACCGCAGGTCAATTCAGACCCGCGGTTTGCTGCGTTTACGGGTTATTCGGGTCTCTGAGTACCCGATAACCCAGAACAGGATGGTGATTGGTGGTGTGATTTTACCCCACCAATCACCATCCTGTGATCCTGAGAGGTGATGTGACATCACCTCTCAGGATCGCCCCTGATTGGTAGGTGGGCGGGTGGACGGGAGATTCAAACCTTGGCAGCGCTCCTCTCCTCCTCCTTTTGTGTCCCGGAGCGGAGGAGAGAGGAGTGCTGCAGTGCACCTGTCCGATCTGAGCCAGCATCACCCCATCTGTGCCTCAGCACCCATCCTTGCCCCCAGAACCCGATCTGTGCCACAGCACCCCCATCTGATCAGCCAGATAATTAGGGAAAGACTAGGAAAAGGTTGGGCTAGGCAGGGATATAAAAGGGAAAGTTCGTGGGAAAAAAGTTTGATTGCATCACCCTAAGCAGGGTGTCTGGGGTCCACAGCACAGCTTGCCCCCCTGCATTGCACACCCCACTACTGATCAACTTCGAATGGTTGATCAGCGGTTTTGAAATTTATTTATTTTTTCTAATTTTTTGCCCTTTTTTTAGTTAGTCTTTTTTATTTTCCTGTTAGTTTTAGGGATAAGTACGCGAACACCCGTGCCCCTACACACACGCACACCAAATAAAGATTTACACGCACGCACATACACATGCAGACACACACTCCCCTATGGCCCGCCGGATGTTCTCGGCCAAGGAGGCATACGCCCAGCTTGCCTCTGAGTCCAAGAGTCCCAGTGAGGACGAGAATGAGCCCACTTTCCTGTTGTCATCTGCATTCTCCTTATCATCTAGCGATGATGATGATGAGGCCCCCAAGCGGCGGAGATGCCGCCAGGCGGAGCAAGGGGTCCACCATGTTAGGGACTCTGTGGCCCATCCTAGTATGAGCAGCTCTGGGGGTCGTACTAGTTTTCCAGCCCACCAGTTAAATCCACCAGAGCCCCCTGCCGGTGAACTTGTCTGGTATACTCCAGAGCGATTTGAGCCCGTGATTCCTGATTTTGTAGGCCAACCAGGAATCCAGATTTCCACAGTGGGCTTCACTGAATATGATTTTTTTTGTCACTTTTTCAGTGACCAACTGGTAAATCTAATGGTGGAGCAGACGAACTTGTACGCCCAACAGTTCGTTGCTCAAGTCCCGGGCGCCTTTTTGGCTAGGCCCGGTGGCTGGACGCCGGCCAGTGCAGCCGAGATGAGGACATTTTGGGCCTCGTGCTGCATATGGGCCTAGTCAAGAAACCTAGTGTCAGGCATTACTGGAGTGGGGACGTCCTCTACCAGACGCCACTTTACAGTACGGCCATGACACGCTCCCGGATTGAGGCCATCCGGAAATGCCTGCATTATTCAGATAATGCAGCATGTCCCCCCCGAGGTGATCCTGCCTATGAGTGCCTGTACAAAATCAGGCCGGTCATCGATCACTTTGGGGCCAAATTTGTACAGGCCTATGTACCTGGAAGGGAGGTCGCGGTTGATGAGTCTCTCATTGCGTTCAAGGGAAGACTCATTTTCCGCCAGTATGTCCCCTCAAAGTGGGCGAGGTATGGCGTAAAGCTGTACAAACTTTGTGAGAGTACCTCAGGGTACACTTACAAGTTTTGTGTGTACGAGGGGCGAGATTCCCGTATTCAACCCCCAGAATATCGCCCCACTCTGGGTGTTAGCGGGAAACTAGTGTGGGACCTTTTTCACCCACTGCTATATAAGGGTTACCACCTTTACGTGGATAACTTTTATACTAGTATCCCCTTGTTCCAGTCCCTCGCCGCCAGATCCACGTCCGCTTGTGGGACCATGCGGAAAAATCAACGCGGCCTCCCTTACCACCCCCTCCAGGTACCTATCCCCAGGGGTGAGACCCGTGCCCTTACCACTGGAAACCTGTTGCTGGTCAGATATAAGGACAAGAGGGATGTCCTTGTACTGTCCACAATTCATGGTAACGGCATCACCCCTCTCCCTGTGCGAGGTACAGCGGCAACAGTCCTCAAGCCTGATTGTATCATCGACTACAATCGGTATATGGGAGGAGTTGATCTCTCTGATCAAGTCCTCAAGCCATATATTTCCATGCGCAAAACCCGGGCATGGTACAAAAAAGTTGCGGTCAACTTGGTACAGGTTGCCTTGTACAACTCTTTTGTGCTCTCCCGGAGCGCTGGCAACGCAGGAACATTCCTTCAGTTCTATGAGGCAGTCCTCAAGGCCCTGATCTTTTCGGACCGGGAAAGAGCAGGCAGGAGTACCTCGGGAACTGGAGGCGCCTGGATCGTCCCTGGCCAACACTTTCCAGGTGTGGTCCCCCATACTGGAAAGAAGGGACGGACCCAAAATAGGTGCAGAGTATGTCACAGGAGGGGGATACGGAAGGACACCACTACTCAATGTGACACGTGCCACAATCATCCGGGCCTCTGCATTATTGGTTGCTTCAGGGAGTACCACACTTCCATAGAGTACTAAATTTATATCCCAATGTAGCCACTGACAATCGGATAAAAAACTATGGTTCTCAGACTTGAGACACCAAAAAAAATTGTAAAAACTTAAATAAATTTTAAAAAAAGTATACAAATTAGGTATCTCCGCGTCAGTAATAATATAAATATTAAAAAATATAATATAAAAATACCCCATGACCTATCCCCCAGATTAACACGGTCCCCAAAAAAAAAAAAAAAAAGTGCACCTTACATAACAAAAAGTTTAATAGCAAGCGATCAAAAAGTCATATAGCCCCCAAAATAGTGCCAATAAAACTGTCCTCTCATCCCGCAAAAAATGAGCCCCTACATAAGATAATCGGCTAAAAAACAAAAAAAAGACTCTTAGACTTCAGAGATACCATTTTTTTTTAATCAAAAAGGATAATATAGTCTAAAACCTAAATAATTGTAAAAAAGTAGACTTATTAGGTATCGCTGCATCCGTAAGAATCTCCTCTATAAAAATACCCCATGACCTAACCCTCCAGATTAACACGGTCCAAAAAAAAAAAAAAACGGTGCCAAAAAAAAACCTTACATAACCTTACATAACAAAAAGTTTAATAGCAAGCGATCAAAAAGTCACATAGCCCCCAAAATAGTGCCAATAAAACCATCCTCTCATCCCGCAAAAAATGAGCCCCTACATAAGATAATCGGCTAAAATAAAATAAAAAAGACTCTTAGACTTAAAGAGGACCTTTCACCAAAAAAAAAATGTAAACTAACAACACTACCTTATGCTGCCAGTGATGCCCAGACACGTTTTCTTATTTATAATGGACACCCCGTTCGTCCGCTTTGCCCCCCGTTATGTTTGGCGCCGAATATGCAAATGAGGCGCCTAAGTTATAGTAGGCGTCGATTCCCTAGGTATGGTAGGCGGTCTTCTGTCTCCCTTGCTGCCAGCGCATCCAATCGCAGCGCTCGGCTCTTAGCAAGGGAGACGGAGCTCAAGTTCTCGCGAGAACTTGAGCTTGCAGAGTTCCGGAGCCGGCGCCGTCTCGGAGTCCCCAGCGCAGAAGACAGCAGCAGCAGCAGCAGTGACGGCATCGTTCGGGTAAGTGTAAAAATCACCCCTAGACGAACGAGCATGATGTCTCTAAATACACGGGGGTAGTATTAGCTACCCCCTCAGTTCCACCTCCCCTGAGACAACGATCATGATGGGCGTAGTAGTAGCTACCCCCTCAGTTCCACCTCCCCTGAGACAACGAGCATGATGGGGCTAGTAGTAGCTACCCCCTCAGTTCCACCTCCCCTGAGACAACGAGCATGATGGGGGTAGTAGTAGCTACCCCCTCATTCCACCTCCCCTGAGACAACGAGCATGATGGGGGTACCCCCTCAGTTCCACCTCCCCTGAGACAACGAGCATGATGGGGGTAGTAGTAGTAGCTACCCCCTCAGTGGCCCTGCTTCCCCTAAGGCAACGAGCATGATGGGGGTAGTAGTAGCTACCCCCTCAGTGGCCCTGCTTCCCCTAAGGCAACGAGCATGATGGGGGTAGTAGTAGCTACCCCCTAAGTGGCCCTGCATTCCCCAAAGGCAACGAGCATGATGGGGGTAGTAGTAGCTACCCCCTCAGTTCCACCTCCCCTGAGACAACGAGCATGATGGGGGTAGTAGTAGTTACCCCCTCAGTTCCACCTCCCCTTAGACAACGAGCATGATGGGGGTAGTAGTAGTTACCCCCTCAGTGGCCCTGCTTCCCCTAAGGCAACGAGCATGATGGGGGTAGTAGTAGCTACCCCCTCAGTGGCCCTGCTTCCCCTAAGGCAACGAGCATGATGGGGGTAGTAGTAGCTACCCCCTCAGTTCCACCTCCCCTGAGACAACGAGCATGATGGGGGTAGTAGTAGTACCTACCCCCCTCAGTGGCCCTGCTTCCCCTAAAGCAACGAGCATGATGGGGGGGGGGGTAGTAGTAGCTACCCCCTCAGTGGTCCCCCTTTCCCCTAAGGCAACGAGCATGCAGGGGGTAGTAGTAGCTACCCCCTCAGTGGTCCCCCTTTCCCCTAAGGCAACGAGCATGCAGGGGGTAATTTTTCACCAAATAAGTTGTCATTGTGTCAAAACATCTGTATTTATATTCTCAAGCAATGATTTTACATAACGCATTGAAACCTTTTTTTTGTTTTTGTTTTTTTACAGATAAGAAATTGGACGTCATCCAGTTTGCAGAAGAGAACTGAAAAGTAAAGCGTAAACTACTTATTAAAATGGTTGACGAGGGCATGAGCTGGGGAGTCATTATTTCAATAAAGTGGTTCAAAACATGGCTATTTGTACTCGTGCTATTCTATACTTGCAGTGGTAGTAATGGTTACCTCTGTACTGAGGCTCCCATCACTATGACAGGCTCTTATTGTCGGCCAGCTTGTTTTGGATTGTGACAACTGTGCCCACAGTAAAACCCAAATCAATTACCCCGGTATCCAAAGCCCCTGGGACGCCGGGAAGAGCCGGGTTGCCGTCAAGCCAGAAACCATCTGATGTGATGGTTTCTCTCTTGGGACGGCTGTGGGCTGTTATTACTAGGCTGAGAAGCAGCCAAAAACCATGGCCCTTCTCACCCTGATAATGGCAGCTCACAGCTGTTGGTTTACCTTTGGCTGGTTATGATATTTTACGGGGGACCCCACGCCTTTTTTTTTTTGGCATTTTGGCTTTAAAAAGGCACTGAGGCTAACCGTGTTATCATAATCGGCCACGGATCAACCAAACGAGGATAATACATTGTTTTCTACTATAAGGCGAGCTTGTTGGACAACTGGCTTGGGTTACTTTCACACTTGCGGCAGCATGGATCTGACAGGCCGTTCACCCTGTCTGATCTGTTGTTTCGCCGTGCCGACGCTCTGTCCCCATTGACTATAATGGGGAAGTGGGCAGCGGTCCGGCGCAGTACGGTAGTGCGCGTCGAAAGTCCACCGTACTGAAAAGTCAGACATGCAGGACTTTTATTCCGGCGGACTTTCGCCGTGTAATGCCGTACTGCGCCGGAGCTTTGCCCACTCTCGCATTATAGTCAATGGGGACGGAGTGTCGGCACAGCGAAACAACGGATCCGACCGGGTGTACAGCCTGTCCGATCCGTCCTGCCGCAAGTGTGAAAGTACCTTTATGGTGGATTGTTTGTACTCCGGCTCTCGTTGGGTTCTTCTCAGCAAGCTGTGAAAAAATGCCAGTAATACTCCCTTAGCCTACTATTATGTTACAGCTGCTTCCGTTTCTAACACTGCAAGTAATTTTTCAACAGACAAACAAGCCATGTTTGACTATAACCACTTTATTGAAATATATGCTACACTAATACAGTACTCTCATTTTGATATCTTTTTCAAATCAGTTATATGCTAATTATAATACATTCCAAGTATTGTGTAGAAAAAGTACTGACGTCAAGTGTCATATGAGTTTACTGATCCACCATGCATGCAGTTAATAAATTATAGTGGTCACACTCAACAACCTGGTAAAGATGTCATGATATTAATAATTAGTCTACCTCCTTAAAAAAAATATCAATTTGAATTTTTTCTAACAGGTATAACAATGGACGTTGTCAATGAGGAAGTACCACTGAATCCTTCATCAACAAGATCTGACAAAGTAAATTTTTACTATTTATTATTTGTGAATTTTTCATATAATAGTACTATCCGAATTTTGGATAAATCATCACTTTTTGTCGTGTCTAGTTGGAATGGCTGAAGAAGCGTCTTCAAGCAAAATACGGTGGTACAGATAATTCCGAACCTTGTTTTCTGGATAATCCTACATGTTCTACAAACATTGTGGAGAATAGTGAAATTGACGAGTCTGAAAACAGAATTGGAAATACCATATGGTGTTGTTGTACAAATTGTAAACCAATGCCTACTGCAGTAGAATCTATCTGCTGTAAAGAAGTCTCAAATATCGAACCCTATATTGAAGACATGAAATGTATAATTGAACACAAATACTTTCATCACTTTTGTGAAGATCGAGGAAGGGTTGAGGTCTCGTTGCGCTATAGGTCAAGTTATGCATCCGCCACCGGATAAAGATATGAATAGGTACTCTAATTTGTCATGTATGTTTTAAAATATAAGTGTATTTTCCTAAATAATTTTTCTATTCTTTTTTTCTGATGAGGCTAATTTCACCAATGTGTAAAACTTATCTATCAAACATATTGACAGAATTGGCTGCAAGTTTCAGAAAAACTATATGCAAACGGATGTAAATTATTTCTGACTGATCGTGTATTTTTCAAAATTATCGGGTATTAAAAATGCATGATCGTTTACTAAAATGCATGGCATTACGGGGTTATAAAGGCCTCTACATGCACAGTAAGGATAGATCCTGCATTTGTATATTTTGATATGTTAAAATAAACTGGATTCAGTATTCCAGGTAAAATTTATTATTTTTTGACAAAATATAAAATCTTACAATGCTGTGAAATTATTTCAGTAAAGATCAGTTAAAAAGACTGAACTGAAGACATACGGTATGAATTGCTCTCCATTTAGAAAGCATGGGGATTGAATTGATATATTTTTCCATATCATATAGCACCCTGGACCAAACTGTGTTCTGTAATAGATAAATGCAATCGTGAATGTCACGTAAATTACAGATAAACTGTACTGTCTGAATTTTTATTTTATTTTTTGAACATACAGGCTGTTAAGAAAAACTGCTTATAGAGGGTTCACTGCTTGGATACACGGCTATCTTGGTGTTGGCAAAAGAAGACCGATTCCATCTTGTGCTGTCTCTGTGATAAGAACTGTATTTCCCGACCCTGACCAAGATTATTGTGGATTTCTTATGTACAGGGAAGAGCCTGCAGAGTACCTAGCCATGGAATAAAGTTTTTATTTTTTCTATATATTGGAAAATTATTCTATTTCAACCCTTATTTTTATTAATAATTCATATATATTGAGAATAAATACACAAAACTTTAATTATAATAAAGTTAATTACAGTTTATTTGAAACAAAGAATATAACAAGAGTTCTGTATTTGATAAATAAAAATATAGGCAATGAATTTTGGCCATACACAGAATATTGTTACCATTTTTTTCGTAGGTTAGCCAGGCTTACTTATGAACAAAATCAACCCAAAACATACATATTACAAAAAATTATACAAGGGTTCTTGATTTGCAACATCGGGAGAGTGATCAGGCAAGCAGTTTGGTTGATGGAACTGTCTGCCGGACCATTAGATACGTATGGCAACAGATGGCATTTGTAACAATGATCAGGATCATGATCATTTTAAAAAATGCCTGATCAATCATACAAATTACTTGAAAATATTGATACAATTTTTTTTCTTATGTTTAGTGTAGCTTGACACTTGCGGCCGGATGGATCCAATAGGCCACAAATGTAAAAGTACCCCTACTGGGCTATTAAACTTGTAAATTTGGGTACTTTCAAACTTGTGGCTTGACGGATCATGCAGCCTGTCGGATCAGTCCTGCAGCTATTTTTCTGCTCCGTTCACATTGACTATTATGGGTATGGTGGTGGAAATCCGGCTCAGCAAGACAGTGCGGGGAAAGAGGCCACTGGACGAAAAATGTAAGACTTGCTTTAATTTTCGTCCAGCGTACTAGCCCCTGGCACTGCCATGCTGCGCCGCAGCTCCACCACCGTCACCATTATAGTCAATGTGGATGAAGTGGCAGTACGGTGAAATAGCGACAGGACTGGTCAGACACAGTGAACTGGCTGACGTATCCATTCTGCTGCAAGTGTGAAACAACACTTGAAAAAAAAAATTATATATATATGTATTCTGAAAATTTTTACAAGAGTTCTGGAATTCTGATAAAATAAAACAGATAATAACGTAGCTCATTACAGAGCATAATAATTACAATTTTTTTTTTCTTTTTTCTGAATTCGGTCTAAAAATATAAATTTACATAAACATATACTTTATGACAATTTTTACAATAGTATAACAGTCAATGACTTTGCTCAATACAGAGCATAATATTATTATAATGTTATTTACTCTACTTGGTTATAAAACTTCAACATTACAAAAAAAAAATTTTTACATAAATTATCAAATTGTCACAGACAATCTAAATTACAATGACTTATGTTGACACAGAGCATACAATTTTTTGTAGTGTGTTGACTTTGCTAGAAACATTGTGCTCTCTGATGAGTTATATAGATCTGTGTTCAGTCCCATCAAGGCAAGCCAGGGCATTTCCATCTTCTCCACCTGTGTAAAAAGGAAATTGTTAGTCATCAAAATTATGATCAAAACACTGCCTGTTGAAAAAAAATGTCAAACAGCAAAGCTGGAAAAAAATTTCTATTTTTATGTACCTACCGTAGAGCCACACAGAAAAAAATATATCACAACGCAAGTCGGAAGCGATGATCTCCTCCACTCAGTAAATCTACCTGTATCCAAAATAGAAAGGGATATGAAAAATGAATAACACCAATTAGGAATCCGTACAGTGGGATATGTCCACGTTACTCCTTTCTTACCGCTTGCATAATCGGCTATCTCTCGTCCAGGAAAGACAGTGTGGCCTTCCTCCGTTCTTCTCCACCTGTGCACAAAGGTAATTGTTAGTCATCCCAAAAGAAACACACTGAAACGCTCAAACTTTTCCTCCTTGCATCCACCTACCGTGGAGTTGGTTGGAACAATATCACGCCACGGCTGGAGAGAATTCCTTCTCAACACACAGTCAATCCACCTGTATCCAAAATAGAAAGGGATATGAAAAATGAATAACACCAATTAGGAATCCGTACAGTGGGATATGTCCACGTTACTCCTTTCTTACCGCTTGCATAATCGGCTATCTCTCGTCCAGGAAAGACAGTGTGGCCTTCCTCCGTTCTTCTCCACCTGTGCACAAAGGTAATTGTTAGTCACCCCAAAAGAAACACACTGAAACGCTCAAACTTTTCCTCCTTGCATCCACCTACCGTGGAGTTGGTTGGAACAATATCACGCCACGGCTGGAGAGAATTCCTTCTCAACACACAGTCAATCCACCTGTATCCAAAATAGAAAGGGATATGAAAAATGAATAACACCAATTAGGAATCCGTACAGTGGGATATGTCCACGTTACTCCTTTCTTACCGCTTGCATAATCGGCTATCTCACGTCCTGGAAAGACAGTGTGGCCTTCCTCCGTTCTTCTCCACCTGTGCACAAAGGTAATTGTTAGTCACCCCAAAAGAAACACACTGAAACGCTCAAACTTTTCCTCCTTGCATCCACCTACCGTGGAGTTGGTTGGAACAATATCACGCCACGGCTGGAGAGAATTCCTTCTCAACACACAGTCAATCCACCTGTATCCAAAATAGAAAGGGATATGAAAAATGAATAACACCAATTAGGAATCCGTACAGTGGGATATGTCCACGTTACTCCTTTCTTACCGCTTGCATAATCGGCTATCTCACGTCCTGGAAAGACAGTGTGGCCTTCCTCCGTTCTTCTCCACCTGTGCACAAAGGTAATTGTTAGTCACCCCAAAAGAAACACACTGAAACGCTCAAACTTTTCCTCTTTGCATCCACCTACCGTAGAGTTGGTTGGAACATTCGCACGCCACGGGTGGAGACATATTCTCAAACCAGGAAAAAACTAAAAACTTAGAAACTGCAAACATTAAAATACTTAAAAAATACTTTGGCTTCTCATAAAGCAAAACCAATAACCAATCAAAAATAGTTAAGTAACGGAAAAGCAACAAACAATATTGGAAGGAACTGAACAATAAAATTTTTGTTTCTCAGGATAGCTGACCAGTCAATAATTATTACTTGCCAAACCGAGACCAATGTTGACGTAGAACAACTTCTTTTTTAGGCCGCTCAACATTTGCAATGTTGGGTGGAAGATCTGGTGTCCGACTATTCCATTCTGATGTGAGGTCTCATAATGCTATTTTTAAACAGTCGGCTAAAATTTTCTCACAATGTTCTATACTCATTGCTTCATAAATGTTTTTCACCGTCCAGCGTTTTTTGCCCTTTGGAAGAATTAATTTTGTTTGTTTTGTACCAATGGGAGCTGAGACAGATGTTGGAAGTTTAACTACTGCTTGTTCTCTTCCGAGATTCTTATTATGTGCTAAAATAGCAAGTTTTGTTCTAGCTTCCATGCCATCAATTCCAAAATGTATTCTTTTAGTACGAAACTTTAGTACTAAGCTGTGGAAGGCTTCAAGTGGTCCGGTGTGGCAATTTCTGATCAAGTGTGGAACATCACTCAAGAATTGTTGGTTTTGGACGATCTCCTCCAGTCTACGAAAAGCGGTACTCTCCTTTGTTAGCCATAATACTGAAGGGTTTTCCGGTAATTCATCATGGGAGCATTTTTTGTAGTGTTCTCCATTTTCCCACTCGTGCATGTCTAGTATGTGATTGAGAACAGAATTCCAACGTTCCACGAATAAAACTTCATTGTGGTCACACGTTTTTACACTCCACCAGAAATGGTTAACTATCTTATCGATCCATGGTTTCAGTTCCTTTCCAGCTCTTCCGTTACTCGCCTTTAACAATTTTTTTTTTAAAGACTTTGCGTAATGCCAAATGTCAAACTGATGGTCTATGTCAGTGTACAACTCACGCATCAACTTTTGGATACTGACATGTCGATCAGAGACAAAGACACATACGTCAAAGCCGTTGTTAATTATTCTTTCCATAACCGTTTTGAAACCAAACTTCTCCATAGCAACCGAAGAACTGCACTGGCTTCGATGCACAACTTCAAAATCAATAATTTTTTCTGTATATAGGTCCATAACTGTATAGGTACAATATTTTGCTGAGTGGCCGGGGCTATCACATTGACCATCTCCAGCTATACACATGGGAAATTCATGCATTTCTTCATGTACTTTCCTTTTTTCTTTCTGCCAGGCAATATCAATTGCAGGGAAAACAAATTTGGCTTGATAACGGTAAAAACTTGTCTCTGAAATTGCGGTTAAACCAAAAATGTTAAAAAAACTCTTTGACCTTTTGAAAATTGAGTCCACTGCACAATATTGAAGCAGCTAAAAGAACATTGCCACTCCAATAACGACCAATTTTAGGCTGGCTACTCCATAATAAAGACGAGTGCCCCCTCCTACAACTACCGCGAATTGTCAAAGCACTTCCCAGCCTTTCTTTTGAAAATGAACATACGGTTAGATTACAACCGTCAGTATACTGACATTTGACCTGACGTAGAAGTGCATCAAGGCAACTTTCGTTAACTATAAATTTATCATCGGTCACCATGTCTTCAACTGTTGGTTCAAGGATATAATTATCATGGTAAGTTTCCAAAACTGACTGTAATGCAATCAAATCAGATGAGCAGTGGCTTATCATCAAAGGGTCATACAAGTTATCCCTTGAATCCAGACCTTCACCTACATCTGCTTCATCATGACTGAAAATATTGCTGAACTCCAGATTTTCACCAGTTAATGGAAAAATTCCACTAACCACATCATCGTCACAGTTATCAACATCTTCAGGTTGCAACAAAATTTGGTCTTTTTCAATAGTAATGGGAGACAGCAGGCTAACAAAAGGAATGCTACTTTGATTGTCTTAGAGGGGATTCTTGTTCCACAAGGACCACGTTTGATTCTATATTAATAATAATTGAATTGGTTAAATCAAAATCGGTCTGAGTCGAAGCATCACTGAATTTTAAAGTTGGAATTTCAACAGTCTCTGTTACTTGTTGATTTTCCACGCAAGAAACAAATTCAGTCTGATCGCTTGACTCTGTATTTAAAAATGATTCTGAGGACACAACTATATTCTCAAACTGTTGCCCACTCTGATTTTCAGATTGTTTTTTTGTTATTCTTTTTCTTTTTTTCAAATTGTCTGGCACTTTCCTTTCTGAATCCAAAAATTTTTCAAATATGGTTGGATTTGAAATTGGACGAATTAGACGTCCACTAGCATTGACAATGAAACTGTCTTCTGTGAAATGTAAAGAACACAGTTTATATTTATTATAATTTTTCTTTTTGCAAGTAATAATGTCTTCGGCTATACAATTTAATTCCTCTCCCCCCAAAGGAATTAATATTGACAACCATTCCATTATTCTTTCCCTACTGTTGGGAAAGCAGTGCAATTTAATTTCGTGGTCGTTGTGGAGACGTCCTGCAACAAAAAAACAGTTTTTGATCCAACAAGTGGATGGCATTTTCAAAATTCCTGTTGGAAAAAAAAAATATATATTAATAAATACATTTTGAATGGATAGCAATGGTAATGAAAAATTAAACTTACCATTTTTTTGGTAAAATATAACAAACTTTGTAACGTAGAACCGAAGAGCTAGTAGACAACTTATTCCAACATGGAATAATTTTGGGGAACACCAAAAGAATATTAATCTTCTGTCTTCGTCCATTGTTGAAGCTTTGAAGGACACTTCTGTATTCAATACTTACCAATGTTTTTTACTTACCTTAAATTTTTTTCAAATGTATAAACACAAAAACGTTTAATCGTTGAACTTGAAAACAACCCAATTGCAACATTGATTTGGGTTTTGAACTTCATAACTTCACGCAAGATGATTCTTCTTCCAGGGATGAACGTTGTAGTTTAACTTACCTGTATGGTCCGTACCCAAAAATCCTTACCAGTGAAACCACTATAACAACCAAAAGTATTAAAATTATATTAAAAAAAATAAAAAAATATGATTTTCTGTAGAATATTTTAGATTAAAATTTTTTTTATAAGTACCTGTTTGATATGGTTTTATATTGGAAACGATCTTGGTCACACAAAGATATGCTAGATATCCTAAAATAAATGATATAATATATTTAAAAAAATACTGTTATAGGCCATCCCGATTTCGGGGTTCAATAAAATTGTGTTCTGTAAACTAAAAAAGTTTTGATACTTGAAAAAATTTCATTTAAACATTTTTATTTTGATGGTTGCAATATTATGATTACCGGGTTGTTGAGTGTGGTCACTAAAATTTAGTGTGTGAAAGCGTGGTTGATCTGATACGTATACTGTCCCACCATTATAAAATGCCTTTTTTTAATCTATTTTTTTTTTTATGTACTAGTAAACGTAACAGTCTTCTATCCACTGTACCCCATAAAACCGGCAATAGGGTCTATTTTCATTGGGTTATTACACTCATATGACACTTGACGTCAGTACTTTTTCTACACAATACTTGGAATGTATTATAATTAGCATATAACTGATTTGAAAAAGATATCAAAATGAGAGTACTGTATTAGTGTAGCATATATTTCAATAAAGTGGTTATAGTCAAACATGGCTTGTTTGTCTGTTGAAAAATTACTTGCAGTGTTAGAAACGGAAGCAGCTGTAACATAATAGTAGGCTAAGGGAGTATTACTGGCATTTTTTCACAGCTTGCTGAGAAGAACCCAACGAGAGCCGGAGTACAAACAATCCACCATAAAGGTACTTTCACACTTGCGGCAGGACGGATCGGGCAGGCTGTACACCCGGTCGGATCCGTTGTTTCGCTGTGCCGACACTCCGTCCCCATTGACTATAATGCGAGAGTGGGCAAAGCTCCGGCGCAGTACGGCATTACACGGCGAAAGTCCGCCGGAATAAAAGTCCTGCATGTCTGACTTTTCAGTACGGTGGACTTTCGACGCGCACTACCGTACTGCGCCGGACCGCTGCCCACTTCCCCATTATAGTCAATGGGGACAGAGCGTCGGCACGGCGAAACAACAGATCAGACAGGGTGAACGGCCTGTCAGATCCATGCTGCCGCAAGTGTGAAAGTAACCCAAGCCAGTTGTCCAACAAGCTCGCCTTATAGTAGAAAACAATGTATTATCCTTGTTTGGTTGATCCGTGGCCGATTATGATAACACGGTTAGCCTCAGTGCCTTTTTAAAGCCAAAATGCCAAAAAAAAAAAGGCGTGAGGTCCCCCGTAAAATATCATAACCAGCCAAAGGTAAACCAACAGCTGTGAGCTGCTATTATCAGGGTGAGAAGGGCCATGGTTTTTGGCTGCTTCTCAGCCTAGTAATAACAGCCCACAGCCGTCCCAAGAGAGAAACCATCACATCAGATGGTTTCTGGCTTGACGGCAACCCGGCTCTTCCCGGCGTCCCAGGGGCTTTGGATACCGGGGTAATTGATTTGGGTTTTACTGTGGGCACAGTTGTCACAATCCAAAACAAGCTGGCCGACAATAAGAGCCTGTCATAGTGATGGGAGCCTCAGTACAGAGGTAACCATTACTACCACTGCAAGTATAGAATAGCACGAGTACAAATAGCCATGTTTTGAACCACTTTATTGAAATAATGACTCCCCAGCTCATGCCCTCGTCAACCATTTTAATAAGTAGTTTACGCTTTACTTTTCAGTTCTCTTCTGCAAACTGGATGACGTCCAATCTCTAATCTGTAAAAAAACAAAAACAAAAAAAAGGTTTCAATGCGTTATGAAAAATCATTGCTTGAGAATATAAATACAGATGTTTTGACACAATGACAACTTATTTGGTGAAAAATTACCCCCTGCATGCTCGTTGCCTTAGGGGAAAGGGGGACCACTGAGGGGGTAGCTACTACTACCCCCCTGCATGCTCGTTGCCTTAGGAAAAAGGGGGACCACTGAGGGGGAAGCTACTACTACCCCCATCATGCTCGTTGCTTTAGGGGAAGCAGGGCCACTGAGGGGGTAGCTACTACTACTACCCCCATCATGCTCGTTGCCTCAGGGGAGGTGGAACTGAGGGGGTAGCTACTACTACCCCCATCATGCTCGTTGCCTTAGGGGAAGCAGGGCCACTGAGGGGGTAGCTACTACTACCCCCATCATGCTCGTTGCCTTAGGGGAAGCAGGGCCACTGAGGGGGTAACTACTACTACCCCCATCATGCTCGTTTTCTAAGGGGAGGTGGAACTGAGGGGGTAACTACTACTACCCCCATCATGCTCGTTGTCTCAGGGGAGGTGGAACTGAGGGGGTAGCTACTACTACCCCCATCATGCTCGTTGCCTTTGGGGAATGCGGGGCCACTTAGGGGGTAGCTACTACTACCCCCATCATGCTCGTTGCCTTAGGGGAAGCAGGGCCAATGAGGGGGTAGCTACTACTACCCCCATCATGCTCGTTGCCTTAGGGGAAGCAGGGCCACTGAGGGGGTAGCTACTACTACTACCCCCATCATGCTCGTTGTCTCAGGGGAGGTGGAACTGAGGGGGTAGCTACTACTACCCCCATCATGCTCGTTGTCTCAGGGGAGGTGGAACTGAGGGGGTAGCTACTACTACCCCCATCATGCTCGTTGTCTCAGGGGAGGTGGAACTGAGGGGGTAGCTACTACTACCCCCATCATGCTCGTTGTCTCAGGGGAGGTGGAACTGAGGGGGTAGCTAATACTACCCCCATGTATTTAGAGACATCATGCTCGTTCGTCTAGGGGTGATTTTTACACTTACCCGAACGATGCCGTCACTGCTGCTGCTGCTGCTGTCTTCTGCGCTGGGGACTCCGAGACGGCGCCGGCTCCGGAACTCTGCAAGCTCAAGTTCTCGCGAGAACTTGAGCTCCGTCTCCCTTGCTAAGAGCCGAGCGCTGCGATTGGATGCGCTGGCAGCAAGGGAGACAGAAGACCGCCTACCATACCTAGGGAATCGATGCCTACTATAACTTAGGCGCCTCATTTGCATATTCGGCGCCAAACATAACGGGGGGCAAAGCGGACGAACGGGGGGTCCATTATAAATAAGAAAACGTGTCTGGGCATCACTGGCAGCAGCAGCATAAGGTAGTGTTGTTGGTTTACATTTTTTTTTTTGGTGAAAGGTCCTCTTTAAGAGATACAATTTTTTTTTGTTTAACCACCTCAGGACCGCCGTACGCAGGATTGCGTCTTTGCGGCGGTCCTGTTGTTCTGGGTGGACGCGCCGGTGCGTCCTCTCGCGAGACGCAAGATTTCGTGCATTGCCGGCCCGCGCATGCGCATCGCGGGCCGGCAAAAGTTAAAGAAGTATTTCGTCACCAGCCTGCCAGCAACGATCATTGGCTGGCAGGCTGGCGATTTTCAAAAAATCGAATCAGAAGCCAGATAACAGATCATATTAGTAAATATGATCTGTTATATGGCTTCTCTGCTCCTGTGCTGGTCCTTTTCGTCGGTTGGATCCAGCACAGGAGCAGACTTCACAGTGAGTAGCACCAACACCACACTTTAGCCCCAGATCACCCCCCTGCACCCCAATTAACCCTTTGATCACCCCTTTGATCGCCCCTGTCAATCACTATTGAAAGGAAAAAAAGTGATCAGTGTAAACTGTCACTTTTTTTTTTTCACTAGTATTGGCTGTTAGGTTTTAGGGATAGTTTAGGCCCCTTGGTTAGGTAGTTAGCGTCAGTTAGCGCCCAGCCCACCGCACCGCAGTCACTTTTATTCGCTGATTAGCGTATCGCTAATCAGCATTTGTACTTTTATAGTATCTGTAAGTGATCAAAACTGATCACGGTCAGATCTATAATAGTATTAGTGTCACTTTAGTTCGCCCTCCACCCAAAACGCAGTGTTTGCCCGATCAGGCCTGATCGGTCGCCCACACGTGCGTTCACCCACGCCCGCCCCACCGCAGTGACAAAAAAAATTTTGTTTTTTGATCACTGCACATTCACTTTACAAGCACTGCGGCGATAAAAAAATCAGTTTTGATATTTTTTATCAACCGCAGCAGCCTCCGGTACTTCGCTAGCCTCCCCTTTGTAAGACAGGTTTGCTTTTTTTCTTGGGTAGTCTCAGGGAATACCCCTAAATTTAGTAGTCCAAATGTCAAACAGGGGGTATTCTTCTGAAGAGGCCTACAGGATTCTGACCCAGTCGGATGAGGAGTGGGAACCCTCATCTGATGAATCTAGCGGGTCAGAATATGAACCTGTGGAAAGCAGTGGCTCTCTGACCCAAAGTTCGGACGAGGAGGTGGAGGTCCCTGGCAGCACCAGGCGTACCCGGCCCCGTGTCGCTAGACCACAGGTTACGCAGGATCCGTTTCAAGAGCAGCAGAGTGGGGCTGTCGCTGCCGGATCACGTGGTGAGGCATACACCAGCAGCGCAGCCCTTCCTGGACCTAGTACCAGCACTGCCGTACAACATGGTGACGTGGCGAGCACCAGAAGGGCAGTTGAAGCTGGTACGGTGGCACGTGCACTAGTTACCCCGTCGCAGCCACCGCGCAGACAGGCCCGTAGAGCCCCTAGAATCCCTGAGGTGCTGGCAAACCCTGATTGGCAGTCACCAACTTCAGCCGCACCTGTAGTTCCCCCTTTCACCGCCCAGTCTGGAGTTCGGGTTGAGACGGCTCAAATCGGTTCGGCCCTGGGATTTTTTGAGCTGTTCTTGACTGCGGAGCTCTTGGACTTAGTCGTGGCAGAAACAAATCGGTATGCCACACAATTTATATCCGCCAACCCGGGAAGCTCTTATGCCCAGTCTTTCCGGTGGAAACCAGTCCAAGTTTCCGAAATTAAATTTTTTTTGGGCCTTCTCCTCAACATGGGTCTAACTAAAAAGCATGAATTGCGGTCATATTGGTCCACGAACCCAATTCATCACATGCCCATGTTCTCTGCTGCTATGTCCAGGACACGATTTGAGACCATCCTACGTTTTCTGCATTTTAGCGACAACACCACCTCCCGTCCCAGAGGCCACCCAGCTTTTGACCGGCTCCACAAAATTCGGCCCCTCATAGACCATTTCAACCAGAAATTTGCAGATTTGTATACCCCTGAGCAAAACATCTGCGTAGACGAGTCCCTAATACATTTTACCGGGCGCCTTGGCTTCAAACAATACATCCCAAGCAAGCGTGCCCGGTATGGGGTCAAATTGTATAAGCTCTGTGAAAGGGCCACAGGCTATACCCACAAATTTCGGATCTATGAGGGAAAAGATCAGACCCTGGAGCCGGTCGGTTGCCCTGACTACCTGGGGAGCAGTGGGAAGACAGTCTGGGACTTGGTGTCACCCTTATTCGGCAAGGGGTACCATCTTTATGTGGACAATTTCTACACAAGTGTGGCCCTCTTTAGGCATTTGTTTCTAGAACGGATTTGCGCCTGTGGCACCGCGCGAACTAGTCGCGTGGGCTTCCCCCAACGGCTTGTAACCACCCGTCTTGCAAGGGGGGAGAGGGCTGCCTTGTGTAACGAAGAACTGCTCGCGGTGAAATGGAGAGACAAGCGTGACGTTTACATGCTCTCCTCCATTCACGCAGACACGACAATCCAAATTGAAAGGGCAACCCGTGTCATTGAAAAGCCCCTCTCAGTCCACGACTATAATGCGCTCATGGGAGGGGTGGACTTCAATGACCAGATGTTGGCTCCCTATTTAGTTTCCCGCAGAACCAGACGCTGGTATAAGAAGGTGTCTGTATATTTAATTCAATTGGCGCTGTACAATAGTTTTGTTCTCTACAGTAAGGCTGGGAGAACACGATCTTTCCTCAAATTCCAGGAAGAGATCATCGAGAACCTCCTTTACCCAGGAGGTTCCGTGGCCCCATCCACCAGTGTAGTTAGCCGTCTACACGAGCGACATTTCCCCAGTGTCGTTGCTGGTACCTCAACCCAACCGCCACCCCGAAAAAAATGTTGTGTCTGTAGCAGGAGTGGAATAAGGCGTGACACCCGCTATTTCTGTCCTGACTGTCCTGACCACCCTGCCCTATGCTTTGGTGAGTGTTTCCGGAAGTACCACACACAGGTACACCTAGCATAGGGATTGCATCTCACAGGACAGGCACACAGGGCTATTAGGGCCCTTTTACTCACAGCTGCTGCAAACCTCTCCTTTCACCTGGGATAAAGTGCATAATGTACTTCGCCACATCTTTGGGCAATTTGCGCTTTGCACATTGTCCCATGGGGAAGGAGAGGTTTGTTCTATAAAGGTAAAAAAAACTAAACAAAAAAAAAATTACCGGTAAGTAAAAAAGTTAAACGTTCAGTTAAAAAAGTTAAAAAAAAGTTTCTATGTTCTGTTCAACAGTTAATAAATTTATTGCGTTGCGGCCTGGTTTTTTCTTTTTTGTTTTGTTTTTTTTACCTTTCAGGTGGACCAACCGATCGACTAGCTGCAGCACTGATGTGCATTCTGACAGAAGCATTGCGCTGCTGTCAGATTACACGCAAGTCGGTGTATGCGGCGCTGCAAGACGGGATTTCTCCTCTGCAGTAAAAGATATGTTTGCCGAGGCATATGAGCTGAGGAGGTGGCGGTGTTCATATACTTTGGCAAACACTTTGTATATATAAAAAAAAAAATCCCGGCAATGATTTATTCATCCACATCGATTGATGTGAATGGAGAAATCTGGTTTGCCAGGGCATACGAGCTGAAGTGGGTATGGATGTTGGGCGGAGCTCCTATGTCCTGGCAGACGCCTTTCCCCTCCTTTTTTTTTTTTTGGCAGAGATTTTTTCATCCACATTGATCGATGCGAATGAAGAAATCTGTGCCGTTCATTTTTTTCTTTCAGCCCAGAGGCTGAACGGAAAAAAAAAATCTCATTACCCGTATGCTCAATATAAGGAGAATAGCAGAAACTCCTAATGCTGGGCATACATGTAATGATTGTGGAGACCCTCAAATGCCAGGGCAGTACAAACACCCCACAAATAACACCATTTTGGAAAGAAGACACCCCAAGGTATTCGCTGAGGGGCATATTGAGTCCATGAAAGATTGAAATTTTTGTCCCAAGTTAGCGGAAAGGGAGACTTTGTGAGAACAAAATCAAAAAAATCAATTTCCGCTAACTTGTGCCAAAATTATTTTTTTTCTATGAACTCGCCATGCCCCTCATTGAATACCTTGGGGTGTCTTCTTTCCAAAATGGGGTCACATGTGGGGTATTTATACTGCCCTGGCATTTTAGGGGCCCCAAAGCGTGAGAAGAAGTCTGGTATCCAAATGTCTAAAAATGCCCTCCTAAAAGGAATTTGGGCCCCTTTGCCCACCTAGGCTGCAAAAAAGTGTCACACATGTGGTATCTCCGTATTCAGCAGAAGTTGGGGAATATGTTTTGGGGTGTCATTTTACATATACCCATGCTGGGTGAGATAAATATCTTGGTCAAATGCCAACTTTGTATAAAAAAAATGGGAAAAGTTGTCTTTTGCCAAGATATTTATCTCACCCAGCATGGGTATATGTAAAATGACACCGCAAAACACATTCCCCACCTTCTCCTGAGTACGGAGATACCAGATGTGTGACACTTTTTTGCAGCCTAGGTGGGCAAAGGGGCCCACATTCCAAAGAGCACCTTTCAGATTTCACAGGTCATTTACCTACTTACCAGACATTAGGGCCCCTGGAAAATGCCAGGGCAGTATAACTACCCCACAAGTGACCCCATTTTGGAAAGAAGACACCCCAAGGTATTCCGTGAGGGGCATGGCAAGTTCCTAGAATTTTTTATTTTTTGTCACAAGTTAGTGGAAAATGATGATTTTTTTTTTTTTTTTTTTTCTTACAAAGTCTCATATTCCACTAACTTGTGACAAAAAATAAAAACTTCCATGAACTCACTATGCCCATCAGCGAATACCTTGGGGTCTCTTCTTTCCAAAATGGGGTCACTTGTGGGGTAGTTATACTGCTCTGGCATTCTAGGGGCCCAAATGTGTGGTAAGGAGTTTGAAATCAAATTCAGTAAAAATTGACCTGTGAAATCCGAAAGGTGCTCTTTGGAATATGGGCCCCTTTGCCCACCTAGGCTGCAAAAAAGTGTCACACATATGGTATCCCCGTACTCAGGAGAAGTTGAGGAATGTGTTTTGGGGTGTCTTTTTACATATACCCATGCTGGGTGAGATAAATATCTTGGTCAAATGACAACTTTGTATAAAAAAATGGGAAAAGTTGTCTTTTGCCAAGATATTTCTCTCACCCAGCATGGGTATATATAAAATGACACCCCAAAACACATTCCCCACCTTCTCCTGAGTACGGAGATACCAGATGTGTGACACTTTTTTGCAGCCTAGGTGGGCAAAGGGGCCCATATTCCAAAGAGCACCTTTCGGATTTCACTCGTCATTTTTTACTGAATTTGATTTCAAACTCCTTACCACACATTTGGGCCCCTAAAATGCCAGGGCAGTATAACTACCCCACAAGTGACCCCATTTTGGAAAGAAGACACCCCAAGGTATTCTGTGAGGGGCATGGCGAGTTCCTAGAATTTTTTATTTTTTGTCACAAGTTAGTGGAAAATGATGATTTTTTTTTTTTTTTTTTTTCATACAAAGTCTCATATTCCACTAACTTGTGACAAAAAATAAAAACTTCCATGAACTCACTATGCCCATCAGCGAATACCTTGGGGTCTCTTCTTTCCAAAATGGGGTCACTTGTGGGGTAGTTATACTGCCCTGGCATTCTAGGGGCCCAAATGTGTGGTAAGGAGTTTGAAATCAAATTCAGTAAAAAATGACGAGTGAAATCCGAAAGGTGCTCTTTGGAATATGGGCCCCTTTGCCCACCTAGGCTGCAAAAAAGTGTCACACATCTGGTATCTCCGTACTCAGGAGAAGGTGGGGAATGTGTTTTGGGGTGTCATTTTATATATACCCATGCTGGGTGAGAGAAATATCTTGGCAAAAGACAACTTTTCCCATTTTTTTATACAAAGTTGTCATTTGACCAAGATATTTATCTCACCCAGCATGGGTATATGTAAAAAGACACCCCAAAACACATTCCTCAACTTCTCCTGAGTACGGGGATACCAGATGTGTGACACTTTTTTGCAGCCTAGGTGGGCAAAGGGGCCCATATTCCAAAGAGCACCTTTCGGATTTCACAGGTCAATTTTTACTGAATTTGATTTCAAACTCCTTACCACACATTTGGGCCCCTAGAATACCAGGGCAGTATAACTACCCCACAAGTGACCCCATTTTGGAAAGAAGAGACCCCAAGGTATTCGCTGATGGGCATAGTGAGTTCATGGAAGTTTTTATTTTTTGTCACAAGTTAGTGGAATATGAGACTTTGTATGAAAAAAAAAAAAAAAAAAAAAATCATCATTTTCCACTAACTTGTGACAAAAAATAAAAAATTCTAGGAACTCGCCATGCCCCTCACGGAATACCTTGGGGTCTCTTCTTTCCAAAATGGGGTCACTTGTGGGGTAGTTATACTGCCCTGGCATTCTAGGGGCCCGAATGTGTGGTAAGGAGTTTGAAATCAAATTCAGTAAAAAATGACGAGTGAAATCCGAAAGGTGCTCTTTGGAATATGGGCCCCTTTGCCCACCTAGGCTGCAAAAAAGTGTCACACATCTGGTATCTCCGTACTCAGGAGAAGGTGGGGAATGTGTTTTGGGGTGTCATTTTATATATACCCATGCTGGGTGAGAGAAATATCTTGGCAAAAGACAACTTTTCCCATTTTTTTATACAAAGTTGTCATTTGACCAAGATATTTATCTCACCCAGCATGGGTATATGTAAAAAGACACCCCAAAACACATTCCTCAACTTCTCCTGAGTACGGGGATACCAGATGTGTGACACTTTTTTGCAGCCTAGGTGGGCAAAGGGGCCCATATTCCAAAGAGCACCTTTCGGATTTCACAGGTCATTTTTTACTGAATTTGATTTCAAACTCCTTACCACACATTTGGGCCCCTAGAATGCCAGGGCAGTATAACTACCCCACAAGTGACCCCATTTTGGAAAGAAGAGACCCCAAGGTATTCGCTGATGGGCATAGTGAGTTCATAGAACTTTTTATTTTTTGTCACAAGTTAGTGGAATATGAGACTTTGTAAGAAAAAAAAAAAAAAAAATCATCATTTTCCGCTAACTTGTGACAAAAAATAAAAAGTTCTATGAACTCACTATGCCCATCAGCGAATACCTTAGGGTGTGTACTTTCAGAAATGGGGTCATTTGTGGGGTGTTTGTACTGTCTGGGCATTGTAGAACCTCAGGAAACATGACAGGTGCTCAGAAAGTCAGAGCTGCTTCAAAAAGCGGAAATTCACATTTTTGTACCATAGTTTGTAAACGCTATAACTTTTACCCAAACCATTTTTTTTCTACCCAAACATTTTTTTTTTATCAAAGACATGTAGAACTATAAATTTAGAGCAAAATTTCTATATGGATGTCGTTTTTTTTGCAAAATTTTACAACTGAAAGTGAAAAATGTCATTTTTTTGCAAAAAAATCGTTAAATTTCGATTAATAACAAAAAAAGTAAAAATGTCAGCAGCAATGAAATACCACCAAATGAAAGCTCTATTAGTGAGAAGAAAAGGAGGTAAAATTCATTTGGGTGGTAAGTTGCATGACCGAGCAATAAACGGTGAAAGTAGTGTAGGTCAGAAGTGTAAAAAGTGGCCTGGTCTTTCAGGGTGTTTAAGCACTGGGGGCTGAGGTGGTTAAAAAAGGATAATATAGGCTAAAACCTAAATAATTGTTAAAAAAAGTAGACTTATTAGGTATCGCTGCGTCCGTAAGAATCTCCTCTATAAAAATACACCATGACCTAACCACCCAGATTAACACGGTCAAATTTTTTTTTTACATTTTTGGCACTTTTCCATTTCAATCAGTTTTTTCCGGTAACAAAGCAAGGGTTAACAACCAAACAAAACTTAATATTTATTACCCTAATACTGCAGTTTACATAAATGCCACATTTGTGGTCGTAAACTTCTGTATCACTAAAAGACAGGGCGCAAAAGGAAAGGACCGACATGGTTTCTGGAAGGTCGATTTTGATGGCCTTTTTTATTGACACCATGTCCCTTTTGAAGCCCCCCTGATGCACCCCTAGAGTAGAAACTCCCTAAAAGTGACCCCATCTAAGAAACTACACACCTTAAAGGTATTCAAAACAGATTTTACTAACTTTATTAACCCTTTAGGTGTTCCTTAACAGTTAATGGCAAATAGAGATGAAATTTCAGAATTTCTATTTTTGGTAACCTTACCTCACAAAAATGTAATATAGTGCAACTAAAAATCATATGTACCCTAAAAATTGTCCCAACAAAACCGCCACCTTATCCCGTAGTTTCCAAAATGGGGTCCCTTTTAGGGAATTTCTACTCCAGGGGTGCATCGGGGGGGTTGAAACAGGACACGGTGTAAATAAACCGGTCCATTAAAATCAGCCCTCCAAAAACCTTTCCCTCTACACCCCGCCGTGTGGCCGTACAGTAGTGTACGACCACATATGGGGTGTTTCTGTAAACGGAAGAGTCAGGGCAATAAAGATACAGTCTTGTTTGGCTGTTCACCCTTGGTTTGTTAGTGGAAAAAATGGGTTAAAATGGAAAATTTGGCAAAAAAATTTAATTCTCTAATTTCATCCCCATTTGCCAATAACTCTTGTGCAACACCTAAAGAGTTAACAAAGTTCGTAAAATCAGTTTTGAATACCTTGAGGGGTGTAGTTTCTTAGATGGGCTCACTTTTAGGCAGTTTCTACTCCAGGGGTGCATCAGGGGGGTTGAAACAGGACAAGGTGTAAATAAACCGGTCCATAAAAATCAGCCCTCCAAAAACCACACGGCACTCCATTCCCTCTACGCCCCGCCGTGTGGCCGTACAGTAGTGTAAGACCACATATGGGGTGTTTCTGTAAATGGCAGAGTAGGGGCAATAAAGATACAGTCTTGTTTGGCTGTTCACCCTTGATTTGTTAGTGGAAAAAATGGGTTAAAATGGAAAATTTGGCAAAAAAATTAAATTCTCAGATTTGATCCCCATTTGCCAATAACTGTTGTGCAACACCTAAAGGGTTAACAAAATTTGTAAAATAAGTTTTGCATACCTTGAGGGGTGTAGTTTCTTAGATGGGGTAACTTTTATGGAGTTTCTACTCTAGGCGTGCATCAGGGGGGCTTCAAATGGGACATGGTGTAAATAAACCAGTCCAGCAAAATCTGCCTTCCAAAAACCATATGGCCTTTCCCTCTACACCCTACTGTGTGCCTGTACAGTAGTGTACGACCACATATGGGGTATTTATGTAAACGGCAGAGTCAGGGCAATAAAGATACAGTCTTGTTTGGCTGTTAATCCTTGCTTTGTTAGTGGAAAAAATAGGTTAAAATGAAAAATTTGACAAAAAAATGAAATTCTCAAATTTCATCTCTATTTGCCAATAACTCTTGTGCAACACCTAAAGGGTTAAAAAAGTTCATAAAATCAGTTTTGAATACCTTGAGGGGTGTTGTTTCTTAGATGGGATCACTTTTATGGAGTTTCTACTCTAGCTGTGCATCAGGGGACTTCAAATGGGACATGGTGTCAAAAAACATTCCAGCAAAATCTGCCTTCCAAAAACCATATGGCTCACCTTTCCCTCTACGCCCTACTGTGTGCCCGTACAGTAGTTTACCGGCCACATATGGGGTGTTTCTGCAAAATACAGTATCGGGGCAATAAATATTGAGTTTTGTTTGGCTGTTAACCCTTGCTTTGTTACTGGAAAAAATTGATTAAAATGGAAAATTTGCCAAAAAATCTAAATTCTGAAACTTTATCTCCATTTGCCATTAACTCTTGTGGAACACCTAAAGGGTTAACAATGTTTGTAAAACCAGTTTTAAATAGGTTGAGGGGTGTAGTTTCTAGAATGGGGTCATTTTTGGGTGGTTTCTATTATGTAATCCTTGCAAAGTGACTTCAGACCCTGAACTGGTCACTAAAAATTGCAAGATTTGCTTCTAAACTTCTAAGCCTTGTAACATCCCCAAAAAATGAAATATTATTCCCAAAATGATCCAAACATGAAGTAGACATATGGGGAATGTAAAGTAATAACTATTTTTGGAGGTAATACTATGTATTATAGAAGTAGAGAAATTGAAACTTGGAAATTTGCAATTTTAAAAAGAAAAAAAAGGTAAATTTGGTATTTTTTTTATAAATAAAAAAGATTTTTTTTACTTCAATTTACCAGTGTCATGAAGTACAATATGTGACGAAAAAAAACAATCTCAGAATGGCCTGGATAAGTCAAAGCGTTTTAAAGTTATCACCACTTAAAATGACACTGGTCAGATTTGCAAAAAATGGCCTGGTCCTTAAGGTGAAATAAGGCTGTGTCCTAAAGGGGTTAAATAGGGAGGACATTATATATTCAACAGAATACAGGGATATACAGAGGAAGATGGAGAGTGTGGAGGGGAGGAGCCTGAGAGCTGCCAGGAGGGATTTGATAGGTGATGATGTCATCCTGTAGTTCACATAGAAAAACTGTTGGAATATAACCTGTCTACACATTAGAGCAAGCTTTGGGCTGCTGGCCAAACTTGACGTCACATGACCAAGTTCCCATAATGAAAAGGTTTAAAATGTATGGATGCAACTGAGTTAGGGTGTAACAAATTACAATATATGTTAAATGCAAAAAAACTGGAGTTCTTCTTTATTGGTTTTTTGAAGAATAATTCAATTAAATATTCCATTAAAGTTTTATCATAGGGACTCCAACCACTTAAAAGTTCACCGTTTTTTTTTTACCAAGAATTAGCTGGACATAGCAGACACTCTCCATTAGAGTCTAGTACAAAGCACCAACAGTATATGATGTAAACTGCATGGATGGAAAATACTGATGAACATCCACTCATACATCTTCCACAGGTGGTTAGATATTTATGTTAATATTCTGAAAGCACTCAGATAAAGCTTCTATAAGGTGCCAGTTAACCTTTGTAGTGCACCGTGCTAGCTCACAAACTACTGTTACAGAAGCTCCATAAGCGCACTACAGAGGTACTGACACTGCAAACATTACAAGGCACATGTGTGCTCTGCAAACCCTATAAACATGAGGTGTTAGTTGATATTCTGACCATAACTATGTGACTGGTACCTTATAAAAGATCGATTTGTGTGCATTTAAGATACTAAACATCAGAGATGGAAGGAATGAAAAAATGTGCATTTGTGCAGTTCTGCAGTGGGCTGATGTTTTAAGCTTGCCACCATTATTTGTTTATTCTCCTGGTTCCTCCCTGGTTACAATGTATGTTTATCTCCTTGACTACTGGTTTGACCCCTTGGCTACATTAATGGACTCTAGCTATCCCCTGATTCTAAGGTACTATTGCTGACTAAGATTATTTGCTCCATCCTGGCCATGACTTCAGCCACCTCCAATTCCGGCTCTCAATCTGATTCCTACAAAGCTGCCACCGATCAGAAACTTCTTCAAGGACCATGACATTGGAATCTCCATGGAGCAAAGTCCAGAACCCCTTGTAGGGGTCGTTTGAAGACAAGCTGGTCCCTTAAACTCTGCACTCTGGTTAGTCTGTGCCAGTCTTGGCATGGTATGGAGGGTCTATTTATCTGGAATTCCACAGTTCTAATAAGCTACAGTACCATATTAGAATGAATAGGATCAATAGACACACTCACCTATTTCTTCATCTCCATTAGAATTTATTTGAGAATTTGACTTTAATCTAATCTTAATCTATTGGATATGCCATAAAAAGTCATTCATATTAAGAAATATGAATACCCTCTGCCTTCAGATCACCTTCAATCCTTCTTGGACTTTAAGTTTTGAATATTATGCTTGACTATGATTTTAGTCTACCCTTCAAGATTAAAAACTTTAAGCTTTAAAAGGTATTCCAAGGGTGGAGATTTACACTGAAATCTATGCTTCAGAATAAAGTTCAGCGAACCTGTCGAGGTTCGGTTCAGGTTTGCCATATTTAAAAAAAGGTTTTGGTCGGAACTGAATTTATTTGGGTTAATCCAGATTGGCTCAAATTGCCCTGGAAACTGGTATATAACACTCTCTAGTGTCCTAGGAGTCAGAATTTTTAGGAAAACATGTTGCCTCCTTTCATTCATTTTATGAGTTTTTATATCCCCCTACCCCTCCCCACTCCCTAAGCGCAAAAACACAATGACAGCAATAGTAAATCATGTCTGAGCAACACTGACATGCATAGCTATGGTTTAACACAGTTTTGACTGTGTTAACAAGCAGCTTGTTTAAAAACACACCACACCATGGAATTGTTGGGCTTTTTCATATTCCAAAACCTTCAAAAATTGTCTCTTATTGAGGACAGATGGTGTTTACACAGTGTTATGGGATTTAAAAAAAAACTGCTGCTTATTGGGGGACCGAGCGTCCAAAAATTATTCCTTGCTGGGGTCAGAATGCTTGGTGATACAACACCCACAAGTATTAATTGTCAGAAGAAAAAAGTGGCTTGTTTTGAACAAGCCTATAGAAATTATCCCTTTTAATTGAGAGCAGTGTGAATGTAGAAAGGAGAGGGTATTAGAGGCACGTAGCCGCAACCAGTAGCGGCAGCAGAAGTAGCATAGCATTGAATATACAGTTGCAAGAAAAAGTATGTGAACCCTTTGGAATGATATGGATTTCTGCACAAATTGGTCATAAAATGTGATCTGATCTTCACAGTCTGCTTAAACTAATAACACACAAAGAATTAAATGTTACCATGTTTTTATTGAACACACCATGTAAACATTCACAGTGCAGCTGGAAAAAGTATGTGAACCCTTGGATTTAATAACTGGTTGAACCTTCTTTGGCAGCAATAACTTCAACCAAACATTTCCTATAGTTGCAGATCAGACGTGCACAACGGTCAGGAGTAATTCTTGACCATTCCTCTTTACAGAACTGTTTCAGTTCAGCAATATTCTTGGGATGTCTGGTGTGAGTCGCTTTCTTGAGGTCATGCCACAGCATCTCAATCAGGTTGAGGTCAGGATTCTGACTGGGCCACTCCAGAAGGCGTATTTTCTTCTTTGTAAACCATTCTGTTGTTGATTTACTTCTATGCTTTGGGTCGTTGTCCTTTTGGAACACCCATCTTCTGTTGAGCTTCAGCTGGTGGATAGATGGCTTTAAGTTCTCCTGCAAAATGTCTTGATAAACTTGGGAATTCATTTTTCCTTTGATGATAGCAATCCATCCAGGCCCTGATGCAGCAAAGCAGCCCCAAACCATGATGCCCCCACCACCATACTTCACAGTTAGGATGAGGTTTTGATGTTGGTGTGCTGTGCCTCTTTTTCTCCACACATAGTGTTGTGTGTTTCTTCCAAACAACTCAACTTTGTTTTCATCTGTCCACAGAATATTTTGCCAGTACTGCTGTGGAACATCCAGGTGCTCTTGTGCAAACTGTAAACGTGCAGCAATGTTTTTTTTTGGACAGCAGTGGCTTCCTCTGTAGTATCCTCCCATAAAATCCATTATTATTTTGTGTTTTACGTATCGTAGATTCGCCAACAGGGATGTTAGCATATGCCAGAGACTTCTGTAAGTCTTTAGCTGACACTCTAGGATTCTTCTTCACCTCATCTTTACAGGACGGCCACTCCTAGGGAGAGTAGCAGCAGTGTTCAACTTTCTTTATTTACAGACAATTTGTCTTACCGTGGACTGATGAACAACAAGGCTTTTGGAGATACTTTTATAACCCTTTCCAGCTTTATGCAAGTCAACAATTCTTAATCATAGGTCTTCTGAGAGCTCTTTTGTGTGAGGCATTATTCACATCAGGCAATGCTTCTTGTAAAGAGCAAACCCAGAACTGGTGTGTGTTTTTTATAGGGCAGGACAGCTGTAACCAACATCTCCAATCTCATCTTATTGATTGGACTCCAGTTGGCTGACAGCTCCATCCAATTAGCTCTTGGAGATGTCATTAGTCTAGGGGTTCACATACTTTTTCCACCTGCACTGTGAATGCTTACATGGTGTGTTCAATAAAAACATCATAACATTTAATTCTTTGTGTGTTATTAGTTTAAGCAGACTGTGATTGTCTATTGTTGTGACTTAGATGAAGATCAGATCACATTTTATGACCAATTTGTGCAGCAATCCATATCATTCCAAAAGGATTCACATACTTTTTCTTGCAACTGTATAAGACAGTAGAACAGTTGTCTATTGGTAATAGTACTATGGGTGGTAGTAAAAACAACCTACATAGAAAAAATTAGTCCAAAATGTAGTAAAGCTTTATTGTGTATACAAATAAAATAAAAAAGTCTTATTAGAAATTACATGATGCTCAATTTTCTCCTTGATAAGGCCCACCATAGCTTGTTCTTTAAGGGACAGAAATATTTCTCAGAGTCAGGACGACCAGGTAGGCTCTTAGCTAGGATAGTTAAGCAACAAGAGAATAGGAGGAAGGAAACAACCAGCATTCGTGGGCCTGATGGTAGTATCGTGCGAGATTTGGAGGGTATAGCTGAGGCCTTTTGCGAATACTTTGCCGCGGTCTATAGGGCGGCTCCTCCTGCGCCGGACAGCCTCGTGGACGCATATCTGGACGGTCTTTCTTTTCCTGTTCTGTCAGAAAACAATTAAATGGAATAATGGTCACCTTTAATAATTAACTTTTAATAATATTTATAATAAAATAGTTGCCCTTAAATGAGGTGCAGAGAAAAAAGAGATGGGTGGGCATCCACCCCACTCGCAGTGAATATACGAAACTTCTAGGGAGGGGGGAGGGAAAGGGGGAAGGGGGATGCTGGGTCTCAGCCCCTATTATTACCCTGGTAAAAGGGCCCTTTTCCTAAACACCGCAACCTCCTAAAAAAAAAACTAATATATCCCTAAGCAGTGCTCTGACTGCCCAGCTTCGTCCTGAAGGGGAGGGAAAGGAGGGGAAGAGGGATTCCCTAGAAGCAGATGAGGTACACCACCCACAGAAAGCCAGAAGAGCCTCCTGGAAAGGGAGGTTACCATCCAGGAGATTCATTTGGCCCTTGGGTCAATATCAGGTAGTTCGTCCCCGGGGCTGGATGGCCTTCCGTATGAATTTTGCAGGAAATATGGGGATATAGTCCTCCCGTATCTTTCAGAAGTATTTACAAAGGCGATGCAGAGAGAGGGCCTTCTGACTTCCATGTATGAAGACCTAATAGTCCTAATTTAAAAAAAAGATAAGGATATGTTGAAGATGGGTGCTGATAGACCTATTTCTTTACTTAACACTGATATTAAGCTGCTCTCCAAGGTGCTGGCCAATAGATTTTCCAAGGTGATCACATCGCTAATTCACCCAGACCAAAATGGGTTTATGCCTGGGAGGGGTACCCGTTATAATATACAGGGAGTGCAGAATTATTAGGCAAGTTGTATTTTTGAGGATTAATTTTATTATTGAACAACAACCATGTTCTCAATGAACCCAAAAAACTCATTAATATCAAAGCTGAATATTTTTGGAAGTAGTTTTTAGTTTGTTTTTAGTTTTAGCTATTTTAGGGGGATATCTGTGTGTGCAGGTGACTATTACTGTGCATAATTATTAGGCAACTTAACAAAAAACAAATATATACCCATTTCAATTATTTCTTTTTACCAGTGAAACCAATATAACATCTCAACATTCACAAATATACATTTCTGACATTCAAAAACAAAAACAAATCAGTGACCAATATAGCCACCTTTCTTTGCAAGGACACTCAAAAGCCTGCCATCCATGGATTCTGTCAGTGTTTTGATCTGTTCACCATCAACATTGCGTGCAGCAGCAACCACAGCCTCCCAGACACTGTTCAGAGAGGTGTACTGTTTTCCCTCCTTGTAAATCTCACATTTGATGATGGACCACAGGTTCTCAATGGGGTTCAGATCAGGTGAACAAGGAGGCCATGTCATTAGATTTTCTTCTTTTATACCCTTTCTTGCCACCACGCTGTGGAGTACTTGGACGCGTGTGATGGAGCATTGTCCTCCATGAAAATCATGTTTTTCTTGAAGGATGCAGACTTCTTCCTGTACCACTGCTTGAAGAAGGTGTCTTCCAGAAACTGGCAGTAGGACTGGGAGTTGAGCTTGACTCCATCCTCAACCCGAAAAGGCCCCACAAGCTCATCTTTGATGATACCAGCCCAAACCAGTACTCCACCTCCACCTTGCTGGCGTCTGAGTCGGACTGGAGCTCTCTGCCCTTTACCAATCCAGCCACGGGCCCATCCATCTGGCCCATCAAGACTCACTCTCATTTCATCAGTCCATAAAACCTTAGAAAAATCAGTCTTGAGATATTTCTTGGCCCAGTCTTGACGTTTCAGCTTGTGTGTCTTGTTCAGTGGTGGTCGTCTTTCAGCCTTTCTTACCTTGGCCATGTCTCTGAGTATTGCACACCTTGTGCTTTTGGGCACTCCAGTGATGTTGCAGCTCTGAAATATGGCCAAACTGGTGGCAAGTGGCATCTTGGCAGCTGCACGCTTGACTTTTCTCAGTTCATGGGCAGTTATTTTGCGCCTTGGTTTTTCCACACACTTCTTGCGACCCTGTTGACTATTTTGAATGAATTTCTTGATTGTTCGATGATCACGCTTCAGAAGCTTTGCAATTTTAAGAGTGCTGCATCCCTCTGCAAGATATCTCACTATTTTTGACTTTTCTGAGCCTGTCAAGTCCTTCTTTTGACCCATTTTGCCAAAGGAAAGGAAGTTGCCTAATAATTATGCACACCTAATATAGGGTGTTGATGTCATTAGACCACACACCTTCTCATTACAGAGATGCACATCACCTAATATGCTTAATTGGTAGTAGGCTTTCGAGCCTATACAGCTTGGAGTAAGACAACATGCATAAAGAGGATGATGTGGTCAAAATACTCATTTGCCTAATAATTCTGCATGCAGTGTACATCGTTTGTTTGCTAACATTCAATCCTCAGGGGGGACCGCCCGCTCAATCCTGTCGTTAGATGCCACGAAGGCCTTTGACAGGGTCAAGTGGAGTTTCCTCTGGAGGGTGATGGGAAGAAAGGGATTTGGTCCAAGGTTTATAGCCATGGTCCGTCTGCTATACAAATCCCCTTCAGCCAAGCTCAGGATCAATGGAACCTTGACCAGGAGTTTTATGTTGGAGAGAGGTACCCGCCAAGGATGTCCTCTCTCGCCACTCCTATTTAATATATACATTGAGCCTTTGGCTATAAAAATCAGACAAGACTCGGGCATTCTTGGATTTGGGATTGCGGGAGATCGTGATCGCATTTCTTTATATGCAGACGATATTCTGTTCTTCATGCAACAGACCAATACTACCCTGCCAAAAGTTATGGAGATTGTAGAATCGTACTCCAGGTTTTCGGGCCTGGAGGTCAACTGGTCCAAAACCACCCTCCTCCCTATAGATAAGCTACAATGGTCAGTGGAGAATCCACCTCTGGACCTTGGGGTCGAGGATTCCATGAAGTACTTGGGGATAACTATCTCTGATAATATCCAGGACTATGTTCAACTTAATCTACTCCCGGTTATGATGAAGATTAGGTCTAAAATTAAAATATGGCATCGGTTTACCCTTTCGAGAGGAGATAGGGTCTCCTTGGTGAAAATGATCGTTCTTCCCCAACTGCTTTATGTTCTCCTAAACTCTCCGGATACATTCTTTAAACTGATAGAGAAGATGATTAATGATTTGCTATGGGGGAGAAAGCAGGTAAGGCTGAAACTTGATTACTTTGCCGCTGGAACGGGGGGCTTAAACTCCCCAGCTTCAGGGGATATTTTATTGCGTCTCAGCTATGCCTTTTTCATGAGTGGGAAACCAGCCACCTATGTAAAAATCAGTGGACCAATTTGGCTTTCATGACTTTTTTACTCTACTAGAGTCAGGATGTCTACTGAGTCTGAGGCAGGAGTTTAGAAGTTTTGCTAAGCTGGTTACCAAGGCCTGGACATTGATCAGGAGCTGGCTTTCTATTGCATCCCCACTGGTCTGCACCTCACTATGGCAAAATCAAAGACTTCCAATGCTTGGGGACCTTGACTGTCAGCAGTATTGGAGGGCTAAGAATATTCACTATATAGCACAAGTAGTTGGTGATGGTCGGATCCTCGCTTCTGAGGAGATTGCGCAGAAGGAAAACACAGGTGAAATAGTTTGGTTTAGATATTTTCAGTTACGATTGGCACTCTGTAGTACGGTGGATAAAACTTTATTAAGTATAGATACGTCCAGTTTTTTGCACAGTCTAATAATAAAGAAAAAGAACCTCGTAAAGGTTAAGATAGCTTACTGTTATAAACACTTAATTAGGGCACGCTTCTTGGATTGTCTCTCGCCTGGACAAAAGTCCTGGAGACTCACTTACCCTAAGTTATCTTCTGAGGCTTGGGAAAATGTATTGAAGAATATGGGTTTAGTTTCTTTTAGTTTTAACCACATAGTTGTTCAGTTTAATATTATGCACAAGATATATGTAATGCCGGTGTGGCTTCAGAGGCGAGGATTACGAGATAACTCCAACTGCACACGTTGTGGGAGCCCGTATGCAGACTATTTTCATCTGTTTTGGGATTGCCCCCTTCTAGATGGATATTGGGGAGCAATACAAGAATTTCTTGCTCAAAGATTACAGATCGAGCTCCCTCGCCAGCCTGAGCTGTGGATCCTTGGGGATCTGACGGCTTTAAACTGCCAGAAGCCAAAACAATGCTTTTTGAATAGGGTGTTGTTTTTGGCCCATCTCCTGATCTCCAGGTCTTGGTTTGCAGTTACCCCTCCTCACTTCAACCAGTGGCTGAAACTAGTCAAAAAAATCAAAGATTATGAGGCCATCTTGTGTGGGCAGAGAGGCTCATACGATAAATGGCTTAGGGTTTGGGCAGTATGGAATGGGTGAAGGAATAATTAGAAAAGATCTTAAGGTGACTTTTTCTGATATTTTAAATAACATTTTATTTTATTTTTCTCTTTTATTTTTTCCCTGGGGGTGGCGGCATTGTGGGGGGAGGGAGTTGGATGGGTGGGTGGGAAAGTATGCATTTTGTCTTTCCTATTTTTGTAAGTGTTTCTTGAGATGAATAAAGAGAAAATTCCTAAAAAAAAAAAAAAAGATATTGGAGAACAAAGCTCCCGAATTTTTTTTTTTTATAAAATCACATGATGCAAGGACAGGTGGATGAAAAAAACATCCTCCAGAGACCACAATATTTACAAATCAGGATGAATATGGTAATGTTCAAAAATTGTAAATTGTAAATTGCTGGCCAAACTACTTCCACTATGCAATGCCCTGTAAACAACATACCTATGATTAAACCAGGGCTGCAGTAAATAATTATTTTAGAAATCGAGAATTCTATTGATTATTTTTTACAATTAATCGAGTAATCTAATAGCAAAAAAATGAATTTAAAGAACTTTTTTTTATAAAACTCATCAGCCCCCCTGTGCCATCAGCTTCCCCCCCCCAGTGCCACCAGCTGCCTCCCAGTGCCACCAGCTTGCCCACAGATCCTAGTCACCAACATTATATTTTGGTAAAAAAAAAACAAACATCTCTATATACATGTTACATCTGTCAGCGTATCACATACGACACATTATATTCTCAGTACTTTCCATAATGCAACAGTTCTCTCCGAGATGTCACGTTCCTGAAGATACGCAGCACAGCATTATGTATATTATATCTATGTGCATGTATACAACATAAACATACTCACATGATCCCCGTCATATATATTACAGTACATATCGTACCAGCAGTGACTCGGAGACATTACAAGTAGGGATGAACGAACCCGAACTGTATATTTTGGGGTGTTCGTGACACGGACCCGAACCCGAACATTTTCGTAAAAGTCCGGGTTTGCGCCGCACGTCACTCTGCTCTGATCAGTGTAGGGATAGGATGCAGCTGCTTCTGTTAGGGCCAGATTAGACAGTGATTTACTTACTGAAGTGAGCGATGTACAGCTGTGTATCATTCAACCTCTGCTATTTAATTGCTCACTGTTTTAAGGCTGCCCAGAGAGTTTTTCAGTCACTTTTTTCTGGGGTGATCGGCGGCCATTTTGTGTCCTGTGGTGCGCCAGCACAAGCTGCCACCAAGTACATTTAACCATCAATAGTGTGTTTTTTTTTTTGCTATATCCTACATCAGGGGCTTGGCTGTGCTTGCTATTTTATTGAGGGGTGAAATACAATTGCCAAAATAGCAGTACCCTAAATCTGGTGTTTCAGCTGTGGCTAGCCAATTGTAATACTGTCTGCTGTCTGGCAAAGGATATATTTTTTTCTGGGTTGAAATACAATTCCCAACTTAGCAATTCCCTAAATCAGTGGTTTCTGCTGTATCAGGCCAAGTTTAAATCTATCCATAAAAAGGTATATTACATTGAAGTTGCTGATAGGGTCATTCTCAATAACTTCAAAAGCTACCGTGCATCTCCAAGTCTAATTCTGTCCGTAAAGGTATACCTGTCATCCAGCGCCTAAATAATAGGCCTACAATTTACATTCAGCTAAATCTGTGTTTACTGCTGTGGCTGGTAAAGTTATTTAGTGTCCGCCAAAGCACAGTTTTTGTTCTGGGTTGAAATACAATTCCCAACTTAGCAATTCCCTAAATCAGTGGTTTCTGCAGTATCAGGCCAAGTTTAAATCTATCCATAAAAGGGTATATTAAATTGAAGCTTCTGATAGGGTCATTCTCAATAACTTCAAACGCTACCGTGCATCTCCAAGTCTAATTCTGTCCGTAAATGTATACCTGTCATCCACCGCCTAAATACTAGGCCTACAATTTATATTTGGCTAAATCTGTGTTTACTGCTGTGCCTGTATTAGTGTAATACGGTACCTAAGTAGATAGCCAGATAGTGTTAGGTGCCTGTAAAAAAAAGGCCTGAATTTGAATTCAATACATTGGGCCAAATAATTTTTTTCTTATTGTGGTGAACGGTAACAATGAGGAAAACATCTAGTAAGGGACGCGGACGCGGCCATGGTCATGGTGGTATTAGTGGACCCTCTGGTGCTGGGAGAGGACGTGGCCGTTCTGCCACAGCCACACATCCTACTGTACCAACTACCTCAGGTCCCAGTAGACGCCAGAATTTACAGCGATATTTGGTGGGGCCCAATGCCGTTCTAAGTATGGTAAGACCTGAGCAGGTACACGCATTAGTCAATTGGGTGGCCGACAGTGGATCCAGCACGTTCACATTATCTCCCACCCAGTCTTCTGCAGAAAGAGCACAGATGGCGCCTGAAAACCAAGCCCATCAGTCTGTCACATCACCCCCATGCATATCAGGGAAACTGAGCCTCAACTTATGCAGCAGTCTATTATGCTGTTTGAAGACTCTGCTGGCAGGGTTTCCCAAGGGCATCCACCTAGCCCTTCCCCAGCGGTGAAAGACATAGAATGCACTGACGCACAACCACTTATGTTTAGGGATGAGCGAACCCGAACTGTATAGTTCGGGTTCGTACCGAATTTTGGGGTGTCCGTGACACGGACCCGAACCCGAACATTTTCGTAAAAGTCCGGGTTCGGGTTCGGTGTTCGGCGCTTTCTTGGCGCTTTTTGAAAGGCTGCAAAGCAGCCAATCAACAAGCATCATACTACTTGCCCCAAGAGGCCATCACAGCCTTGCCTACTATTGGCATGGCTGTGATTTGCCAGTGCAGCATGTGACCCAGCCTCTAAATAAACTTGGGTCACGTAGAGCTGCTCGTCACTCTGCTGATACAAGTGTAGGGAGAGGTTGCAGCTGCGACGTTAGGGCGAGATTAGGCAGTGATTAACTCCTTCAAAAGACTTCATTCAGTGATCGATCTACAGCTGTGGATCATTGAACTGCTGCTATTCAATTGCTCAGTGTTTTTAGGGTGCCCAGAGCGTTTTTCAGTCACTTTTTTCTAGGGTGATCGGCGGCCATTTTGTGGCTTGCTTGTGCGCCAGCACAAGCTGCCACCAAGTACATTTAACCACCAATAGTGTGGTTATTTTTTGCTATATCCTACATCAGGGTCTAGCTTTCATCAAGTGCATTTAACCATCAATAGTGTGGTTATTTTTTGGCCATATACTACATCAGGGGCAAGCTGACTTTATCACCCAAGTGCATTTAACCATCAATAGTGTGGTTATTTTTTGCTATATCCTACATCAGGGTCAAGCTTTCATCAAGTGCATTTAACCATCAATAGTGTGGTTATTTTTTGGCCATATACTACATCAGGGGCAAGCGGACCTTGTCACCCAAGTGCATTTAACCATCAATAGTGTGGTTATTTTTTGCTATATCCTACATCAGGGTCAAGCTTTCATCAAGTGCATTTAACCATCAATAGTGTGGTTATTTTTTGGCCATATACTACATCAGGGGCAAGCTGACCTTGTCACCCAAGTGCATTTAACCATCAATAGTGTGGTTATTTTTTGCTATATCCTACATCAGGGTCAAGCTTTCATCAAGTGCATTTAACCATCAATAGTGTGGTTATTTTTTGGCCATATACTACATCAGGGGCAAGTTGAGCCTGTCACCCAGCGCCTAAAAAATAGGCCTCACATTTATATTCATCCAAATCTGTCATTACTGCTTTAGCTGGTCAAGTTATTTTTAGTGACCGTCAAAGCACAGTTTTTGTTCTGGGTTGAAAAACAATTCCCAAATTTGCAATTCTCAAAATTAGTGGTTTCTGCTGTATCAGGCCTACTTTAAATCTATCCCTAAAAGGGTATATTAGATTCAAGGTGCTGATAGGGTAATTCTCAAGAACTTCACACACACGCTACAGAGCAGATCCAAGTCTAATTCTGTGATTAAACGTATACCTGTCACCCAGCGCCTAAAAAATAGGCCTCACATTTATATTCATCCAAATCTGTACTGTTTTAGCTGGTCAAGTTATTTTTACTGTCCGTCAAAGCACAGTTTTTGTTCTGGGTTGAAAAACAATTCCCAAATTTGCAATTCTCAAAATTAGTGGTTTCTGCTGTATCAGGCCTACTTTAAATCTATCCCTAAAAGGGTATATTAGATTCAAGGTGCTGATAGGGTAATTCTCAAGAACTTCACACACACGCTACAGTGCAGATCCAAGTCTAATTCTGTCCGTAAACGTATACCTGTCACCCAGCGCCTAAATAATAGGCCTCAAATTTATATTCAGCTAAATCTGTCATTACTGGTGTGCGTGTATTAGTGTAATACGGTACCTAAATAGATAGCCAGATAGACTTAGTGTTAGGTGTCTGTAAAAAAAGGCCTGAATTTTAATTCAATACATTGGCCCGAATAATATTTTTCTTATTGTGGTGAACGGTAACAACGAGGAAAACATCTAGTAAGGGACGCGGACGCGGACATGGTCGTGGTGGTGTTAGTGGACCCTCTGGTGCTGGGAGAGGACGTGACCGTTCTGCCACAGCCACACGTCCTAGTGAACCAACTACCTCAGGTCCCAGTAGCCAGCAGAATTTACAGCGATATTTTGTGGGGCCCAATGCCGTTCTAAGGATGGTAAGGCCTGAGCAGGTACAGGCATTAGTCAATTGGGTGGCCGACAGTGGATCCAGCACGTTCACATTATCTCCCACCCAGTCTTCTGCAGAAAGCACACAGATGGCGCATGAAAACCAAGCCCATCAGTCTGTCACATCACCCCCATGCATATCAGGGAAACTGTCTGAGCCTCAAGTTATGCAGCAGTCTCTTATGCTGTTTGAAGACTCTGCTGGCAGGGTTTCCCAAGGGCATCCACCTAGCCCTTCCCCAGGGGTGGAAGAGATAGAATGCACTAACGCACAACCACTTATGTTTCCTGATGATGAGGACATGGGAATACCACCTCAGCACGTCTCTGATGATGACGAAACACAGGTGCCAACTGCTGCGTCTTTCTGCAGTGTGCAGACTGAACAGGAGGTCAGGGAGGAAGACTGGGTGGAAGACGATGCAGGGGACGATGAGGTCCTATACCCCACATGGAATGAAGGTCGTGCCACTGACTTTCAGAATTCGGAGGAAGAGGCAGTGGTGAGACCGAGCCAACAGCGTAGCAAAAGACAAAGAGGGAGCAGTGGGCAAAAGCAGAACACCCGCCGCCAAGAGACTCCGCCTGCTACTGACCGCCGCCATCTGGGACCGAGCACCCCAAAGGCAGCTTCAAGGAGTTCCCTGGCATGGCACTTCTTCAAACAATGTGCTGACGACAAGACCCGAGTGGTTTGCACGCTGTGCCATCAGAGCCTGAAGCGAGGCATTAACGTTCTGAACCTTAGCACAACCTGCATGACCAGGCACCTGCATGCAAAGCATGAACTGCAGTGGAGTAAACACCTTAAAAACAAGGAAGTCACTCAGGCTCCCCCTGCTACCTCTTCTGCTGCTGCCGCCTCGGCCTCTTCTGCTGCTGCTGCCGCCTCGGCCTCTTCCACCGCCTCTGGAGGAACGTTGGCACCTGCCGCCCAGCAAACATGGGATGTACCACCAACACCACCACCTGCGTCACCAAGCATCTCAACCATGTCACACGGCAGCGTTCAGCTCTCCATCTCACAAACATTTGAGAGAAAGCGTAAATTCCTACCTAGCCACCCTCGATCCCTGGCCCTGAATGCCAGCATTTCTAAACTACTGGCCTATGAAATGCTGTCCTTTAGGCTTGTGGACACAGACAGCTTCAAACAGCTCATGTCACTGGCTGTCCCACAGTATGTTGTTCCGAGCCGCCACTACTTCTCCAAGAGAGCCGTGCCTTCCCTGCACAACCAAGTATCCGATAAAATCAAGTGTGCACTGCGCAACGCCATCTGTGGCAAGGTCCACCTAACCACAGAGACGTGGACCAGTAAGCACGGCCAGGGACGCTATATCTCCCTAACTGCACACTGGGTAAATGTAGTGGCGGCTGGGCCCCAGGCGGAGAGCTGTTTGGCGCACGTCCTTCCGCCGCCAAGGATTGCAGCGCAACATTCTTTGCCTCCTGTCTCCTCCTACTCAGCTTCCTCCTCCTCTTCTTCCACCTGCTCATCCAGTCAGCCACACACCTTCACCACCAACTTCAGCACAGCCCGGAGTAAACGTCAGCAGGCCGTTTTGAAACTCATATGTTTGGGGGACAGGCCCCACACCGCGCAGGAGTTGTGGCGGGGTATAGAACAACAGACCGACGAATGGTTGCTGCCGGTGAGCCTCAAGCCTGGCCTGTAGGTGTGCGATAATGGGCGAAATCTCGTTGCAGCTCTGGGACTAGCCGGTTTGACGCACATCCCTTGCCTGGCGCATGTGCTGAATTTTGTGGTGCAGAAGTTCATTCACAACTACCCCGACATGTCAGAGCTGCTGCATAAAGTGCGGGCCGTCTGTTTCCGGCGTTCACATCCTGCTGCTGCTCACCTGTCTGCGCTACAGCGTAACTTCGGCCTTCCCGCTCACCGCCTCATATGCGACGTGCCCACCAGGTGGAACTCCACCTTGCACATGCTGGACAGACTGGAGTTTCAGCTGCAGCACGCACGGGTCAGTCGCACTTAGGGTGGCCACTGGCTTCACCCTAGAAAGCCGGACTGACCCAAACCACACCCACAACACACCAAACCACACCCACAATGCCCCAAACCACACCCACAACGCCCCAAACCACCCCCACAATGATCAAAACCACGCCTCCAAACGGCATGAAGCCACGCCCCCATATCCGTGAAGCCACGCCCCCACCATTGGCTGGAAAAACACGGGGGAGAGGAGTGGGAAGAACTTTGTGATTGGAAGGTGAGCGGGGCAGCCGGGGGGGCTTCTCTCCCCCTCAGTCAGCCACAGGGAGTCATTTCTGCGGCTCTAGTGACTGACTGGGGGTGAGAGAAGCCTCGCTCAGTTGCTGCAGCTTACGCTCAGACAGCACAATGCTGCTGTCTGAGACGTGAGCCACTGAAAAGGAGGACATCCCTGCGTCCGTCCAGGCACTGCGCCGGACGGAGGACAGGGAGCCTGAAAACCGGACTGTCCGGCCTAAAACCGGACGTCTGGCCGCCCTAGTCGCACTGCGGAACAGCACCACTTCACAACCAATGACTGGGCCTCCATGCGAGACCTGTGTGCCCTGTTGCGCTGTTTCGAGTACTCCACCAACATGGCCAGTGGCGATAACGCCGTTATCAGCGTTACAATACCACTTCTATGTCTCCTAGAGCAAACACTTAGGGCGATGATGGAAGAGGAGGTGGCCCAGGGGTCATTTTTAGCACTTTCAGGCCAGTCTCTTCGAAGTGACTCAGAGGGAGGTTTTTTGCAACAGCAGAGGCCAGGTACAAATGTGGCCAGACAGGGCCCACTACTGGAGGACGAGGAGGACGAGGATGAGGAGGAGGTAGAGGAGGATGAGGATGAAGCATGTTCACAGCGGGCTGGCACCCAATGCAGCTTGGGCCCATCACTGGTGCGTGGCTGGGGGGAAACGCAGGACGATGACGATACGCCTCCCACAGAGAACAGCTTGTCCTTACCTCTGGGCAGCCTGGCAGACATGAGAGACTACATGCTGCAGTGCCTGAGCAACGACAGCAGAGTTGCCCACATTTTAACGTGTGCGGACTACTGGGTTGCCACCTTGCTGGATCCACGGTACAAAGACAATGTGCCCACCTTACTTTATGCACTGGAGCGTGATAGTAAGATGCGCGAGTACAAGCGCACGTTGGTAGACGCGCTACTGAGAGCATTCCCAAATGTCACAGGGGAACAAGTGGAAGCCCAAGGCGAAGGCAGAGGAGGAACAAGGGGTCACCAACGCAGCTGTGTCACGGCCAGCTCCTCTGAGGGCAGGGTTAGCATGGCAGAGATGTGGAAAAGTTTTGTCACCACGCCACAGCTAACTGCACCACCACCTGATACGGAACGTGTTAGCAGGAGGCAACATTTCAATAACATGGTGGAACAGTACCTGTGCACACCCCTCCACGTACTGACTGATGGTTCGGCCCCATTCAACTTCTGGGTCTCCAAATTGTCCACGTGGCCAGAGCTAGCCTTTTATGCCTTGGAGGTGCTGGCCTGCCCGGCGGCCAGCGTTTTGTCTGAACGTGTATTCAGCACGGCAGGGGGCGTCATTACAGACAAACGCAGCCGCCTGTCTACAGCCAATGTGGACAAGCTGACGTTCATAAAAATGAACCAGGCATGGATCCCACAGGACCTGTCCATCCCTTGTGCAGATTAGACATTAACTATCTCCCCTTAACAATATATTATTGTACTCCAGGGCACTTCCTCATTCAATCCTATTTTTATTTTCATTTTACCATTATATTGCGGGGCAACCCAAAGTTGAATGAACCTCTCCTCTGCCTGGGTGCCTGGGCCTAAATATGTGACAGTGGCCTGTTCCAGTGGTGGGTGACGTGAAGCCTGATTCTCTGCTATGACATGAAGACTGATTCTCTGCTGACATGAAGCCAATTTCTCTGTTACGGGACCTCTCTCCTCTGCCTGGGTGCCTGGGCCTAAATATGTGACAGTGGCCTGTTCCAGTGGTGGGTGACGTGAAGCCTGATTCTCTGCTATGACATGAAGACTGATTCTCTGCTGACATGAAGCCTGAATCTCTGTTATGGGACCTCTCTCCTCTGCCTGGGTGCCGGGGCCTAAAAATATCTGACAGTGGCCTGTTCCAGTGGTGGGTGACGTGAAGCCTGATTCTCTGCTATGACATGAAGACTGATTCTCTGCTGACATGAAGCCAATTTCTCTGTTACGGGACCTCTCTCCTCTGCCTGGGTGCCTGGGCCTAAATATGTGACAGTGGCCTATTCCAGTGGTGGGTGACGTGAAGCCTGATTCTCTGCTATGACATGAAGCCTGAATCTCTGTTATGGGACCTCTCTCCTCTGCCTGGGTGCCGGGGCCTAAAAATATCTGACAGTGGCCTGTTCCAGTGGTGGGTGACGTGAAGCCTGATTCTCTGCTATGACATGAAGACTGATTCTCTGCTGACTTGAAGCCAGATTCTCTGTTACGGGACCTCTCTCCTCTGCCTGGGTGCCGGGGCCTAAATATGTGACAGTGGCCTGTTCCAGTGGTGGGTGACGTGAAGCCTGATTCTCTGCTATAACATGAAGACTGATTCTCTGCTGACATGAAGCCTGAATCTCTGTTATGGGACCTCTCTCCTCTGCCTGGGTGCCTGGGCCTAAATATGTGACAGTGGCCTGTGCCAGTGGTGGGTGACGTGAAGCCTGATTCTCTGCTAACGTGAAGCCAGATTCTCTGCTATGGGACCTCTCTCCAATTAATATTGGTTAATTTTTATTTATTTGATTTTTATTTTAATTCATTTCCCTATCCACATTTGTTTGCAGGGGATTTACCTACATGTTGCTGCCTTTTGCAGCCCTCTAGCTCTTTCCTGGGCTGTTTTACAGCCTTTTTAGTGCCGAAAAGTTCGGGTCCCCATTGCTTCAATGGGGTTCGGGTTCGGGACGAAGTTCGGGTCGGGTTCGGATCCCGAACCCGAACATTTCCGGGAAGTTCGGCCGAACTTCTCGAACCCGAACATCCCGGTGTTCGCTCAACTCTACTTATGTTTCCTGATGATGAGGACATGGGAATTCCACCTCAGCACGTCTCTGATGATGAAACACAGGTGCCAACTGCTGCGTATTTCTGCAGTGTGCAGACTGAACAGGAGGTCAGGGAGGAAGACTGGGTGGAAGACGATGCAGGGGACGATGAGGTCCTAGACCCCACATGGAATGAAGGTCGTGCCACTGACTTTCAGAGTTCGGAGGAAGAGGCAGTGGTGAGACCGAGCCAACAGTGTAGCAAAAGAGGGAGCAGTGGGCAAAAGCAGAACACCCGCCGCCAAGAGAGTCCGCCTGCTACTGGCCACCGCCATCTGGGACCGAGCACCCCAAAGGCAGCTTCAAGGAGTTCCCTGGTATGGCAGTTCTTTAAACAATGTGCTGACAACAAGACCCGAGTGGTTTGCACGCTGTGCCATCAGAGCCTGAAGCGAGGCATTAACGTTCTGAACCTTAGCACAACCTGCATGACCAGGCACCTGCATGCAAAGCATGAACTGCAGTGGAGTAAACACCTTAAAAACAAGGAACTCACTCAGGCTCCCCCTGCTACCTCTTCTGCTGCTGCCTCGGCCTCTTCCTCCGCCTCTGGAGGAACGTTGGCACCCAGCAAACAGAGGATGTACCACCAACACCACCACCTCCATCACCAAGCATCTCAACCATGTCACACGGCAGCGTTCAGCTCTCCATCTCACAAACATTTGAGAGAAAGCGTAAATTCCTACCTAGCCACCCTCGATCCCTGGCCCTGAATGCCAGCATTTCTAAACTACTGGCCTATGAAATGCTGTCATTTAGGCTGGTGGACACAGACAGCTTCAAACAGCTCATGTCGCTTGCTGTCCTACAGTATGTTGTTCCCAGCCGCCACTACTTCTCCAAGAGAGCCGTGCCTTCCATGCACAACCAAGTATCAGATAAAATCAAGTGTGCACTGCGGAACGCCATCTGTGGCAAGGTCCACCTAACCACAGATACGTGGACCAGTAAGCACGGCCAGGGACGCTATATCTCCCTAACTGCACACTGGGTAAATGTAGTGGCGGCTGGGCCCCAGGCGGAGAGCTGTTTGGCGCACGTCCTACTGCCGCCAAGGATCACAGGGCAACATTCTTTGCATCCTGTAGCCTTCTCCTCCTCCTACTCAGCTTCCTCCTCCTCTTCTTCCACCTGCTCATCCAGTCAGCCACACACCTTCACCACCAACTTCAGCACAGCCCGGGGTAAACGTCAGCAGGCCATTCTGAAACTCATATGTTTGTGGGACAGGCCCCACACCGCGCAGGGTATTGAACAACAGACCGACAAGTGGTTGCTGCTGGTGAGCCTCAAGCCCGGCCTGGTGGTGTGCGATAATGGGCGAAATCTCGTCGCAGCTCTGGGACTAGCCGCTTTGACGCACATCCCTTGCCTGGCGAATGTGCTGAATTTGGTGGTGCAGAAGTTCAATCACAACTACCCCGACATGTCAGAGCTGCTGCATAAAGTGCGGGCCGTCTGTGTGCGCTTCCGGCGTTCACATCCTGACGCTGCTCGCCTGTCTGCGCAACAGCGTAACTTCGGCCTTCCCGCTCACCGCCTCATATGTGACGTGCCCACCAGGTGGAACTCCACCTTGCACATGCTGGACAGACTGTGCGAGCAGCAGCAGGCCATAGTGGAGTTTCAGCTGAAGCACGCACGGGTCAGTCGCACTGCGGAACAGCACCACTTCACCAGCAATGACTGGGCCTCCATGCGAGACCTGCGTGCCCTGTTGCGCTGTTTTGAGTACTCCACCAACATGGCCAGTGACGATGACGCCGTTATCAGCGTTACAATACCACTTCTATGTCTCCTTGAGAAAACAGGGCGATGATGGAAAAGGAGGTGGCCCAGGAGGAGGAGGAGGAGGAAGAGGGGTCATTTTAACGTGTGCGGACTACTGGGTTGCCACCCTGCTGGATCCCCGGTACAAAGACAATGTGTCCACCTTACTTCCTGCACTGGAGCGTGATAGGAAGATGCGCGAGTACAAGCGCACGTTGGTAGATGCACTACTGAGAGCATTCTCAAATGTCACAGGGGAACAAGTGGAAGCCCAAGGCGAATGCAGAGGAGGAGCAAGAGGTCGCCAACGCAGCTGTGTCACGGCCAGCTCCTCTGAGGGCAGGGTTAGCATGGCAGAGATGTGGAAAAGTTTTGTCAAGACGCCACAGCTAACTGCATCACCACCTGATACGGAACGTGTTAGCAGGAGGCGACATTTCACTAACATGGTGGAACAGTACCTGTGCACACCCCTCCACGTACTGACTGATGGTTCGGTCCCATTCAACTTCTGGGTCTCCAAATTGTCCACGTGGCCAGAGCTTTCCTTTTATGCCTTGGAGGTGCTGGCCTGCCCGGCGGCCAGCGTTTTGTCTGAACGTGTATTCAGCATGGCAGGGGGCGTCATTACAGACAAACGCAGCCGCCTGTCTACAGCCAATGTGGACAAGCTGACGTTCATAAAAATGAACCAGGCATGGATCCCACAGGACCTGTCCATCCCTTGTGCAGATTAGACATTTCTAACTACCTCCCCTTAACCATATATTATTGTACTCCAGGGCACTTCCTCATTCAATCCTATTTTTATTTTCATTTTACCATTATATTGCGGGGCAACCCAAAGTTGAATGAACCTCTCCTCTGTCTGGGTGCCGGGGCCTAAATATATCTGACAGTGGCCTGTTCCAGTGTTGGGTGACATGAAGCATGATTCTCTGCTATGACATGAAGCCTGATTCTCTGCTATTGGACCTCTCTCCTCTGTCTGGGTGCTGGGGCCTAAACATATTTGACAGTGGCCTGTTCCAGTGTTGGGTGACATAAAGCATGATTCTCTGCTGTGACATGAAGCCTGATTCTCTGCTATGGGACCTCTCTCCTCTGTCTGGGTGCCGGGGCCTAAAAATATCTGACAGTGGCCTGTTCCAATGTTGGGTGACATGAAGTATGATTCTCTGCTATGACATGAAGCCTGAATCTCTGCTATGGGACCTCTCTCCTCTGTCTGGGTGCCGGGGCCTAAAAATATCTGACAGTGGCCTGTTCCAGTGTTGGGTGACATGAAGCCTGATTCTCTGCTATGGGACCTCTCTCCAATTGATATTGGTTAATTTTTATTTATTTTATTTTTATTTTTATTCATTTCCCTATCCACATTTGTTTGCAGGGGATTTACCTACATTTTGCTGCCTTTTGCAGCCCTCTAGCCCTTTCCTGGGCTGTTTTACAACCTTTTTAGTGCCGAAAAGTTCGGGTCCTCGTTGACTTCAATGGGGTTCGGTTCGGGTTCGGGGCGAAGTACTGGGCGAAGTTCGGATCCCGAACCCGAACATTCCCAGGAAGTTCGGCCGAACTTCTCGAACCCGAACATCCAGGTGTTTGCTCAACTCTAATTACAAGCATATGGTGTAGGAGGTCTTATTATAGGCGAACTCTCCAGTCAGTATTGGGGTTCCTTTACACTGTGGGCGCCCCTGTCTACATAACATATAGTGCAATAATTTCCATATATATTACTGTAGAGAGGGCTGGGGACCCTAAGGCGATCATATACAGGGCCCTCTGTCTACATGTGCACTGCAGGTTGGTCATGTAGCCATTGGGGAGGTTGGCGATGAAGCTGCTGTCCGACAGCCGGCGAGTGCAGCATGGTACGGGCCGGCGGATTACCACGGAGCGGTGAGTAATAGCAAGCAATAGTAATAGCACTCCCGCTCCGTGGTCACATGACAGAAACGAATCCTCGATGCAAAAAACTTGCATCGAGGATTTTTTTGTGTCGAATTACTCGATTGAGTAATCATTTCAGCCCGAAATTGAACAAAGTAAAATGTAACTATGTTACCCTTTGTATTTTAGGACACACATATATTGCTATTTTCCTAACCCCCCCCCCCCCCCCCCCCCAACAACAAAAAACAAAGAACTGGTTAGAGATGCACTGACACTGACCTGAGATTTTGGACTAGTATTTTTGGTGTTTTCACTGAGATTTCAAATGCTTTCTATCCTAGGGTTTGTAAAACACTTGTACAGTTTTGAGCTTTTTCCTAACAAAAAAAACCTTACATATTTCAGTTAAAATGGGGAAAAAAAGAAATTATCTTGCAGGTAGCTGCTTTTGATATCATGCAGCAGATGTGTTATACTGCAGTAATTGCAGCTAGAAGGCACTGCCAGGCTCACCCAGCCTCAGCTCCTCACTTATCACTCCCTGGTTGACAGTTTTCCCTGCCTTTCCCTATTCTATATTATTATTCTTCTATGTAGTCTCTCCCTTCATTGTCACACAAACTAGAAGATTGACTGTACAATGTCCCTAAGAGATTGTTTTCTTTTTTTTTGACACTGAACAGATCTAGATAATGTTCTACTCGTTCTGCAAGGGCACCTCTCTACCTGCTCCAGCACTGGCTCATCCAGGCTATCTGTCTATCTGTGAGCCATTCTGGCCAAGTCCCCCCCCCCCCCACCACTTCCTCTTAGGGTCGTGTGAGCAGCCTTCTTCTTCCTCCCTTCCTCTTTGATACAAACAGTAGCAGTTTTTAGATTTCATCTTCAGTATATAATGTGTTTAACAGTGAAAAAAAGGTGAAAGAGGAGAGCTGGCCTCAATGTAAAAGGCAACAAAATGTCAATGAAATATAAAGCTTACATTTTATAGTAGTGTTGACAGTTGTTCATGGGCTTTGTGATATTTCTAATGCACAGAAGACAATATATTATTGAAATGCGAGACAATAAAGCAGAATGTTCAAACATAAATTCTAGCCGAATACTTAGTAACCCATGTGTACATTATAATTGTACTTAATGAGATCTAAACGACTTTACCTCTTATAACAACTCTTGAATACAATGCTCTATGGACAATGATGATCAGTCATTATTCTTCTTATTCTTCAAGGGTAATGACAGATACATAAGAGACAAATGCAAAGAGAACTCTGTTGAAAGAAGACAAATAATGGAGATGAGCTAAATACAATAATGTCAATGTATTGACTTATTAACACTTTTATTATTTTCAACGCTGTTCTTTTTAAGTCTGACTTGGAAAAAAAAGCTCAAAATATAGTATATTTTCATAGAAACTCTAGTCACTTATCCCTTGTACTGAAAAGTTTTAGAACATTTAGATGTAGTTTATTATTATATACATCATAGAGAATGTTCATTGAATTAGAGTTTTACATTTTAAACAAGCTATGCAATTTGAAATATACCTGAATAAGAAGTGTGAAGTACCCGTCCAGTCTAGTACTTCATGGTCATCTGTCACAAACTTACCTGTCTGGACTCCAGCGGCGAAATCTCCAGCCCCCTGGTGACGCAACAGTGTCATTAGCAATGCTCTTTCTCCCCACATCAGGTATGTTTTGGAGTAGACTAACAGTGGGCTGACTGCTCAGCTGCTCTATTCCTATGTGCTAGTGTTCTGACTAATGGAGCGCCGAGTCATGACCTATCAGGTTCTGATCCTGGGACTTGGTGCTCTATTTAAACCCCTTCCTATCATTTTACCAGTGCCACTGATAGTCTCTTCTCTGACTCACTAGCTGTGTTCCTGGTTACGTATCTTGGATTACTAGTGTTTAGACCTTGGCTTGTCCTTTTGACTAGAGAGGAGTGAGGCTTTGAAAATTTTGATTCGACAGATTCGCCAAACTTCGACAAGAAATTTGATTAGTTATAAATGAATTTGTCACAAATCACTATAAATCAGGAATACCCAGGACTCAGAAAAAAGGCTTGCAAGTTAACCCTTTCCCGACTGCCTACAGAATATTTACATCGGCTGCCGGGCATTTAAAAATGGCTTATACTGTCATGTGCAGTGATGTCTACTGTTTTAAAGAGTAGACACCTGGCACTAATGACCACGACTGGCGGTAATGGTGGTCGCAGACTTTTAACTCTTCAGATTCCATTACCCCATACCAGCAACAGCCCCTGTTTAGTCACCATATTATATGGCAGCTAGTTTTCAGGCTCCTGTCCCTGATGGCAATAATCCAGCGGCCATATTTGATCCATCGACCATGTTTGGCCCATCTGATTTTAACCCTAATGCATTTTGAAGGCAAAATACCATTAGGTTCATAGTGTGGAGGGATCCTGGACCTTATGGAGTGTTGTGCATTTTCATAAGTGTACAGTATTATCTAATGATATTATAGCCAAAATGAAGGTTTATTGCCTTTAAGAATGAAATCAGCTTGAACCAAAGTGCTGTTAGTTCGGTGAGATAGTGGTGTGTTAGCACCACCGTGTAGCATATTTTGGGTATTGTTTTACAGCTTCATTGTTTGTCTTTGCAATTGTTCATGGCAAGTTCAGTTTATATAAGAGTTATGGTGAATATAAAGGACATTGTATTTTAAAAGTTATTGCTAAAATATATGGGTTTATCTATAGGGAGTATACTGGCTTCTCCAGACATGTCTGTCAGAAGGGAACAATGTTTGTTTCATGGCTGAGCCATGACAAGATAAGAATTTATCTCCTTAAGACACATCTGGTATGTGATATCTATTCATATATTCATAAGTGATATATATATTCATGTGTGCATTTATTTCGCTTTTTAGTATGAACATATCAATAATTCATGTATAATATGCAATATTGATATATAGTATAACCAAATATTAAGGTATACTTTATGCCATGTGTATCTTACTGAATGGATATAGTCTTAGAAGGTATAGAAAGCACTAAGGTTTTCTACTAATGGAAGTTTCTCAGAAAAGCTAATGTTATTCCAGGCGTAGTTACTCAATAGCTTGGACAGTTAGATATACAAACCCACGGTGCAAGTGTAAGGACCATTGTATTTCTTATCAAACCCAGTAAAAAAGTTATCCTAAGTTTCTCCTAGTATAAAAATCATTGGTCTGTTTGTTAAAAGTATAACATTGGCGTTTTGTCATAAGTAACTTTAACTTGTACTGTGCTGGTGAGATAGTAGTGTGTTAGCACCACTGTGTAGCATATTTTGGGTATTGTTTTACAGCTTCATTGTTTGTCTTTGCAATTGTATTGATTTTATATTCTTGGTTTGTATTGAGTATAATAAATGACATATATTTTTGCATAGACGATTGTCTCTTTGTTTCACTGCTTGCACAAATCAAATTAAAATACTCAATAAAAGAACTTAGAGGCAATTATGTATGCCTGAAGGATCATATAATTTTTATATATTTTTTTTTGATCCTCTCTTTTATATGAAGATTCTTTTTATATAGAAGATATTCGACAGGAGGGATCCACATGGGTTAAAATGTCATTGCGCTGCACAGTGACGCAGAATTTGTTTAAAATTTGTCATGGCTGTCAGAGAGACGCAGAATAAAATTTTCGCTAACAGAACGGTGTAGCTAGGAATGATGAATTTGGGTCCAATTAGTGGAGCTGGTCTGGTAATACTGTTGTAGTCCTGACCATAAATGATTGCAATAATGACGCAGGCTAATTTTTTCGCTACAAGAATGTATTAGCAAAGATGAATTTGGGTTGAGTTGGTGGAGCGATTTGTGTGGTTCATTCCGATAAAGAATGAGACTGCTCCATGCCAAGCAGTTATTTGACCTCAGGTGGTCCTCGTCCAACATCTTCGAAGGACAAGTTCAGCAATAACAGGTCTGTGATGCCCTCAGATGTCCGGGGCTGCACTCACGATACACTCAAAGGATCACCATGTGTCTACCAAGGTCCAAATACAGTAGCCCTCCATATGTATTTTTAAACTTTACGTTTGTTTGTGGTTTGTTGATTTATAAAGGAATAAATAAAAGTTATATTTTAAGGATAAGACCAGAAACAGGAAACTATAGTCTTAGACTATTCGAACATATAATTTGACTTCCTGGTTTAGTGGGTGCATCTGAACTAGTGCATTGTAAATTGAGGTTAACCCTCTAATTATATGACCCCGATAGGAGAGAGAAAAACACAGTTCAGGACATAAATTGGGTCCAAGTGTCAATTGAGTGACATAAGTGCCTGGGTTGGTTGTGTGTATGATGGCAGGTTTTCTCAAACAAAAACTGAATTTGGATAGTCTTACACTTGAAGCGAGCCAAGTCTTCTCTAATATTAATATTCCACTGAACCAGACGGATATTAATATAGCATTCAAAAATTTAAATAAAACCTATAGCCAGCATATTAGAGCCTGGTGGGAAATAGCCAGCCTAGACATATATACAACAGGGAATTGTATATAGAGGACTGCGTATTCCTTTATGACCTAATACACATCTAGAGGATATACAGTTCACAAAAGGTTAATAAAGTATTTATTGGAATATGAAAAGATCTCTTTTGCTAAATTAGACCAACAATTAGAGAAAGAAATTAAGGAGATACAAGAATTCAATCAACATCCAGAATTCATAAATTTGGAGCAAAATATTAAGAAAAATATAGGTCTCCTACAAAACGAGATAAAAGAACGTAAACATATAAAATATATTAGAGACCGTCAAGACTTTGAAACAGATAGAGTGTATATTTGGAGAAATAGAAACAATATCAGAAACACCTATCAGAGACGTACAGAGACCTCTGATACAGATACATCAGGTACAGAAGGCTCAGTACAAAGCGTGGGCTTCCGAAATCCTAAAATAGGAATAAAAAGTAAAACAAAGAAAGGTAGATACCAGCCACCTAAGAGACCTGCCCAAGAGATTAGACCAGCTTCGCAAGTATGTCCCCCAACAATGACAAGACAATCATATGTAGGACTAAACACCGTGAAGTCCAACACAAATATAAATCCATCATCAAGTATAACATCTGCTTCTACCTCTGCACAACCTTTCTCCTTTGGACAACCAGTGAGTGGCACTACAAGTTTGGGCCTGAGTACCATCATGAGCTCAATGCCAACAACACAAATGGGCACACAGATAAACACGCCTATAGCCCCCCTTTTTTTAGGACAGGCAGGGGTCCAATTGAGGGATCGAGAAAAATGGGGTTACAGCATATAGGAAGTATGACATCAATAGAGGAGGGGAAAGACAAACAAATTATTAATTTGTCTGGATATACCCTGACAACAGCACAAAGAATGCTCCTCAGTAGAGGTCTGACCTTCTCACCAGTCCCGCAAAGTGATAAATTCCTGTGGATCAAAGACTCTTTGCACGTAAATTGGCCTTACATAAGGTACATAAACAGGAAGAAGGGGATATGAGGAGAATGTACGAAAATGAAAAGAGATGTGTCCAGACCCTTGAGGATTTGTTGAGAGAAAATGAGGGACAATGTATTATCCCAGACCCTCCCTTTTAGTCCCTGAAACCCAAATCCAAAATTACTCCTTCATTTGTACAGTTCAAAGAAATAGCCTGGTAACACAGGATATCAAGTCTCTGAAAATGAAAAAAAAAAACATATTGTATCCAATCTAAGCGGTCAGGAACTAGAAGCCTTGGGTGAGTTGAAGAGGAATGAGAATATTATCATCAAGCCCAGTGATAAGGGTGGCAACATAGTCATCCAGAACAGGGATGACTATGTTGACATGGTATTAAGACTACTAAGGGATAAGAAGACATATAAAACACTCCCGAGCGATCCAACAAAGGTCTATACCATGGAACTGAAGGCACTACTGTCCGATGCTAGACCTAGGGACCTGATAATGTCACGGATGGTGTACAGGAAACAAGACAATACAATATAAACAATGACTCACTGGATCCACAACTAAGGAACAAAAGGGAGACCCCTGCATGAGACCTGCCGCTCTCCCTTATTGCTCAGCCTATGCGACCACCCCAAAGGTGGATGGGCGCATATCCACGTACCTCGACTATCTTACACCTGAAGACCCTACAATAGTGAGGGGACACGACCACCGGCTCCCTACACAGACACGGAGGGAGTCAGGGTCACCTGGATCCAGAAAACAGAAAATCATAAATACATAAACAGCACTTATCTTGCAGACGACTGGGGACTGTGGACTGGGAACTAGGAACAGCATGCACACACACTCCAGGAAGTTGTATAAGCCGCACACTACTGCATTCTGGGGAGGAACTTAAAGGGCAGCAATCAGTCCAACTGCATGACAGCTGAGATAGACTAACGAGATGAGGAACTTAACCAAACAAAGAAACTCAAGGAGGAGGATCTGGAAAGCTCCTGTCAGAGCTTCTCAACTGTCTGGTTGTGACAGATAACCAAAGATTAATTATTGTATCTTCTTAAAAAAGACCCCACTATTTCTACCTTTTATGCACTACCAAAAGTGCATAAGGATAAAACACCTATTCCAGGGAGACCAATAGTGTCTGGTAACGACAATCTAACCCAGGGCATTAGCCAATATGTAGATCAGATATTAAGACCTTTCGTTACCACACTACCGTCCTATATCAAGGACACAAAAGATCTCCTCCTGAAAATCAATCAAATAACACTGACACCAAATACCATTCTGGCTAGTCTGGATGTTGAATCCCTATATAGTAATATACAACACTCAATGGGTTTAAAAGCAGTTCACCAATTTCTTAGCACTAAGAGTAGCAATTTCCACAAACACAATCACCTAGTATTAAAGATGCTAGAATTTGTTTTAGAGCACAATTTTTTTATTTTTCAAGGGCACTTCTATAAACAAATTAATGGGACCGCAATGGGGACACCCTGTGCCCCCACTTATGCAAATTTATTTTTAGGGTGGTGGGAAAATGATATTGTATTCACGGAGGGGATGTCGTCATATACCTGTCACATTTTATTTTGGGGCAGGTATATAGACGACATCCTCATCCTATGGGATGGTGGAGAATCACTGTTTAGGGAATTTACACAAGTTCTCAACGAGAATAATATAGGGATGAAATATACCTACGAAGTACAGGAGTGAGAGATAATCTTCCTGGATTTAAAAATGTAAAAATTAAAATTACAGAAAGTGGATGTCTTAGTACGGAAGTAGATAGAAAACCAACTTCTACAAACAGTTACCTACACTGGACGAGCTGGCATCCAGAGCCACTCAAGAGGGGAATACCTATGGGCCAATACTTGAGGGCCCGTAGGAACTGCTCTGAGGAGGGAACATTTGAAAGGGAGAGTGGACAGCTTCTCGAAAGGTTTAAAAAGAGGGGATATCCCTCAGCCCCCCTAAAAAAGGCCTAAAACAGAGCAAAGAGTACAAATAGAGAGGAATTATTAAAAACATCCCCCCCAATAAAGAATGAAATTATCCGGTGTATAGGAACTTTTAATGGTTATAATAAAGAAATATACCGGATATTGGAAAAATATTGGTATATTATACAAGCAGACAGAGATTTGAAAACAGTACTTACCATTAATCCAAGCGTAACCTATAGAAGAGGCCCAAATTTGAAAGATCAACTTGTACACAGTTACCTAAAGGAAAAAGGAACAGACAACACCTTAATTAGAGAGAAATATCGAGGGTCATCACCTTGTGGAGATTGCTCCTTTTGTAGATATATTCCTCGGATAGAAAAATTAACAAATCCAGCTGACAAAAGAATATGATATTAGACAACTGATTACATGTAAAACGCAAGGAGTTGTATACATAGCATCATGTACATGCCCTAGGTTATATGTGGGAAAAACCACCCAGAAACTGAGACGTCGGATATCGGGCCATTTGAGCTCGATAGAAACTGCAAAAGATACACCAATTGCAAGACATATAAAATATGTACATGACAATAAAACATCAGTCTTACGTTTCTGGGGGATAGAGAAAGTAACCATGGGCCCAAGAGGGGGTAATTTGGATAGAAAACTCCTACAGAATGAGGCACAATGGATTCAGAGACTCAATACCATGAGCCCAATTGGCCTAAATGAGGGTTTTACGTATACAGCATTTATATGATACTCAGGATGAAGAAGGCACATAGATAAAAAACATAAAAAAGGAGTGTAAACCACTCCGAAAATATTTGGTTCTTTTCTCTCTCTCCTCTTAATTTAATTTAAAAACTATATAAAAAGTAAACATACACTAAAAAGTCAATGGGTCCAGATAAACATAGGGCACAAATATCCAGCGATCGAGGATATCATCCTAGGAAAAACAAAGGAAAAGGTAAAGGGCTGCTGGGGAAAGAAAAAAAGAAAAAAAGAGAAAAAAAGAAAAATACAATAATATACGTATTAAAATATATGAAGGGAAGGCACCTGTGCATGCATACTTGACTATGAAATATGAATTATTAAAAAGGAGAGGCTTTATGTTCCTTGAGTTTAGACAAAAACAGGCACCTTGACAGTATGCAACTTGAACAAATCTTAAAAAGTTGTAATATATGCGACTCTATCATCAGAAATGTGAGATAAATTAAATATATACGAATGTGCCCTGAAGGTATCCAACCAAATTCTAAGACTGAGCGCAAGCCAACCTGGTAATAGAGGGAGACGCGAAAATCTTTAAGTATTAGCACAGGCGCCTTGACATATATATGTCTCCAGTAGAGATTGACCTGAAGTGGAATATTCGAAATCTTAAGTTATAACACATGCGCAGATAATAGCTGAATCGTGTGGGTTTCGAGTATGAGTCCTAACGCTGCGCATCTACTTACAAAGTGATAGAAAAAGATTCTAAGTGTTAACGCATGCGCCTTAAGGATATATAAAAAAATCGACGAACTTAAGAGATACGAATTTAGTATAAGTTATAACGCATGCGTATCAGCATGTCGAGGAATAAGGAACAACTACATTTTTGCCTTCCTTTCGAAATCTCCCAGCAATCCGATGATAGGAAAAGAATGGATATGACTGGCCTAGCAGGACATCACTCAACGCGAGACTGAACAGCTATAGGTGATTTAGAAGGTGAGAACCACCCCAAGGATATAAAGTATTTCCGGCAGGAGAAGCTAGTGTTGATAGTAGCTCCATTTCCCCTGAAGACGCCGCATCTGCGGTGAAACATGTCGGGGGAGCTGCGTCTTTAATAATTTTAAGAAATATGGTAGGGCAAAAGATGATAGTGGTGAGGCGATCTGCAGACGCCGAACACATCTGAGGGACAGTGCAGTTACTTAGGCAGAAAAGCCATCTAGAAAATATAGATAGGAGTATCAGAGAACACTGAAAGGGTGATTGGCAAAAACAAGTGCGGCTTGATGACAGAATACCTGGTGTCGGTCGACATTATAGACATCAATTGTAGTAATACAGGTGTGAGTAGAAAGCCTGCATAGCCACAGTGAGATATGTAGTAATATCCCTCTGAACTACCAATAAAATAGAGACACTACACCCTCAGTCCAAATACAGTAGCCCTCCATATGTATTTTTAAACTTTACGTTTGTTTGTGGTTTGTTGATTTATAAAGGAATAAATAAAAGTTATATTTTAAGGATAAGACCAGAAACAGGAAACTATAGTCTTAGACTATTGGAACATATAATTTGACTTCCTGGGTTTAGTGGGTGCATCTGAACTAGTGTACCCAGGTGCAGGTAACCCGCTCAACGCTGTTTATCGTAGGGATCAGGGATTGCAATATGGATGCAGAATAATTTTTTCACTAACAGATCATATTAGCAATGATGAATTTGGGTCCACTGCACATTTGTACAGGGCGTAATATTTAACTAATTGTATCATTACAATAATGGACTAACTCTGAACATCAGTGCAGTGGAATGCGATGCACACAGTGGTATATTAAATCTGCAGCCACAGTAATTAAAGCTCCAGCGTGTATTAAAGATCTTTAACCGTAGCCTAATTCTGATGCTGTGTAACGCAACAGCAAACAGAAGCCATTCGCTATGATAAATTTGGCTCCACTGTATAGTTGAACAGGGTGAAATATTTAACCGTGACCTAATACAGACACTACATAATGCAACAGCTAAAAGAATGCATTCACTATGATAAATTTCGCTCCACTGCACAGTTGAACAGGGCAAAATATTACACCATCCTGAAATACGGCTACAACGTAACTGTTTAGCTGACATAATGGATTATATGTTAATGTGGGTGCAGTAGAATGTGCTGCACTTGGTGATATATTACACCTGCCTTGCATACTGAGGCACACTAGGGGAGACTGATGTAAAGGAAAATTGATGTAGTTGCCCATAGCAACCAATCAGACTTTACCTTTTCTTGCTATGGGAAACTAAGCTGTTTTCCTTTACACCTGTTTAGATAAATCTCCCCCAATAACTGTATGAGCAAAATCACAGAATAACTCTTAATTTGGGTACAGTAAAACGTCATGCACACGGAGATACACTCAACCTGCATTTTCCCAGTTTTCAGCAACCTGTCCCTAGCGTAAGAACATTAGATAGATTTTGACTTTGATGCCTCGATTCGCTTGACACTAGTGTTGACGCAGGGTCGTCATGCCAACATTAGCACCCTGGCCATGCTTCAACTTTTGCCGACAAATCCTGCATACCAAGTAGAGATGTAACCTCCTGGCACTCTGGAAGTAATCAATTGGAGTCGGGTTCCCACCCCGTTCAATCATAAAATAGAAAAACTCCAGTTGTATTGTGAATCAAATGATATTCTGTTTATTTTGCGGCTTCAAAAGTGACGTTTCGGCCTAGATGGCCTTTATCAAACTGTGACAATATCAATAGAAAAGTGACAATTACAATTTTGTAGACATATATACCAACATCTGGTTACATATTTACACTTGGTATTCTTAAGACAATTACTCATACGCAATTAACATCGTATATACGTATTCATTGCCATACAGTATTGGTATTGATCAAAAGCTTAGCATAATATGCCAGAAACAAAAATAAAAGAGAGAAATTAAAAAAGGGAAAGAAAAATTTGCATTATACATAAATCATCATCGCCAGTTATAACAGTATATAGGGAAACCTCTATGTTAAGGAGAAGCAATAGATGTTTTTGACCATGATCTAAAGGTGGTTTAGGGTGTGGGTCTTATCTATGGGTGACACTTGGAGAGGAGAAGGGATCAGGTTATGTTTGAACCTCATACAAAGTAATTGTAACGTGCCCAGGGGAATGGGTAGAGTAAACCTGATGTACCTATAGGTAATCCTGCTAATTATGTAATTATGAAGAAACTTACCCAATGCCGCTATAGGGAGCTGTGTCGGTATGCACTGTGCTAGGCCGGTAATGGCGTGTGTCCACACGCCTCTCTGGGGATGCGCTCTGTTTGATGCTAAGCGCACCTCTAAGTAGCGTGGGGAGGCGTGTCGCTGTGTGCAGGGAGCGTGCGGTCCACCGTGCGTTCCAATGGTCACATGGTGGGGTGGATGTGACGTGACGTATGACCGGAAGTACCCTGCGTTCCAGGGGAATCCGGAAGTGGTGCGTTCCACTACTAATGTCCTGATGTGTTGATCGGAAGCTAGGCTAGGTTACTGTTATCTAGCGGTATGTTTAGTATATATTCACGTCACGATTTGATCTAGCTTTAGTGGTAGAATAAGTAAAGTGGTATGGGTCATATGTCTAGTGTCTCTGGATGGATGGCAGAGTATATTCAAAAACAATCCCAGGGTTGTAATTGTCACTTTTCTATTGATATTGTCACAGTTTGATAAAGGCCATCTAGGCCGAAACGTCACTTTTGAAGCCGCAAAATAAACAGAATATCATTTGATTCACAATACAACTGGAGTTTTTCTTATTTTAAAATCCTGCATACCGTCATGCTAACGTCACCCGGCGACTTGCTGACAATTATGGTATTTTACCTCCACCAATGCATGATGCCTGCCTGCTGCTGCTTTTAAGAAACGTGCACTGCTAGTGCGTTCCTCACAGGTAGTCTCCTGAGTAGCAGGCAGTGTACCCTTCTCGCATTTGGCTGCAGAACACCCATTGCTTCCACCCTGCTGTCTCACAGGCATGCTTCAACTCTGCTGTCTCACGGGCATGCTGCCAGCCTGCTGGCTCATTGGCACGCTTATGCCTTACTGTCTCACGGGTACACTTCCACTCTCCCCCCTGATGATGACAACGTCCCCTTTTCACCCGGCTCTCACATGCAATTGACTACATCTGCATCGGTTTGTTTCTCACTAATGTCACCCTCTCCTGTCGCTTGCGTACATCCCTGACCTCTCGCAACATGTGCTCCCACCCAAATGTCATCATCAGTAGTTGCTCACCTAGAGGAGTCCACAGCAGACCTCTTTTCCAAGTCTGTGCTGGCCTGACACTGCTGAATGCCCTTTAAAAAGCTCATCCTCACTAAAATGTGGAGTAGAGCTGGCGGCATACATTACTTGGCTAGCAGAAGGAGCAGCAAAAGCAAGAAGCAGGTTAAGGACAGATGAGGGCAAAAAGGCAGTTCCTGGGCCATGCCAACTAAGCATGGTGTCAGAGGAACCCATTGATTCCTGACTGTGTGTATCTGTTATCACAGCTGTTTTTTTGGCCAAACAGTACTGCTGGATGACAGTGGCAGCTCTAGCTTGTTGCTGTGGCTGTGGCTACCACCAATCCTTTTTCTGCTGCTACTTGTGCCAGCTACAACAACATTTTTGCCGTCTTGAGCGCAAGTGTCTGTTGGTCATAGTTTACAGTAACTGTATCAGTAATGTAACAAATTAACTGCAAATGTGCCAGCGATTCAATAAGATGCAGGTGGAGATATATTACACCACACTTTAAAACTGAGGCACAGTAATTCTATGTATAAATTAAACAATTAACAGGGATTGTGGCAGTAGGTGAACAAGATGCAGACAGCAATATATTACACTGCACAGCCTCATGCACACGACCGTTGTTTGGGTCCGCATCCGAGCCGCCGTTTTTTGCGGCGGCATATAGCATGTCCTATTCTTGTCCATTTTGTGGACAAGGATAGGCATTTCTACAATGGGCCGCCCATTCCGTTCTGCAAATTGCGGAAGGCATACGGGCGGCTTCCGTTTTTTGCGGATCCGCGGTTTGCGGACCACAAAAAACGGCACGGTCGTGTGCATGTAGCCTAATACTGAGGCACAGTAATTCTATCTATAAATTGAAATATTAACTGGGATTGCGGTAGCAGGTTAACTAGATGCAGAAGGTAATATATTACACCGCATTCAAATACTGAGGCACAAAAATTGTATGCATAAATAAAAATATTAACGGGGATTGTGGCAGCAGGTGAACAAGATTCAGATGACAATATATTACAATGCACTTTAATACTGAGGCACAATAATTCTATATATAAAGTAACATGTGCCAGCGGTTCAACGAGATGCAGACGGCAATATATTACACCACACTTTATTACTGAAGCACAGTAATTCTATGCATAATTTAAAAGATTAACTGGGTTTGTGGCAGCAGGTGAACAAGAAGAACACATTTAACCTGCACTGTCCCTGCAGTCTCTCTATGCTCTCCCTATGTTCTCCCTGCAGTGTCTAAAAACTCTCCCTATGATGTCTCTACACTGTCCCTGAACTGTCCCTGCACTCTCCCTATCCAGTTAAAAGCTGTCTGCAACATTGTCCCTAGCACATACGTATTTGTGAATTCTTTCCTTAAGCTCAGCTCCAAGTGAAATGGCAGAGACTGTGTGGGATAGGGCTATGACATCACAGGGAATGAATCTGCTGATTGGCTGTCTGCATGGCATTATGGGTGATCATGCATTCCCGGGCTTCTTACTTTCACTTTGTAACATGTGCAGCAACCACTATAAGAAAAAAACACAAAGCGCAAGTAAATTTGGATTTGTGACGAAACAAATTTATCCTAAACGTTAGATCAAATTCTACTTTGGATGCTTCGATTCACTCAACACTACTTTTGACCACTATCTGTCTAACGCATTGATACTGAGTTTCCCGTCTAGTTCAGATCTCGTCTTGGCTATTTGACTACTCTTTGTCTCTCGATTTGGTACTTTGTTTTCCTCCTGGTCTTTTTGTCTTGTTTTTCTCCCTTGGTGTTGTTTGTCTTGCACCTTAGCAGAGTAGGGAATTTCGACCAGTTGCGGAATTGTTACTTAGCGCTTGCACTGCAAGTAGACAGGGGAAGCAAGCAAGATTCTAGCTAGGGCGCACTGTCCGTGTCCATCCCTACAGACTTTACATCATCTTTTAACTTTGGAATGTTTATTATGAATTGATTAATTTTATAATATTTTGTTATGTTATGCTTTACTAATATAAACCTGTTACACCCTCCTGTAATATATCTGCACACTTTCTGCTCTCTTCTAATGTAATTTTCAAAGTTTTGGCACCATTTTATGTATTTAATCTCTGTCACCTATATTCTTTGTCATATGTCCTGATGACAATACTCTGATGAAGAACCACATTGCCAATATCTTTGATTTAGCACATCCTATATCCTTGTCAGTCCTTGCCAATTGTTGTTATTTTTGCTTGTTATTTGCATCCAAATGCAAATTTATGGTGATTCAGATCAGGTGAATTTTGAAAAGAGTGAGGCAGATTTAGATCCGAATTACATTTTGAGCAATTTACTCAACACCACAGAGGATTGCTTGATCTTGTTTCTTTGCTATACATTAGAAAATCCACCTACCAAGCCTGATATCCAAATTGCGCAATTAGATAATGCCTCAAAATGTACTATAAGTTGAAAATTGTCCAAATATATATGATACTATTCCATTTAAAATAACTCATTCAATTAACTTCACTGTTAGGATGCATCAGTAAGAAACCATATTTCACGGGTTGGATGGGAGGAGCGCTGATAGATGGATAGATAGATGGATAGATAGATAAATAGATAGATAGATAGATAGATAGATAGATAGATAGATAGATAGATAATGCAAAAAATAAAGTTAAACCAATATCTCCAAACATTATGAAAAAAAGGAGTTCAGGTGCACACTACCATGGCTACAATGTAAAAGCAAACAAGGACATCTGCATATTCATTTATCATATTGTGCAGGATTTTTTTTTCTTTTTCTGTGATTTTTAACTGGATTCACTAATAAATAATATATTTTCTAGGACAGCTTTGTAGTGTTTTTCTTTTGTGATTCAATATGAAGAGCGGTAACCAGTAATTTTGTGGTTACATATAAAAGAACTATTGGCAGTTCAAACTATATTTATCTGAGATTACTGTGATATAATGCTAAATAATAATACATCTGTAGTTCTATACAATGTTCAAACAATGTTCAAACAATACTGTTAATGAGTGTCAAAATAATATTACTGTATAGGGCCACATAATATATGAACTGTGTGAAGGCTGGAGCTATCAGATGATTGTAGCAGCTTTCAGGAGCAGAACCTGCTGCAGTTTTATCGAAACACACTCCCTTAAACAAAATTACTTTAAAGGGGTTCTCCAGGAATAAAAAAAATTAAAATACTTAAATATTATTTTATAATAAATATATTCCCAAATACCTTTCATTAGTTATAGTGGCTCGTTTTGTCTAGGGAGCAAACATTAGGAGAAATAAAATGGCCGCTGTGCTATCAGTACACACAAAACATGTCCTAATCACACAGAAGGACAAGTTACTTCAAAACACAGAGCTAAATAGCTGCCTCATCCTCCTCTCTGCTCTGCTTGTCAGGAATTATGAATACAGGTGAATCTCTGTGGGAATGGAGATGATGAGGAGACATGAGAAGAGGGGGAGGTGTGGCTAATGAGCACCAGCACTTGTTTACAGTCTCCATTACCACAGCAACACATTGCCACAGCCTGTCGGTCCTTTCTTTACTTCATGTCTCCTCATGAACTAAATTCCCCAGAGATTCAGCTAAAGTTCTTATCTGTATTCAGGATCATAATCCCTGACAAGTAGAACAGAGAGGAGGATGAGGCCGCTCTTTACCTCTGTGTTCTAAAGTAACATGTGTGATCAGGACAGGTTTTGTGTGAACTAATGGGACAGCGGCCATTTTGTTTCCCCTGATGATGGCTCCCCAGACAAAACGAGCCATTATAACTAATGAAAGGTATTTGAGAATATATTTATAATAAAGTAATATTTAAGTATTTTCATTTTCTTAATTCCCGGAGAACCCCTTTAAGTAAAAATGAACTCTACATGTTAAATTACCTAAATTATTGCAGGAGTCACAGGTGATGTTTATGTTGCCTAATGTATTTCGATTTTAATATATTTATGTTACTATAAGGTTTACATTGTTGTTTCAAATATTTTTTTAACAATATCTAGTGTATGGAAAAATATTGAACCAAAATCTAGTGTATGAAAAAAATAAATCATTTTGAATAAAATCCCAAACTAAAAGTGAGATTTCCAAAATCTCCATGTTGCACTTTCATCATTGTAATTTGACCTTTGCACCGTAATACAGATCTGTTGTTTTAGCTAAACATCTATGTATGAGTCCTGCAGGAGAGCATTTTAATTCTGAGGCTCAAGTAGAAGTGGTGAACTGACTGAGTAAGTATATTTTCTTACAGTTTATCTATTTTAAAGGGAACCTGTCAGGAGATTGGTTCTGGCATCAGGAAATCCCAGCATGATGAAATCACTTGTTACAATACCAGAAGCAAGCTTACTACATAGGTAAAGTAACAGAACCAGTTTACTGATAGATATGTCAGGAGAACCAAGATTACTGCATATGCACTTATAGACAAAAACATAAAACATAAACAAGGAGTTTTTGGAATTGAATGAAACTTTTTATGTGTGAATGCAATGATATGTACAAATGATTACAATATTAGAGTGAAATGATATTGTACATTTACTGTGAAAAACTGTACAGTTGAAGGGAGGCTCTAGTACCCTGTTGGGCCTCCTATAGCCTGTATATGGTTGGGCATGGAGGCATACAGGTTCCATATGTTATCCTAAGGCACATTTGCACATGTTGCAGATGGACCTGTAGATCCTGCACACTCGCACAATGCCAGGTGTCCCAGCTGGTCCCATAAATGCTTGATTGGAAATAAATCTGGCAACTCAGATCGTATCATACTGGGGTGCTTGACTATTATATGTGATGGCTCCCCAGATGGCTCCCCAGATGATGACACCAATAGTTGGGGCAGTGTGTTGCTCCACAGAAAATGCAGGATTGAATCTCTCACCATGAGACCTTCATACTTGAACCCCACCATCGTGGGATCGCAAACAGAAACAGGAATCATCACTAAAGATGATACAGTTACAGTCTGTAGCAGTGCGGGTTTCTTGTTCACAACACCACTGTAAACTAAGGCAACAGTGGCTTACTGTCAATGTCAGAACACATATTGGGTGCCATGATACCAAATTTCCTTCTGCTAAGTGACTCTTTTGTTTGGATACAACCTTAATTTTTTAATGTCACTCTTTGGAGCTTTTGTTAGCCCTCCATTGCAGGTTCTACAAAAAATGTAGGATAAATGAAAAAAGCATGCTATGCTATTTTGTCCATTAGAAACCCGAAAGACCTCACTACTATCAAGGGGGAACTTAAGGTGCCATAGATGTCCATCATATGACAGATCTGACACTGTTGTTACATTTTTTTTTCTGTTCCTATAACGAAACAGAAAAATTTTAAATACAGCACGGATGTGAACGTGACATAAGTTACTGCTTAGCTCATTCAATCTAACAAAACAATAACAAACACAGGTGCACTCTGCAGTCTCACTAAATCCTCAAACTGATTTTAAAATTGAGAGATTAGTCAACATGTCCTACGGTGTAGAACATGTCTAAGCCCGGACACCACGACAAGGTTTCTCAAGTAGCCCGGGACCCTACACTCTCCTACCTGAGCCGTATGGGCGATACCAGGAGCCAGTGGGCAAATTACAGGAGCATAAGGCCGACTCACAAACAACTCACCAGTTACCTCCAGCATGTGGCCATGCTTGCAATGGGAGGAGGGAGGAGTCTGTGAGTCCCACTCAAGACTTGCTGATATGTCCCAGGCCTCACAGGTGCACCTAAATGTAGCCTGTAGATGGAAAACAGGCACATTTAAATAGGAGTTTATACACCTCCAGGAATCTATATATACAAACTAAGAAGACAGGTTGGCATTAGCAGGAGGTGCTCAAACCCACATGCAGTTGTGCATATATATAGGGGAGCAAATCCTGCACTTGTGGCCCGTTGCTAATGGCAATCCCCAGCAAAATGCATACAATGGAGGATGCCGGCGGCGAACCACAAGTACCACAATAGACATCCTACACAAGGTAACAAGTGCGGATGTCATAATAATATATTAATTATGACATCCGCACTTGTTACCTTGTGTAGGATGTCTATTGTGGTACTTGTGGTTCGCCGCCGGCATCCTCCATTGTATGCATTTTGCTGGGGATTGCCATTAGCAACGGGCCACAAGTGCAGGATTTGCTCCCCTATATATATGCACAACTGCATGTGGGTTTGAGCACCTCCTGCTAATGCCAACCTGTCTTCTTAGTTTGTATATTTAGTTCATTCAATCCAATTGTCTTTTCATCTGAAATAGGTTTGTGGGGCTCCAACTATTGTTTTGTCTAGGAGCCTTAACAAATCTTGATCAAGCCCCAGATCCTGCTTGTGTCTTGCTGCATGTATATTCTCCCATTAGCACAAAATACACTCCTTGCTCCTTAACACTCAGGAGAACCATGGCAAGCAGCATCTGTGGGTGATGGTGTCACGGTCACTCTCAAGCTAGGTGTTAGAAGGTCGGAGAGGCTGTCTGTTACGTGATGTCATCTGACAGCCTCTTTTAATTTCACTTTGTTGTTGATGGTAATGACCACACCTCTAGTCAGGTGCAGCATAATGGTCATTACTATATAAGTCTGGCTACTCCCTTCACTCCTTGTGGTGTATAGCTTCATTTGCAAGTGGAAGAGCTGGTGTGTGTTGTCTCCTCTGGTGTTTCTGCTCTTTCTTCTACTTCAGGAGTTAAGTATCTCATTCCTTTGTATTTGTTTTGTGTTGTTTCCCCTGCCTTCTGTAATCTGGTCTGAGTCAAGACCCCTGTTCCTTCAGCTTAAGGAACGGGTCGTCTTTGGGCTCTATCACTACCTCAGGGCATTACAGGGTAGTCAGGCTTTAGGTTCCAGTGAATGAACGGTCCTACCACTGAGGTCCGTTCATTCAGTTAGCAGTCAGGGCTAGGGTTAGGATTCATTAGGTGGTGACCTTTGCCTCTCCCTAGCTTCTAGGCCAGATGCCTTTCCCCCCTCTTGTGTTTGGTGTGTTGATCCCTCCCACACCTCGTCGTGACATTATACACCAAAACCGCCATTTTGTTTGTATCAGTGTGGCAATGGATACAATCCCTGAACTGGTCGGACTACTACAGGGGTTGTCTTTGGAGGTAGCTGACCTCTGCAATACCGTTGCACAGATCCAAAGACCTCTGGCAGCTGGTTCCGACTGTGGGAATCAGGCCTGTCCTGAACCTAAGGTTGCTCTCCCAGACAGGATTTCCGGGGGCAATGATAATTTCACCCTGTTTAGGGAGTCATGTAAATTATATTTTAAGCTGTGTCCTCGCTCTTCTGGCGATGAGAGTCAAAGAGTGGGTATCAGCATGTCGCTGCTTAACGGAGACGCTCAGGCATGTGCCTTTTCTTTGCCGAATGGATCACAGTCCCTCCGGTTGGTGGACGAGATTTACGACGACCCGGATCGGATTTCCCTGGCCGAGACTAAGTTGCGTGGCTTGCGGTAGGGAAAGCGGCCTGCGGAGATCTACTGCTCTGAATTTAGGAGATGGGCTACTGATACAGAGTGGAATGATTCAGCTCTGTGTAGTCAATTCTGTCAGGGATTATTTTAGAGGCTGAAAGATGTGTTAGCCTTTCAAGAGAATCCTGAGTCTTTGTAGGCAGCCATGTCACTTGCTGTACGTATAGATAGACGTCTGAGAGAGAGAGATCTAAAGTCCCTCATTCTCAGGAGGTACTATCATATGAGATAGCGGCTCCCTCTGATACTTTGTTTGGAGAGACTCTCGAGCAAACGCCTTGTGATAAGCCTATACAGCTAGGGGACTGCTGGTAAGAGCTTTGGTCATATGAAGGTGGTCTGTTTTTGTTGTGGAAAGAAGGGACATTTTGTAAATAGTTGTCAGTTCTTGCAGCAGCAAGGTAAAAACAAGAAAAAGACGTTTAATCCCCAAGTTACTATTGGTGGTGTGGGTGTGGAGCAAGAAAACATACTTTTGTCTTTTACTGGTAGTACCAGATTTCTCCTGTCTGCCGAGGTGGCTCTAGAGTCCAAAACTGTGGAAATCAAAGTATTTATTGACAGTGGGGCAGGGGTTAACCTGATTGATGGACAGTTCATTCGTATGCATGGTTTGACTACTAGTGCACTAGAGAAAAGTATTTCTGTCTTTGCAATTGATTCAGCACCTCTTACCCAAAAATGCCTGTCACAGGTGGTAAATGACATTAATTTAAGAGTGGGTGATTTTCATCAGGAATCTATCTCATGTCATGTGTTGGAGAGTTTGCCTGCTCCGTTGGTGTTAGGTCTACCGTGGTTAAGCAAACATAACCCTACCATCGATTGGCAAGCGAGACAGATTCTCAATTGGAGTGACTATTGCATAGACAACTTTCTTAATACATCATTCTCTGTGGTCACCACTACAGCTGTACCCTCGTTCATTTCTGAATTTTCTGATGTATTTTCTGAGAGTGGTAACCAGGAGATACCTCCGCATCGGGAATGTGATTGTTCTGTCAATCTTATTCCCGGAGCTAAACTGCCCAAATCTCGGTTGTATAATCTTTCGGAACCCAAAAGAAAGGTTATGCGAGAATATATATTCCAGAGTTTGGTGAAGGAACATATCAGACCATCCAAATCCCCTGTAGTTTCTGGCTTTTTCTTTGTAAAAAAGAATGATGGTACCCTAAGGCCATGTCTGGACTTCCGTGAGCTCAACTGTATTACCGTCCATGATCCTTACCCTCTTCCTTTAATCCTGGATTTGTTTAATCAGATTGTTGGTGCCAAGGTGTTCTCTAAGTTGGATATGAGGAGGGCTTATAATCTGGTAAGGATCAAGGAGGGGGATGAGTGGAAGACTGCATTTAATACCCCTGAGGTCCATTTTGAGAATCTGGTCATGCCATTTGGGTTAGCCAATGCTCTAGCAGTTTTTCAACACTTTATCAATGACATCTTTCATCATCTGGTGGGGAGGTTTGTTGTTGTATATCTGGATGACATATTAATTTATTCTCCCGATATGGAGACTCATCAGGATCATGTGCGACAGGTGTTACAGATCCTAAGAGAGAATAAGTTATATGCTAAGATGGAAAAGTGTGTATTTGCAGTTCAGGAAGTGCAATTCCTGGGTTACCTGCTCTCATCCTCAGGTTTTCGTATGGATCCCGAGAAAGTCCGTGCCATGTTGGACTGGGATCAACCTGAAAATCTGAAGGCGCTTATGCGGTTTTTGGGGTTTACCAACTACTATTGTAAATTCATTCTCCACTATTCGACTGTGGTTAAACCTTTAAAACATGACTAGGAAGGGTGCTGATTTCTCTGTTTGGTCTAATGCGGCATTACAAGCCTTTTCAGCTGTGAAGGAGTGTTTCGCTTCTGCCCCTATTCTGGTGCAACCGGATGTGTCACAGCCGTTCATTGTGGAAGTTGACGCATCCGAGGTTGGGGTAGGAGCAGTCTTGTTGCAGGGTCCTTCACCCAGTAAATGGTGCCCATGTGTATTTTTCTCTAAGAAACCCTCGACTGATGAAAGAAATTATGACGTGGGAAATAGGGAATTGCTGGCCATTAAGTTGGCTTTTGAAGAATAACGTCATTGGTTGGAAGGAGCAATCTATCCTATTACTATCCTATTACTATCCTGGGTGTCCGGAGGCCACTCGTAGAAGGGCGGTACTGTCATGGTCACTCCCAGGCTAGGTGTTAGAAGGTCGGAGAGGCTGTCTGCACGTGATGTCATCTGACAGCCTCTTCTAATTTAACTTTGTTGTTGATAGTAATGACCACACCTCTAGTTAGGTGCAGCATAGTGGTCCTTACTATTTTAGTCTGGCTACTCCCTTCACTCTTTGCGGTGTATTGCTTCATTTGCAAGTGGAAGAGCTGGTGTGTGTTGTCTCCTCTGGTGTTCCAGGTGTAACACAGGCAGGGTCAACAATACCATAGTGCAAAATACCATCCCAGCAGAAACAAGTAACACAGTGTAGCACAATATATTGGCCCAAAAGCTGTCCCTCTGTGGTGGCCACCAATAGCTACCATCTTCTGTCCTCCTATGCCAGTTGTCTATGGAACGGGAGGCTTAGGAAAGGTGCGGGCCACAGCAGTTGAATTTAGGAGTGCATGTGTGGTCGCTGGCTGGGTACATGAGTGCCTGATTCTAATAGTGTTAATTATTGTTGAGAACTCATTATGTACACAGTTAGCAGCAGAAAGGAGGGTTTGGGTGGCTACCTGGCGCATCGGCCCACAGGGAAATTCACCTGTAGGGTGTATGGCCAATGCGCCCCTACTCAGCAACTGTCAGATGGGGATCAGCACTGTCTTAGGATGAGTAATAACACCACATGAATCTCAAGGACTAGTAATTGTGAGAACTTCATGCCACGTGTGTGTGTGTGTATATATAACATGAAAGAAAGCATTAGAGATGAGCAAATCAAAGTTGACAAAGTGGAATTCGATCCGAATTTCAGGATAAATTCAATTTGCATCGAATCCGAATTTCCTCACTCTTTGTGGTAACGAATCACATATTTTTTTTTCCTAAAATGGATGCTGCACATGTTAGGACATGGAGCAAGGAACTCTGGGAACGAGGGATCACCAACAATGCCATGCATGCAGACAATCAGCAGCCAGCCAGCCCTGTGATGTCACAACCCTAAAAATAGCCTCAGCCATCATGGATTCTGCCATTTCTAGTGTACTTAGTGCAGGGAGAGACATCAGCAGGCCCTAGGGACAGTGGTAGAAAAGACTTTAAAACTTTTATTTTTCTGTATAGAAGTTCAGGGAAAGGATAGGGAGAAATCATTCCACAGTATTGAAGCAGAACAGGTTTCAGTAGGAGAGTTTACAGCCTGGGTAATAGGAACAATCCTATTACACCTTGCTGCACTGACTGCGGATCCAAATTGCCATTATATAGCTCTGTAATTCCAGCAAACCGTTCTTGTTATTGGGGTGCAAGTTCTGTTTGATACAGCCAATAACAGGGTTTATAAAAGAAAATATTTATTATATCTTCTAAAGCATTTTTTGGCTTGTATTAGTGAGAAAAAAAGGGCTTATTAGTTGTTGTGTGGTGAAGTGGGAAAATTACAGCCCTTTTTGCCGTGTATTAGTGTCAAAAAAATATATATTTGCTGTTCAGCGGTGCAGTTATATGTTCTAATGCCCTTTTTGGTGTGTATTAATGGCAAAAAATATATATTATTTGCCATTCAGCGGTGCAGATATATGTTCTAAAGTCTTTTGTGGCGTGTATAAGTGGAAAAAAATTAGGGCCTATTTGCCGTTTAGCGGTGCAGTTATATGTACTAAAGCCATTTTTGGCGTGTATTAGTGGCAAAAATATATATATTTGCCGTTCAGCAGTGCAGTTATATGTTCTAAAGCTCTTTTTGGCGTCTATTAGTTAAAAAAAAATATATAATATTTGCCGTTCAGCGATGCAGTTATATGTTCTAAAGCCCTTTTGGCGTGTATTAGTTGCAAAAATATATATATTATTTGCCGTTTAGTGGTGCAGTTATATGTTATAAAGCCTTTTGTGGAGTGTATAAGTGGAAAATTGTAAGGGCCTATTTGCTGTTCAGCGGTACAGTTATATGTTCTAAAGCCCTTTTTGGCGTGTATTAGTGGCACAAAAAAGTATTTGCCGTTGTGTGGTGAAGTGAGAAAATTACAGCCCTTTATGGTGTGTATTAGTGACAAAAAAATATATATTTGCGTTCAGGGGTGCAGTTATACGTTCTTAAGGCTTTTGTGGCATGTATAAGTGGAAAAAAATAAGGGCCTATTTGCCGTTCAGCGGTGTAGTTATATGTCCTAAAGTTCTTTTTGCCGTATATTAGTGGGGGGGGGGGGGGGGGGCTTATTTGCCGTTGTGTGGTGCAGTGAGAAAATTACAGACTTTTTTGGGGTGTTTTAATTTCCTTTTTATTTATTTATTTATTTATTAAATCTAACAGTATGTCAAACAGAGAAGTGCCAGGCCCTGCACAGGGGAGTGGCAGAGGCCTAAATATTTCTGGCGCAAGCACAGGTGGCAGCAGAGTAAGGGGACATGCTGGGAGTTGTAGTTTTGCAACACCTGGAGGCACACTGGTTGGGAAACACTGTTTCTACACTACTATAAAGGCTCACTGCAGCCAGGAAATATCCGTTTTATAACATGATTTGCTGCAAATAAATTCGTGTCGAACGAAAAAATAAAAATCGGCGAATCAATATTTTTTTTAATTGCCTCATCTCTAGAAAGCATGTTTAGTATACTGCATCTCTAAAAAAAAAGGACTATACTTTATTGAAACATCAATTTAGACAGACATAATAAAAACACCAAAAAATACATGTTGGGTAAAACCAAAGCCGCACACCCCACGATAAGTGGTGACTAAACCAAACATGGACACATAAACCATACACACTCATCATAGGCAATTATAATACACCTTTACGTATGATAAACACTATGCAATGCTATAACAAATAATGCAATAACAAAAAATCCCATAGAGTCACCTGGAATAAAGAAATCATATAGTACTGTAGGTACCATGTGGGGCCATATGGGGAGAAATATACAGGGTGGGCCATTTATATGGATACACCTTAATAAAATGGGAATGGTTGGTGATATTAACTTCCTGTTTGTGGCACATTAGTATATGTGAGGGGGGAAACTTTTCAAGATGGGTGGTGACCATGGCGGCCATTTTGAAGTAGGCCATTTTGAATCCAACTTTTTTTTGTTCAATAGGAAGAGGGTCATGTGACACATCAAACTTATTGGGAATTTCACAAGAAAAACAATGGTGTGCTTGGTTTTAACGTAACTTTATTCTTTCACGAGTTATTTACAAGTTTCTGACCACTTATAAAATGTGTTCAATGTGCTGCCCATTGTGTTGGATTGTCAATGCAACCCTTTTCTCCCACTCTTCACACACTGATAGCAACACCGCAGGAGAAATTCTAGCACAGGCTTCCAGTACCCGTAGTTTTAGGTGCTGCACATCTCGTATCATCTGAAGGCAATCGTCTATGCTGTGAAGATACGAGATGTGCAGCACCTGAAACTACGGATACTGGAAGCCTGTGCTAGCATTTCTCCTGCGGTGTTGCTATCAGTGTGTGAAGAGTGGGAGAAGAGGGTTGCATTGACAATCCAACACAATGGGCAGCACATTGAACACATTTTATAAGTGGTCAGAAACTTGTAAATAACTCATGAAAGAATAAAGTTACGTTAAAACCAAGCACACCATTGTTTTTCTTGTGAAATTCCCAATATGTTTTATGTGTCACATGACCCTCTTCCTATTGAAAAAACTAAAGTTGGATTCAAAATGGCCGACTTCAAAATGGCCGCCATGGTCACCACCCATCTTGAAAAGTTTCCCCCCTCACATATACTAATGTGCCACAAACAGGAAGTTAATATCACCAACCATTCCCATTTTATTAAGGTGTATCCATATAAATGGCCCACCCTGTATATTGCCAGAATACCAGCTTCATCAGGCTTTATCTGCCTACTCCACACCATTATGACAGAAGAGGAGAAAGTCAATGAATCAGAGAGTCAATAGCTTTTGCAAAACGTGAATAAATCCCTTGAATGACCAACCGCAGTAATCAAGTAAATACATTTGTAATTAGAGATGAACCAATTTCTCTAAATTCATTTCCAACCAGTCAGCAGATTAGATTTTGGAGAAAAAAAAATTCGACCTGAATTAAAAGTGCTCAGATTGCCCAGAAAAGTCATGTATGGCACTCTGAGATCCCCTAGGATTCTATGCAGCTCTCTTTCTAGTTCCTTAATGTCAAAAGAGTGACATACTGTATGGCTATGGGTAAATAGATGAGGTGCTGGCTTATTAATTATTCGAGTCATGTCTCAAGGCCTATTTAAAGGGTTGAACGTTGACTTATAGGATAGCTGCCTTACATCTGGTGGCATCAGAGTCAGAGCTTGTTAAGAGATCATTTGCATCCCTTTCTTCCCGGAATTCCAGAGGAGCATGTACGGCCTATAAGTCTCCTCACGGCAATGAAGGCGCTCTCTGTAAGGAGAGATAGTACACCCAAAAAAATGTATGTTTATTAACACTGTGGTTATGTGTACACTCTAAGTGCTGGGAGGTGTGTATATCCCACCCAGATACCTCAGCTGGGTGAGATAACTGAAATTCAGAAAGCTGCAGTGGTTTCAGCAAAGTGTAGTTTGCTGAGACAGTTTTGTCTAGATGTTGTTCTGGGCTGGATTTCATGTGGACTGGGGGATAGGTTTGGTAGTGGGATCTGCCAGTCCACACCCTTCCACTACATGTATTGTCTTTTGCCGGAGGTGATCACAGGTGAGGCCTGCTGCTGTAATCAAGGAGGTATAAAACAACCCTCTGTGTATGACTTGGAGGAAGAAAGGCTGAGGAAGCCTAAGAGAGAGGGGAGCCTGAGAGGCTCTGTGTGGTAAAGCCTGGTTTGTAAAGCCTGAAATTTGGGGGGGGGGGGCAGCAAAGCCTACAGAAAGAGGGTCATACGTCAGACTCGGGAGGCCTTCTGGACCATCTCCCCCCAAGGGTGCTGGTGTGGTCACAGCCTGGAGGCTGCTGGACCGTATATAGCTGAAGAAGCTGGATCTAATACCGCGTGTGAACAGCCCTCTATAGGTGAAGTAGAGACAACACGTGTATTAGGTAGAGCCCAGACGGGCAGGTGTTTATTTTTGATGTTTATGTGTCTGATGGTGCTGAAGTGCCGAAATAAGAGAGAGCAATCCCTTACAATAGATTGTTTTTTGTATTTTATTTACTAGTAAAACTATCAACACTGGACAAATAGCATAAAAAATAATAAAAATGCTGCTGGGCTCTAGCAGCATAGAATATCTCTTTAAATAACTCACAGTATGTCAAGATATTAGTTGATTGTTTGATATTCCATACTGCTAGATATCAATAAAAATATGTATTTTTATGCCTTCATAAATCCAGCAGCCATCTATGTTCTAATCTAATATACCAACATTATTAGTCACTGATTAGAGCTCAATGTAGTAATCAAAATAATTATGATGTTCCAACTGCTGCTAATGACACTGAGCAGCTTTTATTTTCCTCCACCCAATATAGTAGAACACTTTGGTTTTGCACATACAGTATATAGTAAATCAGTTTGTATTGCAGATCTGTAGCGTTTTTTCCATAAGAAAATTAATATTAGCCTTATAGCGTTTCTCCGTTCCTTTATCTCCAAACATATTAGTTTTGGTGATCTGCTCAGACCTCTAACGTGGTTTGAGAGCCTTATTTGTGTCAACCCTTCCCCCCGGAAACATATTTCTCTCATCTATAGGAAACTCACATATCCTGCCAACTTGCCCAAACCATCCTTTATAGGCACTTGGGAGAAAGACCTGGGTTCCCCATTCACGGTGGATGATCGAACTCGCCTCTTTGTAGAGCCTCACTCTTCTTCCAGATGCGTCAGAATTCAGGAAAATGGATACAAAATCCTTACCAGATGGTATAGAACTCCAGAAATAACTTGTCGTTTTTCTTCTTCTGGATCTGACATATGCTGGAGATGTGATACTGGGAAGGGAACGTTCTACCATATTTGGTGGACATGCCCACTAGTTACGGTGTGGTGGTCCAATATATTTAAAATTTGCAATTTAATCTGCAATACATCCATCGCTCTCTGCCCTAAATTAGCTCTCTTGGGTCTACAAGCCCACATACCTGGTCCTCCGACACTAAAGTTGTTCAAAAAATTACTATCAGCAGCCCGTTTACTGTTGCCCAGACACTGGTTGTCACATGACCTTCCCCATACCAAACATTGGCTTAACAAAATTGACTCCATTTGCAGGTTCAAAGAAATGTCTGCGTGGGAAAACCGATCCTACCGTAGTTTCAATTTATTATGGAAACCTTGGCGGGACTTTAGATCACTTCCTCTCTGATCCTGTACCTGTTGCTCTGTTGATTTGTTGACTACCTCAACCCACATACAGTAGATACATGTGTTGTATAGCTCTGTAATCCACATGTTTATGTCTCTGTTATTTCTCTGTAATGTATTTGTCACAAAATCCATTGTAAGGTGAAATGTGTGACACACAGACGTGTCCTTCATTAACAGTATGTAACGATCCTATCCATGTTTAAAACCAAAAATAATAAAAATATAAAAAAATAATAATAATTAATATTAGCCAATATAAATACCCAATATGATCCCAACTGGGCCAGTTGCACCCTCTTGTTTTCTCAATAGACGGTGCTGCCACTTTTTTTTTATTTTTTATTTAACATCTTTATTGCTTATACAAAACAGTACACAACATACAATTAGAAATTAGTATACATTTTCAACCCTTTTTGTCAGCAGTTCCTGCAAGACGAAGGCATTGATGCTATGGACTTGCCCGCCAGTTCCCCAGACCTGAATTCAATTGAGCACATCTGGGACATCATGTCTCGCTCTATCCACCAACGTCACGTTGCACCACAGACTGTCCAGGAGTTGGCAGATGCTTTAGTCCAGGTCTGGGAGGAGATCCCTCAGGAGACCGTCCGCCACCTCATCATGAGCATGCACAGGCGTTGTAGGGAGGTCATACAGGCACGTGGAGGCCACACACACTACTGAGCCTCATTTTGACTTGTTTTAGGACATTACATCAAAGTTGGATCAGCCTGTAGTGTGTTTTTCCACTTTAATTTTGAGTGTGACTCCAAATCCAGACCTCCATGGGTTGAAAAATTTGATTTCCATTTTTTATTTTTTGTGTGATTTTGTTGTCAGCACATTCAACTATGTAAAGTAGTTTTTCAGAAAAATATTTAATTAATTCACATCTAGGATGTGTTATTTTTGTGTTCCCTTTATTTTTTTGAGCAGTGTGTATATATATATATATATATATATATATATACATATACACACTGTATATACAGGGAGTGCAGAATTATTAGGCAAATGAGTATTTTGACCACATCATCCTCTTTATGCATGTTGTCTTACTCCAAGCTGTATAGGCTTGAAAGCCTACTACCAATTAAGCATATTAGGTGATGTGCATCTCTGTAATGAGAAGGGGTGTGGTCTAATGACATCAACACCCTATATTAGGTGTGCATAATTATTAGGCAACTTCCTTTCCTTTGGCAAAATGGGTCAAAAGAAGGACTTGACAGGCTCAGAAAAGTCAAAAATAGTGAGATATCTTGCAGAGGGATGCAGCACTCTTAAAATTGCAAAGCTTCTGAAGCGTGATCATCGAACAATCAAGCGTTTCATTCAAAATAGTCGACAGGGTCGCAAGAAGCGTGTGGAAAAACCAAGGCGCAAAATAACTGCCCATGAACTGAGAAAAGTCAAGCGTGCCGCTGCCAAGATGCCACTTGCCACCAGTTTGGCCATATTTCAGAGCTGCAACATCACTGGAGTGCCCAAAAGCACAAGGTGTGCAATACTCAGAGACATGGCCAAGGTAAGAAAGGCTGAAAGACGACCACCACTGAACAAGACACACAAGCTGAAACGTCAAGACTGGGCCAAGAAATATCTCAAGACTGATTTTTCTAAGGTTTTATGGACTGATGAAATGAGAGTGAGTCTTGATGGGCCAGATGGATGGGCCCGTGGCTGGATTGGTAAAGGGCAGAGAGCTCCAGTCCGACTCAGACGCCAGCAAGGTGGAGGTAGAGTACTGGTTTGGGCTGGTATCATCAAAGATGAGCTTGTGGGGCCTTTTCGGGTTGAGGATGGAGTCAAGCTCAACTCCCAGTCCTACTGCCAGTTTCTGGAAGACACCTTCTTCAAGCAGTGGTACAGGAAGAAGTCTGCATCCTTCAAGAAAAACATGATTTTCATGCAGGACAATGCTCCATCACACGCGTCCAAGTACTCCACAGCATTGGCTGGCAAGAAAGGGTATAAAGGAAGAAAATCTAATGACATGGCCTCCTTGTTCACCTGATCTGAACCCCATCGAGAACCTGTGGTCCATCATCAAATGTGAGATTTACAAGGAGGGAAAACAGTACACCTCTCTGAACAGTGTCTGGGAGGCTGTGGTTGCTGCTGCACGCAATGTTGATGGTGAACAGATCAAAACACTGACAGAATCCATGGATGGCAGGCTTTTGAGTGTCCTTGCAAAGAAAGGTGGCTATATTGGTCACTGATTTGTTTTTGTTTTGTTTTTGAATGTCAGAAATGTATATTTGTGAATGTTGAGATGTTATATTGGTTTCACTGGTAAAAATAAATAATTGAAATGGGTATATATTTGTTTTTTGTTAAGTTGCCTAATAATTATGCACAGTAATAGTCACCTGCACACACAGATATCCCCCTAAAATAGCTAAAACTAAAAACAAACTAAAAACTACTTCCAAAAATATTCAGCTTTGATATTAATGAGTTTTTTTGGTTCATTGAGAACATGGTTGTTGTTCCATAATAAAATTAATCCTCAAAAATACAACTTGCCTAATAATTCTGCACTCCCTGTATATATATTTGGATTCCATTCTGACAATTTTGGCCATTTAGTCCACCGCCAATAATACGAACACCAAAGTAATTGTTTCTGCACCGACGATCATGCTGTGTAAACAGGGACACAGGGACCTGCTCCCCACAAATAGTGATTCCCTATGAGGAAGAGTGATCATAGTAGTGATCGCTCTTCCTCGCACAGAAGTTATGACTGCTGCATGTAAATGCTGCTCTCATCTCTTCTGATGAGCAGGCAATTAACAGTAATGAACTGTTCACTCCCAATTATTGCCAGCTCTGTTGCCCAAAGGGGCCTACAATGCAGCAAGCAGTGCTAATCAAACACTCTTGCTTTGTCACATCACTCCCATTTAACGACTGTACAGGGAACCACAATACTGCCCCAATCATTTGAATAGATCTTTGCTGCAGTTCTCCACACAGCAGGGAATGAAGAATCCTGCTGTGCAAGAAGAAAGCTGAGGGGGGTCTCAGTAGCCAAGCCCCTCACCGATCATAATGTTAAAACATACCCTAGCAAAATGTCATAACATTCTAAGATAAGAATATCCCTTTAATAAAAATGACTATATATGTTTTATATATGATATATTTATGGAACATATCCCCAAAATGTCTGCAGTTTCTTGACTGTTCAGTTTAATAAATTACCCTTAGCATGTTTTTGCTCACAATTAACTCATTACACTCCAGAGGCTTTTGCACTCGTTAAAGCTCCAACCATTTTAACAGCAAGAAAATTTAGAGGAAAGTCTATAATAAAGTCTACTGTTTTAAATAATAATCCATAAAAACTAATATTTTTTCATTTCCTGCAGGAAATGAATGCAAATGCCAATACACTATTAACAAGAGGTAACTTGTTTTTCAGCCAGAAATGTAAAACACTTTCTATACAGCACAAAATCATACTTTTTTTTTCTCTTTTGTTGCTAGTTTTTCAACCCAGCTACCAGAATGCTGTAAAGCCTAAAATCCTTGGATAACACATCCTGTATTTGAAATACAAACTCACATACAACAGGTCAGAAGAATGTTCTGTATATTATTCTTTACCATAAGTAAATAGTTATATGGAGATAGAATAATAGAAATGAAATAATTGCTACAATCTACAGTCTGTTCATGCGATAGATGTCAGACAGCTGGCCCAGCTGCTCATTTAATTTGTTTTTAGTCTTCATAACCAGAGACCTTCCTGTAGTTTGTGATTTTTGTAAAAAACCATCACACATTCCGGTAGGATGAAATTATACCCGAGTGTAATATGAGTTTGTCCCAAAGATCTCATCAAATAGCAGGGTACAGAAAGCGGCAGTCTCTGGATCATCTACAAAATACTATGAACTGTATCTAATCAACTAAAATATGTGACAAAGCATAGGATAACGCAACATACAAAAGTGAAAAACCGTTTTCTTTTCAAGACTCATAATAGAAAGATTTAGAAAGACAACAGAATGTATTATTTAAAAGCGACAGGTAAAGAATTATTAATGATTTATTAATTAATAAGTATTAAATATTATTATTATTATTATTATTATTATTATTAAGAATAGAAATAAAATAATAATAGATTAGTTGCAGTTGAAAGGGGTTGTGCAGTGCAAAGATAGAGATGACCTATTCTCAGGATAGGTGATCAATATCAGATAGTTGGAGGTCCGATTCCCTACATCCCCACCGCTGTTTGAAGGGGTAGCAGCACTACCTGTGCGCCATCTCATTTGTAGTGGCGATGCAGTGCAATTACAATACATGAACTGGATGAGCAGTTGTAATTACATTGTGCTACCTCTACAAAGACACATAGGCAATTTTGAAGCAGAAGCAGAGCTCGCATAAGCAACACTAACCTTTCAAACAGCTGATTGGTGTGGGTGCTGGGAGTCAGATCCCCACCAATCTGATATTGATCAACTATCCTGGGGATAGTTCATCAATATCTTTGACCTGCACAACCCCTTTAATTTTATAATTATTAAGAGGAACCGACTGTCAGAAAAAAACGTTAGAGTCTTACATTATATATATATATATATATATATATATATAGTACGAGAAAAATGGCGGCACTGGTGAAAATGACTGTAGAAAGTAGGGTGCACGTCCCAAGGGGAATAGGCTTCTTACCCCAATGTATAAATACCGGAAAAACGAGCGGCACTCCGTAGGATATAGAAAAGTGAACCTTTAATCACCCAGAGGTGCTAATCACCCAGAGGTGCAACGTTTCGGCTCTGCTCTTGAGCCTTTTTCAAGCATAAATACAACTCCAAATCTCAGCAATATATACAGGTGAATCAATTAACATGTGAGTCATGTGATCACATCCCTCCCAGTGGGTGTGAACAAACTGTGACTGAATTACACTAAAGCAATGTAAATACATACTGTTGACATATAATGATAAAGTGCAAATAAAAATACAATCGGAAGAGACATGAGTCATCCATGCCATACATATTATAATTCCAGTGAATGAAAAATTATCGATCGAAAACATAAGAATCAATCGATCTGTGTGTTTAAACATGTCATAACTAGCAGAGGGGGAAGCAAGAAGGAGGGGTGATACAACAAACATACCGAAAGCACAGGAAAAATCGTGTCCCGCCGTATGCCCGGCGTTGTTTACTGTCCATTGCGCAGGCTCGGCAAAGCACCAATCAGGGAGGAGGAAGGAGGAGATCGTCATCAGACTGTATCGGCGCTCAGTCGACACTTCAGTATCTTCTTGCATAGTCGGAACGCTCCTCTCCAGGCGCATGCTCAGATTAAAAGAGCCTATTCTCGGCGCCATCTTACTCACTGGAGAGACGCCCTTAATTAATGTTACCCAGTGTAATGCATCCAACCCACAATATATCGGATATGGCATACTCAGAAGGGCAGTGGGCTCCCTCGAAACAGGGTGTCCACATGCACCGCCCTGGTGAAGAACTGTCATACCCACGGAAACCGCGGATAGTGCAGAGCTGTCAACCAGGTTGCTGAGCTGTCATCTCATCCGAGAGGGATCTCCTCTAGTGGGTACACAGATGCCACTGATATATCTGACATATGAAGAATTATGCTACCTAGGTAATTATGTCAAAATCAACTCATCCCACGGTGCTGGCCAAACTAGACAGAAATAAAATATATGCATAATCAAAAAATAAAAAAATGAAAAAATAAAGACCTAAAAACCGGCCCTATCCTGTGCGGTATGTTGTGATCACTCTATCCGAACCTGCCATTCCTCCTGAAGTTCAGTGTACGTGATCTCTATGTGAAGAAAAAAGAGAAAGAGAAAAAAATTAACATCATTATTGAAGCAAGAAAATGAAAAAATTGAGTTATATAACTCTCTTAGTGTATAACAGAGACACCAAGTGACACCCAGCCTGACCATGGAGGCAAGCCACCCTCACAGAACATCCCCAAAGTTATATTCTATATTTAATCCGTGGGGTTTCAAACTACCCAACTTATGGATCCAGTAGAGTTCTCTACGTTTCAGTATCTTTGACCTATCGCCACCGCGTCTAGGTTGAGGTATATGGTCTACTATCCAGCACCTAAGATCACGTTCCCCATGTTTGACCTCCGCAAAATGCTTGGATACTGGTAGATCCATACGCTTCTTGCGGATGCTCAAACGATGGTTATTAAGGCGGGTCTTAAACTCGGTCGTTGTCTCTCCCACATACAATAAGTTGCATGGGCAGGATAGTATATAGACAACATAACTGGAGTCACAGGTTAAATGGAAAGAAATTCCAAAGGATTCACCAGTACCGGGATGTATAAAATTCCTCCCCTTACACATATATTTGCAATTAACGCAATTGAGGCAGGGAAAGCAACCCAAGCCCAACTGCGTTAATGTGGTTTGTCTCAAAGGCCCTTTAGAGCCCAAGTCAGCTTTAACCAATTGGTCTTTCAAATTTCTGGACCGGCGGTAAGAAAGAAGAGGAGGATTCTGAAATTCAGGAATATCCTTGAAGCATGAGCCTAATAGACCCCAATGCTTCCTCAAAATCTTGTTGATTGAGGAGCTATGCTCACTATATACCGAAATAAACGGAATTCTATCAGCTTTGCGGATAGCCTTCCGTTTGGTCAGTAATTCCGTCCTATCCAGATCATGGACTCTATTAATATGCTCCTTGAGCAACCGTTTAGGATACCCCCTATCCTGAAATTTAAGGGCCATAGAATCCAAGGTTGCATCCAGTTTAGACTCCTCCGATACTACCCGCTTAACCCTAAGGAATTGGGAGAAGGGTAAAGATTGAATCATTTTCCTTGGATGAGAGCTGTTAAAACATAAAAAGGTGTTAGTGTCGGTTGGTTTGGTGTATAACTCTGTGTGTAGCGTACCCTCTTTGAACACTACCTTAGTGTCTAAAAACTGAATCTCAGTGTTGGAATAAATGAGGGTGAACTGCAGATCCGGATCATGACTATTGAGAAAGTCATGAAAATCAACCAAGCCGGCCTCTGATCCTGTCCATATGAGGAAGATGTCGTCGATGTATCTCCACCACCTCAGCACATGTCTGAAGTGGTGGGACAAATAGACGACATCTTCCTCATAGCAACGCATAAAAATATTTGCATAAGTGGGGGCCACGTGAGACCCCATGGCCACACCCCGTTGTTGCAAATAAAAAATATCTTTGAATAGAAAATAGTTATATTGGAGCACAATCTTCAATAAATCAACAACAAATTCGGAAGCCTGTGGAGTATATGAGGACATCATTAACATTTTTTCAACTGATCGGATGCCCTTCTCATGTACAATAGAGGTGTATAAAGAGGTCACATCGAATGATGCGAGTGTGACTGAAGGTACCTGTGATAAATCTATGCCCTGAAGTTTAACAAGAAAATCAGACGTATCTTGTATGTATGAAGACCCACCAATTGAAAAATCTCGTAGGACTTTGTCAAGAAAGACAGCTATGCCACTGAAGATCGAATCAGTACCCGAGACAATAGGGCGTCCCGGGGGATCTATGAGGGTCTTGTGAATCTTGGGCAGCACATATATCACAGGAGTGACTGGATGTGCCACCTCAAGAAATGCACAAAGACCCTCATCGATAATGCCAGCGGTCAAAGCCTCCCTCAGACACCTACGTATGATACCAATGATCATAAATTTGGGGTCAGAGTCAAGGGCTCTATACACCTGTGGGTCCCCCAGTTGTCGCATGATTTCATACACATACTTGGTGGTATCCATCACCACGACCGCACCCCCCTTATCAGCCGGTTTCAGAGTGAGGGTGGGGTCGGATCTAAGAGATTTGAGAGCCTCAATCTCAGTGGTAGTCAGATTGGGGTATCTGAAGTCCAGGTCCCTCGAAGAGGATGACCGGAGCTCAGAGATCCCACGTCGGACAGCACTGATGTAAGCCTCCACTGTAGGTTCATTAATTACCGGTGAAAAATTGCTCCTTTGAAATAAGTTGAGAGACCCCAGTGTGAACTCGCTCATCTGGGGCCTCGCAACTACATCCCTTTTGTGAAACCATATCCTTAATTTGATACGGCGAAAAAAAGAAAACAAATCAGATTCCAACTTAAACCAGTCTATGCGTGCACTGGGACAGAATGAGAATCCCTTAGATAAGACAGACACTCACTTGGGTGGAGGTTAATTCTTTTGAGGATAAATTGACGACAGTCATTTTCTCCGCCCTGTCATTATCTTGGTTGCCACGAGTCGATTCTTGTTGTTCCGTAATCTGCCTGGCCCTTCTGTGTCTGCGACCACCTCTCCTGTGTCTTCGACCACTGTATTAGGAGAGGTGGTCGCAGACACAGAAGGGCCAGGCAGATTACGGAACAACAAGAATCGACTCGTGGCAACCAAGATAATGACAGGGCGGAGAAAATGACTGTTGTCAATTTATCCTCAAAAGAATTAACCTCCACCCAAGTGAGTGTCTTATCTAAGGGATTCTCATTCTGTCCCAGTGCACGCATAGACTGGTTTAAGTTGGAATCTGATTTGTTTTCTTTTTTTCGCCGTATCAAATTAAGGATATGGTTTCACAAAAGGGATGTAGTTGCGAGGCCCCAGATGAGCGAGTTCACACTGGGGTCTCTCAACTTATTTCAAAGGAGCAATTTTTCACCGGTAATTAATGAACCTACAGTGGAGGCTTACATCAGTGCTGTCCGACGTGGGATCTCTGAGCTCCGGTCATCCTCTTCGGGGGACCTGGACTTCAGATACCCCAATCTGACTACCACTGAGATTGAGGCTCTCAAATCTCTTAGATCCGACCCCACCCTCACTCTGAAACCGGCTGATAAGGGGGGTGCGGTCGTGGTGATGGATACCACCAAGTATGTGTATGAAATCATGCGACAACTGGGGGACCCACAGGTGTATAGAGCCCTTGACTCTGACCCCAAATTTATGATCATTGGTATCATACGTAGGTGTCTGAGGGAGGCTTTGACCGCTGGCATTATCGATGAGGGTCTTTGTGCATTTCTTGAGGTGGCACATCCAGTCACTCCTGTGATATATGTGCTGCCCAAGATTCACAAGACCCTCATAGATCCCCCGGGACGCCCTATTGTCTCGGGTACTGATTCGATCTTCAGTGGCATAGCTGTCTTTCTTGACAAAGTCCTACGAGATTTTTCAATTGGTGGGTCTTCATACATACAAGATACGTCTGATTTTCTTGTTAAACTTCAGGGCATAGATTTATCACAGGTACCTTCAGTCACACTCGCATCATTCGATGTGACCTCTTTATACACCTCTATTGTACATGAGAAGGGCATCCGATCAGTTGAAAAAATGTTAATGATGTCCTCATATACTCCACAGGCTTCCGAATTTGTTGTTGATTTATTGAAGATTGTGCTCCAATATAACTATTTTCTATTCAAAGATATTTTTTATTTGCAACAACGGGGTGTGGCCATGGGGTCTCACGTGGCCCCCACTTATGCAAATATTTTTATGCGTTGCTATGAGGAAGATGTCGTCTATTTGTCCCACCACTTCAGACATGTGCTGAGGTGGTGGAGATACATCGACGACATCTTCCTCATATGGACAGGATCAGAGGCCGGCTTGGTTGATTTTCATGACTTTCTCAATAGTCATGATCCGGATCTGCAGTTCACCCTCATTTATTCCAACACTGAGATTCAGTTTTTAGACACTAAGGTAGTGTTCAAAGAGGGTACGCTACACACAGAGTTATACACCAAACCAACCGACACTAACACCTTTTTATGTTTTAACAGCTCTCATCCAAGGAAAATGATTCAATCTTTACCCTTCTCCCAATTCCTTAGGGTTAAGCGGGTAGTATCGGAGGAGTCTAAACTGGATGCAATCTTGGATTCTATGGCCCTTAAATTTCAGGATAGGGGGTATCCTAAACGGTTGCTCAAGGAGCATATTAATAGAGTCCATGATCTGGATAGGACGGAATTACTGACCAAACGGAAGGCTATCCGCAAAGCTGATAGAATTCCGTTTATTTCGGTATATAGTGAGCATAGCTCCTCAATCAACAAGATTTTGAGGAAGCATTGGGGTCTATTAGGCTCATGCTTCAAGGATATTCCTGAATTTCAGAATCCTCCTCTTCTTTCTTACCGCCGGTCCAGAAATTTGAAAGACCAATTGGTTAAAGCTGACTTGGGCTCTAAAGGGCCTTTGAGACAAACCACATTAACGCAGTTGGGCTTGGGTTGCTTTCCCTGCCTCAATTGCGTTAATTGCAAATATATGTGTAAGGGGAGGAATTTTATACATCCCGGTACTGGTGAATCCTTTGGAATTTCTTTCCATTTAACCTGTGACTCCAGTTATGTTGTCTATATACTATCCTGCCCATGCAACTTATTGTATGTGGGAGAGACAACGACCGAGTTTAAGACCCGCCTTAATAACCATCGTTTGAGCATCCGCAAGAAGCGTATGGATCTACCAGTATCCAAGCATTTTGCGGAGGTCAAACATGGGGAACGTGATCTTAGGTGCTGGATAGTAGACCATATACCTCAACCTAGACGCGGTGGCGATAGGTCAAAGATACTGAAACGTAGAGAACTCTACTGGATCCATAAGTTGGGTAGTTTGAAACCCCACGGATTAAATATAGAATATAACTTTGGGGATGTTCTGTGAGGGTGGCTTGCCTCCATGGTCAGGCTGGGTGTCACTTGGTGTCTCTGTTATACACTAAGAGAGTTATATAACTCAATTTTTTCATTTTCTTGCTTCAATAATGATGTTAATTTTTTTCTCTTTCTCTTTTTTCTTCACATAGAGATCACGTACACTGAACTTCAGGAGGAATGGCAGGTTCGGATAGAGTGATCACAACATACCGCACAGGATAGGGCCGGTTTTTAGGTCTTTATTTTTTCATTTTTTTATTTTTTGATTATGCATATATTTTATTTCTGTCTAGTTTGGCCAGCACCGTGGGATGAGTTGATTTTGACATAATTACCTAGGTAGCATAATTCTTCATATGTCAGATATATCAGTGGCATCTGTGTACCCACTAGAGGAGATCCCTCTCGGATGAGATGACAGCTCAGCAACCTGGTTGACAGCTCTGCACTATCCGCGGTTTCCGTGGGTATGACAGTTCTTCACCAGGGCGGTGCATGTGGACACCCTGTTTCGAGGGAGCCCACTGCCCTTCTGAGTATGCCATATCCGATATATTGTGGGTTGGATGCATTACACTGGGTAACATTAATTAAGGGCGTCTCTCCAGTGAGTAAGATGGCGCCGAGAATAGGCTCTTTTAGTCTGAGCATGCGCCTGGAGAGGAGCGTTCCGACTATGCAAGAAGATACTGAAGTGTCGACTGAGCGCCGATACAGTCTGATGACGATCTCCTCCTTCCTCCTCCCTGATTGGTGCTTTGCCGAGCCTGCGCAATGGACAGTAAACAACGCCGGGCATACGGCGGGACACGATTTTTCCTGTGCTTTCGGTATGTTTGTTGTATCACCCCTCCTTCTTGCTTCCCCCTCTGCTAGTTATGACATGTTTAAACACACAGATCGATTGATTCTTATGTTTTCGATCGATAATTTTTTATTCACTGGAATTATAATATGTATGGCATGGATGACTCATGTCTCTTCCGATTGTATTTTTATTTGCACTTTATCATTATATGTCAACAGTATGTATTTACATTGCTTTAGTGTAATTCAGTCACAGTTTGTTCACACCCACTGGGAGGGATGTGATCACATGACTCACATGTTAATTGATTCACCTGTATATATTGCTGAGATTTGGAGTTGCATTTATGCTTGAAAAAGGCTCAAGAGCAGAGCCGAAACGTTGCACCTCTGGGTGATTAGCACCTCTGGGTGATTAAAGGTTCACTTTTCTATATCCTACGGAGTGCCGCTCGTTTTTCCGGTATTTATATATATATATATATATATATATATATATATATATATATATATATATATATATAATGCTACCTCTGGCAATATGTGTTCTGCCTAACAAATACACTGTCCTCTGCCTTGGAAGTAGCTGATGCGTAAAATGTGCTGCAAAAATTAAAAAATTTATTAAGAAACATGTGTCTCTTATCTTAATAACTTTGGCTTAATTTATTCTAAGGGACTAGAGATGAGCGAATTCCCTAAAATTTGTTTCGGATTCAATAAGTCAAAATTGGCCTGAATAAAAAATGTTTTAAACCCTAGAAAAATCTCTCCCCTTATTCCGTCTGGCTGTGCAGCAGCTCAAGGTGAGTGTGTGAAGGATGGGAGCAGTAGTTCTTAAAATGGTCAACGTGTTCACCGTGGCTGGGCTAACATCACCAAACCTTCCTCACTCCCAAGGCTGGAACATTAAAGAAGTGGTCTCACTGAGAATGTTAGGAGTAGTGGTTTATTTTATGCATCTTCTGGATTGAAAAGTTACTTACACATCTATCAATGACTTGAACTTGAAATGGATTTGTGCTGGGTTGGCTGACGCAAGAGGCACAGGGGTGAGCTGAAGCATGTTTGTTTTGTGTTAGGCCTCTGCACACAAATATTTTTTTTTCTGCTTACATTCCGTTTTTTGCGTTCCGTATACAGACCGTATAAGGAACCATTCATTTCAATGAATGTGCAAAAAAAAAAAACAAAGGTACTCCGTATGTCTTCTGTTTCCGTATTTCCGTTCCGTTCAAAGATAGAACATGTCCTATTATTGTCCACATAATGGACAAGGATAGTACTGTTCTATCAGGGGCCAGCTGTTCTGTTCTGCAAAAAACGGAATGCACACAGACGTCATCCGTATTTTCTGCACAGTCATGTGCAAGAGGCCTTAGGAGTAGTAGTTTTGCAAGGGGCACACCCAGTGTGATGTCAACTAACTGGTGAAAGGTACCCTTGATGGTGAGGTGCTAATGATAAGCAGGAGACAGGAAAAATGTGAACAAACTGCTTTTAGTCTTTACTGAGTAGAGAAATGCAAAACACACCCATATACCATGGGGACACACAGACTTGGCAAAATAGCTCCAAGAATGATCTGGCTGAAGCATATACTGTATAGGGAGTGAGGGACTGATCACCCAGTTATGTGTTTAATACAACTGCTAGCAACTCATTTTCTTCTGTAAATTATAAAGCTGACAGCTTTTTTTACATCTCAAGTTTCTACAGGTCATATACCTATGTTATTAAATGTGTTGCATATTACTGCAAGATAGTGAGTAGTTACAACAAAAGCAATACTGCAATAACACCATATTTATACCTGTGTTATTAAATGTGTTGCATATTACTGCAAGATAATGGGTAGTTAAAGCAAAAGAAATACTGCAATAACGCTATTTTTATACCTGTGTTATTAAACACATTGCATGTTACTGTAAATAACAGGTAATTGCAACAGAAGCATTACTGCAATAACGCCATTTTTATATCCATGTTATTTAACACATGTTATTTTGACAGCAAAACATGTGTTGCTAATACTGCAAGGTACTAGAGAGATTTTACTGCAAGAATGGCAGTTACAACCATGTTAGTGAACACAGTACAGCATCAAACCATGTAGTTTAAAGACGTTTTAATGCAAATATCTAATTTTAATACCCGTGTTAGTGAATTTATTACTGCATCAGATTGTGTAGTTCACATACTGTACATTTTGCTGCAAAAACAGCATTACCAAAGTAAATTGTCAATAACAGTGGACAGTGTGTTTGTAGAAGGGGAAGGACATTTAATTGTGCCTCAGTCTTTAAATGACAGAAAAAAAACACTTGCAATTTTGCTAGTACCATTTTATAAGCTGTGTACAAAACCCAAATGACTTTTCATTTTTAGGCCTCATACTAAAATGTCTGGAAGACGAAATAGTGGAAAACGAAAAAACCCATGTCTCGTCATCCAAGAGTCCTTATGTATTTAGTTTCAACAGTAGCAGCACAAGCCATACAGCCAGTAGTAGTAGTAGTAGTAGGTCACAGTTCTCCATGGCTTATGATAGGCTCCACATTATTATTAAGGACAAAGAGGATGACATTGTGCATTGGATGGCTTACTTATCCTCTCAGTCAGAATAGGATGATGTTGAGTTGACCTCTGAATCTAACATCATACCTTGGAGCCAGGGTCACTAAATTTCTCCTGCTCCTCCTCCTTACTGCCCCAGAAAATCCCTTTGTCAAGAACTCATAGGTGTGAACCCACTGTGCCACATGTCCTACCTCCTATAAGGTTGTTGTCTAAGTAAGCCCCTCGTTCTTCACAGTACCCCAGATGGTGGGGATAGACTTTTCCGAGGGGAACACCAGGTCACTTTCTTTTTTAGGTGGATTGGCACATGAGGCAGCTGGTCCAGGTGAACCAGGAGGTACCTGAGCAAGGTAGCAGAGGTACAGACATAGTCAGCAGGCTGAGTCATAACCAGGATAACAGTGAAATACCAAAGAATGAGGCAGAGGTGAAGTCAAAGAAGCAATAGGCCAGGGCAGGTGGCACAGGTACAGGTCAGGCAATCCAGATCGGCAACAGGAGAGTCAAGACAATCAGGCAGGGATCAAACAGGTAGCAGAGTCCAGAAACACAAGCACAAGTCAGA